>NC_081843.1:72020729-72342479 GCF_963259705.1 Myotis daubentonii | reverse complement strand
AACATTTATTGTTATGTGTGCCAGGCAATATATAAAGTGATATATATGCATCATTTCATGTAATTGTCACAGGATTGGTATAGGTACTATTAATAATTCCCATTTTATACCATTTTATACTTGAGAAAATAAGCCCAAGCTAAGTACCTTGTCCAAAGTCACATAGTGGGAAATGGTAGAACGAGGAATTGAATCTGAGAAATCTGACTGCAGAGTCAGCCTAATGCTTGCAATCATGATCATACTTTTCTAGATATATTGTACTATTTTATTTATTACTAGAGGCCCAGTGCACGAAAATCATGCAGTGGCGGGGGGGTGGTCCCCTCAGCCCAGCCAGCACCCTCTCCAATCTGGGAGCCCTCTCACAATCCAGGACCACTGGCTCCTAACTGCTCACCTGCCTGCCTTCCTGGTCACTCCCAACTGCCCCCCTTGTGGGCCTGGTCGCCCCACGCAGCCTGCTATTTGGTCGTTTGGTCTCCCCTCATTAACCACCCTGCCGGCCTGTTCACCCCACGCAGCCTGCTGCTCAGTCCTTTGGTTGCCCCTCACTAACCCCCCTGCCCGCCTGGTTGCCCCATGCAGCCTATTCTGTCGTCCATTCGGTTGCAATGGTCGCTTAGGCTTTTATATATAGATACTTTATGTTATCATAATTACATTCTTATTTTTATAGTCAATATGAAATTAATTTCATCCTTAGAGTTTGTTTTATTAAACAACTATAACTTCAGAAATTCAGCATAGTTTATCAAAATGTTTGCAAAATAAAACTTTATTCTAAAATGTACCTCAAAATGCAAGACACAAGTACCACTGAAAAAGGTAAATGCATATATATATACAATGGTGCAAGTTAAAAAATATGTTAGCCTTTTAAGAAGTCTTCACCAATAAAATCCAACATAAGGATTTTTTTCTGTTTCAAACAACTTAAATTATATGAAAAAAGAAACTCTAGCATAATTCGAAGAACAGTCAAAAACAAAACTATACAAAACTGTGAATCCAAGTACAAAAACAACATATATATGTACATTTGTTGAATCTGCACAGATATATAGAGTGCATCAAATTAATTGTAGTCTACTTCAGGACAAATTGTATATCAACTAACAAAAAGATCCCCAACAAATCATAAAATGATAAATGAAGACTTTAAAAAATGGCTGTCAAAGGATTTATTTCCAAAATCTCCCATATAATCTGGCAACTGTCTCCTCTTTCTCTTCCCCTACCTCCAAAATATATGATTTTGTTTACTCTGATGTTAACCATTGCATGGCTTATTAAGACTTTGGCCATTTTAATTAAGACCTTTTGATTATATTTGCTTTCCTGCAACATTTTTTCCATCAATATGTCTTCTACATTCATATTCAATCAGATGCTAAAATCTCATTGCTACATCAGTGTATTATTATGGTAGCTGTCTTCCCTCAAGTGGACATTTAAAGTTCTCGGCAAATTAATGAAAAAGTATAATAGACCACCTCTACAGAAGATGACTTCATAAAAATAAATTTTTATACTTTCTCAGTTCTTGAAATATTATTAGTTACCAAGTCAGAGTTTTAGAGCTTAGATTTAATAAAAGTTCAGAATGTAGTCAAGAGGACAAAAGTTAGAACTATAAAGATTTAGGCAAATATTTTTTATTCTTGTTAAATATGTGAATGGGTTTAATTGATTGGGCAGGGGACATATTTAATCATATCACCTTCAACTCTCATCACCTCTTGTTTCTTTCTTTTAAATAATTGCTTCTTTCTTTAAGAATCTAAAATTATCTGAGAAGATTGATATTATTAGACTATTTCTCTGGCATTTTCAATGAGAACTGCCTGTTAACATAGGCAAGTGAACTAAACAATAGTGGTAAATTTTCAGAAAAATCAGGCCTCCAGACTTGCTCTTATTGGAAGGAAAAGAAAAAGATTTAAAAATTATTTTTCAGATTGTTTCTCTACTTCAATACAATCTTCTAACTATTAACAAGATCTTATTTTGACATCAACAGTGCTAGATATAGCATTAGTAGTATTATCAAAATGTAATAGAATTAAGAAGATGTATTTTATTGTTGTTACTTCTTTGAGAAATTTGTGGTGCGTAGACATTTTTCAACTCAATATTCTTATTTTAGAGGCGAACAAACTGAGGTCAGAGAGAATATAAATAATGTGTTTAGAGTTGTACAGTGACAGCAGGATTGGCCCGGTTCTGTCTAATGATACAGTGGTCTGTCACTCTGTGATACTATCTAAACTGCTAATAAGAGGTCTTTTATTTCTTAATTTTAAAAGATTAAATATAACTTAATAAGCAAAGGTAATAAAACTTTGAAAGGCAATATTGGAGTTGCTTTTTTCATTTGTTTGTTTTTGTTAGAGGTTATACATATTCCTCATTAGGAATATATCTCAATTTTCTGTTTGTGTTCAAACAGGCAATAAAAGCAAAATAATTGAGATTATATCAAGCTAAAAAGCTTCTCCAGAGCAAAAGAAATAATCAACAAAATAAAAAAGCAAGCTATGGAATGGGACAAAATATTTTCAAACCATATTGTATCTGATAAGGTGTTAATATCCAAAAATATAAAAGGAACTCCTACAACTCAACAGCAAAAATACTGATAACCCAATTAGAAAGTGAGCAGAGAACCTGAATAATTATGTTTCCAAAGAAGACATACAATAAACAACAGGTCTGTGAAAACGTACTCAATCTCATTTTTCATCAGGAAAATGCAAATCAAAACTACGAGATAGTAGAATCTGTTAGGATATCACTTATTAAAAAATCAAAAGATGAGGGTTGACAAAAATGTGGAGAAGGGAATCCTTATATACTGTTAATGAGAATGTAAATTGGTAAAGAATTATGGAAAACAGTATTTAGGTTAAATAGAACTACCATAAATTAAAATTAAAAATAGAACTACCATATCATCACGGTATTATCCATGGGAGTTGAAATCAGGATCTCAAAGAGACACTTGCATTTTCATATTCACTCAAGCATTATTCACAATAGCTAAGATACGAAAATAACCTAAGTGTCTATCCATGAATAAATAGATACAGAAAATGTGGTACATACAATGACCATTATTCAGTCTTAAAAAAGAGGAAATCCTGGAATTTGCAAAAACATGGATGAACCTGAAGGAATTTATGCTAAGTAAAATAATCCAGAGACAGAAAGACAAATGCTTCATTGTTTTAATTATGTGTGGAATTTAAAATAGTCAAATCCATAGAAACAGAGTATTCTGTTGATTGCCAGTGGTTGGGCAGAGGGGAAAATGAGGAGGTGATGTTCAAAGGGTATAAAGTTTTGAGTACCAAAGATGAATAAGTTCTGGATATCTAATATACAGCATAGTGTCTATAGCTAAAAATACTGTGTTATATACTAAAATTTTTCTAAAAGGGTAGGTCTTATGTTAAGTGTTCTTAACACTAAATATGTTACTACACATTTGTAATACTTGAACAAAGCTCATTTATAAAATATTAATAACATTTGTCTCAGTGTTCTAATATATAGCCTAAAGAAGCAGAACTCAGGATCTTCAAGAATCATATGCTTACCTAATGACATGCTTAACATGTATCAGTAGAAGCCAGCAATCATGTTTAATAAACAAAATACAGTCAACTCATTGCTGAGCTTTTATTTTCTACTTGAGGCCTGATGCATGAAATTCATGCAAGGGATTTGGCCCTCAAAGCCCCGGCTTCGTCTGAAAGGTCATCCGGAAAGACATTTGGCTGTTCGGTCTAATTAGCATATATTAGCTCTTTATTATATAGGATTAGTCATAAAACTCTTTGTTTCTTTTCTTAAAAGCTGCTAAAACCCAGATAGTGAAGTTAAAAAAAAAAAAAAAATCCCCCCGCCCCCAAAACCACGCTAACACAACATGAACTATAAATTCCTAAAAACATTTTAATAAAGAATTAGAAGTTGGAAGTAAAGTTAACAATTAGCTTACAAGTTTTGTGATTGTCTGTGGGAACTGACAGAGACTGGGGAGTTGGTACAGGGGAAGCAGTAGTGTGGTTCATTCTAAGGAGCTGCTAACATGAGCTATATTGACTGGAGGAATCACCTTCTGCTGATACAGTGATAAGTGTTTACTAACAGTGCTCCTACAATAGGCCTCCAGGGACCACTGGGAGGGGTAATAGCAGGAACAGATTGAGAAAGATTACTGCTAACTTGATTGGATGAACGATGAATCTATGGTAAAGATACCCAGTACAGTTTTTCCTAAAGCAAAATATCTTGAAAGATTGCTTAATGGATAAATGAATTCTTTTATCAAAAAATTCATTACGGGAAATATTACAGAAACTGTGAGATGCCATTACTACTTTCTGTAGGAGCTTAAGATCTGAATTAACTTGGGTTTTGAGTCTTTTTTGTCTTAATAATGTTCCTCAAAAGATTGGACTCTGTTCTTCCCAGTGCTTAAGTCACTCCTTGAGGAATAAAGTAGGTGTTTCAAGAGTCACATTAATTATTTTAAGCTAGTAGCTACTTATGAAGGCACATTGACTTTTTAATAATTCTAAATAGTACCTTAACTACAAAGGCAAACTGTAGGTACTAGAGATAACAGGACTCCCAAATTCTCTCTAGAGAATTGGGGGGTGGGAGGAGGAAGAAAGAGAGAAAATTTAAGGCAATTCAACTCACGAAAATTATGTGAATTTGGCTAGGGGCTCCCGGCTACACAAAGTCAGGTGGGGCACAGAGGGTGGCAGTGTTGTGGCCTCGGTGGCTAGTGTGTAGTTGAGTCAGTTGTGAGATTGGATCCAGAGCTGCTGACTCAGCGGGTGGCCCACAACCCAGCGACATGGCTGCAAGTGTCTGGGTGCTGGAGCCATGACCTGGCCCCATCAGAGTTCGGCTGAGCTGCCGCTGCCGTTGTCTCCATCTCCAGCCGCTGTCCTCTGATGGTGTCCGCCTCTGCGGCCATGGCGCAGCATGAGCAGATCCTGGTCCTCACCCCTCCCACAGACCTCAAATTCAAAGGCTCCTTCACAAATGCAGGCACTACAAATCTTAAGTTGTGAAATCCATCATATAGAAAAGTATGCTTCAAAGTGAAGACTACAGCACCTTTTGGGTACTGCGTGAGGCCCAACAGTGGGATTATTGGCCCGGGGTTGACTGTGACTGCTTCAGTAATGCTACAGCCTTTTGACTATGATCCCAATGAAAAGAATACACACACGTTTATGGTGCAGACAATTTTTGCTCCACCAAACATTTCAGATATGGAAGCTGGGTGGAAAGAGGCAAACCTGATGAGTTACTGGATTCTAAATTGAGATGTTTTTGAAATTCCCAATGAAAATGATAAATTGAATGACATAGAACCTGGCAAAGCTGTTCCTCCGAATCCATCTAAATCAGATGGACTCACACCAGAACCACACAGTTTCACTCAATGACACGGAAACTGGGAAGCTCGTGGAAGAGTGTAAAAGACTTCAGGGAGAACTGATGAAGCTATCAGAAGAAAATCGACATCTGAGATGAAGGCTTAAGGCTCAGAAAGGTAGCAGCCTCAGATAAGCCTGGATTAACCTCAACTGCATCCTTCAGAGATGATGTTGCCAGTCCTTTTCCTTCACTTGCTGTAATTGTGGCCATTTTCATTGGATTCTTTCTAGGGAAAATCATCTTGCAGATTGAAGCATGCAGAGTGCTATATTTTTTTTATTATTTTTCTCTTGACCAGAAAAAGATATGCTTACCTACCATTTCATTGGCAGCATGGCCCACGGTGACCACTTTTTCGTGTGTGTACAGTGTCATATAGGCTTTGCCTTTCTCTTATGGTTAGAAAACAAATAAAAAACAACTGTTCAGCTACTGGAGTAAGTATATATTACCAGATCATCACTAATAGATGTCAGTCCTTTATGAAATTCATAAAGAATTGCTTTTTCTTTGTGGTTTTAATAAGAGTTCAAGAATTATTCAGTCTTCTAAATGTTATTTTAATAAACCCTTTAAAATTTATCTGTTGCTGTTACCTCTTGAAATATGATTTTTTATTGTTGTTGTTAATCCTCACTCGAGGATATTTTTTCTATTGATTTTTAGAAAGAGTGAAAAGGATGGGGAGAGACAGAGAGAGACACTGATATGAGAGAAACACATCAATTGGTTGCCTCCTGCACACATACCAACTGGGGCCAGGGATTGAACCTGCAACCAAGGCATGTGCCCTGAACCATAATTGAACCCCGGACCCTTCAATCCATGGGCTGCCGCTCTGTCCACTGAGCTAAACATGCTAGGGCTATCTGATTTATTTAGATTGCTAATCTCACCCATTCAAGAAGTGCCAAAAGGTAGTCTGTGGGGAAATGGTGCCTTTTACTGTGTAAATTTGCTCCTTTACCTTTGCTAATATCCTGGTAGAATTTTTCTTAGCCTTTAGGAGCCAATTGTTGTCTGAGTTTTTCATCCTTATAATCCTGTCCCACGGTATTTAACATAAAACAATACTGTAAAATATTATGTGAATTTCTCATTGAGCAAGTTAGGTTTCAGCTGGCCAAGATAATGCATGATTGGATGACTAATTCCTTCACCGACCTGTAAGAGTATTTTCTATGTGCTCTTCATTGTGAAAGGAAAACAAGTTTCTTAATTAGTCCCTGAAGTTACAGTCCCCATCCCACCACCTTAATTTGTGCTCTTTGGCTTAAACATGGCATGAGAAGTAAGAGTCCCCATGATTCAGGCAGAAGTTGTCAAACTTTCAGGCCCAGGAAAAAGAGTGATGTGCTCAGATTGGGTAAGCAAATGGATTTCATTCAAAGGAAGACAGAGGAGCCAATTCTGCAAATAAATTTCCAGGTCCTTTGCAGTGAGACTCCTCCCCGGGCCTCATCTCTTCTGGATGTAAAGGTCAAAGGAAACTTCCCACATCTACCTTCAAATCTTAGTGCATTAGCTAACTATCTCAGGAGAATACAGATTCTCTAATGGGAAACTAATCTTATAAACCTGTGTTTGCATTCCACAATTGTGCAGACTATGTTTTCCAGTTGAAAACAGTTCTACATAAAAACATCCTCAGAAACCAGTTCTTTTACATCTCTGACTGGTTTGTCTTATAAATAAGAGTTAGGAAAAATATCCCACATACTCTTTTAACATACTCATTAAAAAAAAATTAGTGGCCAAGTAATTAAGGAATGTCTTGATTTTTATCTTTTAAACGGTAAAATCTAAATCCAATATATGAAATAAGAATGCATTTATTCGAGTTTGAAAGTTGAAATATATTAATAAATCACTATTTGCACACACATGTACTCTCTCTGCTCAAGGCAAAAATTACATAGTATTTCGGTTAAGTTCCTAGTTTCTCAATTCTACAAATCGTTTGTTTATAGGTGTTTTTATAATCCTTTTATGTATTTATTAAATACCTTTTTATTGATTCCAGAGGAAGGGAGAGGAAGAGAGAAACATCAATGAGAATTAATGGTTGATTGGCTGCCTCCTGCACATCCCCCACTGGGAATCGAACCCGCAGCCCCGGCATGATTTATATATTTAATTGATAGCTAGGAATGAATTAATCTAAATTATAGACCTTCCTCCTCCTATATTCTTTAATTTTTTCAATATATTTAAACTAAAATAATAAAAAATCCAGACAGTTTGCCCATTTCTCCCATCCCACTTCCATCTCTTGTAACTACCAATCTGTTCTCTGTATCTATGAGCTTGTTTTTTGAGGATTTTAAAAAAATATTCTACATATAAGAGGGAACATACAGTATTTTTCTTTCTTTGTATGACTTATTTCACTTATATTATTGTTTATCCAGGGAGTAGTGTGAAGACCCTACATCAGAATCTTCACCTGGGCAATGGTGAGCTGAGGCAACCATGCGGACGAATCATCAGAAAGATGAATGTACTTGAGAAGCATAGTTTTAGACAAATTATCTGCATAATTGCTTCAGATTTCCACATTATATGTACTCCTATTTGGAATAAAATACCAAGCTTTTATCCACTGATACCTATTTGCTAATAATATGTTTTTTGGTTTCGAAGTTTAGTTATCTGACCACACGGAGCCAACCACTCAGCATAGCCTTTTCTTAAATGTATAGAAATTCATTTATATTACAGATTCCTGATGTTTACATAAGCCATAATGTCTATTTCAATTATATACACAGATGTCCACATTAGTTATATTTTGATTTACCATTCAGAAAATAAATACAGGGTGGTGCAAAAGTAGATTTACAATTATTCATATGGAAAATAATACAATAAATAAAAATAATAATACAAGAATAAACTGTGTTTCATATAAACCTACTTTTGCCCCACCCCATATTTATGCTAGCTTCATATGAACAATAAAGCAGAGGCTAAAAACTAAATGAAAAGAAGGGTAGAAACTAAATGAAAAGTTGTATTTTAAAATTAAATGTGAAAACATATGCCAAATTAAGGGACATTTATGTACATATTTACGGCAACTTTTCCCATTACATGAATAGCTCAAATACTTGTGCAAAACATGAAGTGATAGTTCCATCTGAGAATAAATGCAGTAATGGACATGTAGTACACCCGCGCACGCACACAGATGCAAAATTCACAAAATGTGTCAGGTAGCTGGTGGCCATGGTGGAATTAAGATTACTGAGAGTCACCCCAGATTCCAATTTATATTTATACATACATTGTACATTTATAAAAACCTTACAAATAATCCTATTTTTCCAGGAAGACAATATAGGTAACAATTTAACACATATAGTAAGAAAACATCTTAAATTCATAAAATCACAATGAGGCAAATTAAACAATTCAATAAGCTGATGGCTATTATGAATAAAGAATTCACAATAAAGACTTTTCCATTTTTCATGTTTGACACAATAGCATGTTACTTATTTATTCCAACATGTAGTTTCTGTTAAGTTTTAAGTTGTCTAAATGTAAGGAAAGTAAACCATTCTGAAATATGATCTGATATAAAGCCATGTACACATTTTAATCAGTAGTTTATACTAAGAAAATTCCTAGAGTGTTGCTAAATTTAAAGTTTGTAAACCGGACAGATTATTTGAATTATTGTTTCTTAGTAAGTAGAAGGTTAATTATATTTTACTGAGCAATTTCACCATGACATGATAGAAATTTAGCTGACCATGTATTGTGTTCTGAGAACACTGTGAGGAATCCAAATTCCACTTTTTTGGCAATGTACTGAGGTCATTTGGTGCAAAAGAGAAAGTGGGATAAAGTTTTAATGTGACTTGGAAATAAACACTTTATATCACTTTTCTAGAAATGTTAACACTCACCTTTGTCATGTTAATTGCAGTTTATTTTAAAAATGAAATGCTATATATTCCTGGGAACAGATCATAATATTTCAATGACTGGGATAATCAAAATTAGTCCAATTTATCCTGAGGATAGTAAATCCACAGAGAGGGAAGACATAAACTAATTCTATACATGAAAACACTTAGTCCCACTTTAGAATTTACAATACCTATAGAGAGTGCTGTATTTAATTTGTAAGGATATAGACAGCAAAAATATGCACATTAGGCTACATACAGAAAGTATGCTTTTCTATTCAGGAAGACCAATTATACTAAGTTAACAGGGAAAACTTAACAGAGGAAATTCTGTTTAGGAGACTTATTCAACTGAGAATTTTTTTTTTAGAATATAGTTTAGAAGAGTAATTAGAGAGGTCTCAGGTGTTTTTCATCTGTAGGTCATCTCTTTCTATCTATCTGAATTACAGTTCCATGGGTAATGGTGAAATAAATTAAGAATGTCAATTCTACTTATTGTAAACAAATGTCAACATCAAAAAACTATACTTAATTACTGCACAATTCCTGGCAGTGAAGTGACTAATGATGAAATGATCATTTATGATCTTACCTTTAGATGCAGTGCCTTCATAAGGGGGCCTACTGTGGATGAGCTAACATGGGTAGGTTTAAAGCTGGGCACAGGAGATCCATCTGCTTACGTCTGTACTACTCTTTTCATCCTAAATCACTTCCATCACTTACTTTACCAATGAAATAAAAATCAATCAAAGGAAAGAATTATGTTGAATAGTTACCAGTTGTGCTATAATAATGTAAATCATAATGGGAGTGTTTTGTGAGCCAACTTCACACTACCACCCCCAACAAACTTGTGCGCGCGCGCACACACACACACACACACACACACACACACACACACACATTGAGTATGCAAAATGGAATTCTAGTGGTTAACCATTCTTTCTTTTATGTTTCCAGCATTTCTCAAGGTGTGGTACACAGGCCCAGGGAGCCCCTTACACATGCTTACAATTGGGTACTACTCTTTTAAGCAAACACAGACTCCTGTTTCTCACAGCAAATAAGAAACTTATTCCACCTTGAGGGGTTAAACAAAAAAGGACTAATCCACTTTTTGGAAATATTTTGGGCAACTTTTCCCCCTCCATATTGAACTTCTCCCTCACTATACACTCCTGCACCACTTGTATCAGTTAGTATTTTCGAGAAGTATAGTACCTAACACATCAAAATGGAGGGAAAACCAGTGTCAAAATACTATAATGCTTACCAAAGTGAAGTAGCTATGCTTTGTGGCTCTGTTTCTAATTTACTGCGATAATCAAGAAATGGAAATAGCAATGATTTCCCTTGGGAAACTATATACTATATGAAAAAGAAAATTGCAAGGGCTCAGAAGGTAAAAATCTTCAGTCTGCATCTTATTTCTACTGGAAGGTGCAGGGACTGGGAGGGAGGGAGGGAGAAAGCCACGCAAGAAACAATCAGGTCAAGTATGAAGGACTGGCACACTCTCTGCCAAGGGAGTTCTGGGTGCTGCTGCGTGTTCCCAGAACGATCATGTGAAGAAATGGTGTGGACAGATGTAGGCTTCCTGTGTCCCAAACGGAACTCATTTATTTCATTGGCTGTCTTTTAAACTACAGGAAGAGTGGTAACTGAATGACCTATGAAATGCAATGGAGTTCAGACATCTTAGAGAACCATAAACATGGAAATGGAAGTTTTCTCTATTTTATTCCTAGAAGGAAAGGGGTGTTTTGGGTACTTTCCATGGCTCGGAGAGCAAAATTAATATATTAATCTTTGGCAGGAGAGAAAACTTAACCTCAGATTCCTAGCGGTGTAAATCTTATTCATCAGTGACTGAGTCCAAACTGGAACATTGCAAAGGAGCACAAAGATTCACCCACTGAACATGTTTGTATTACCAGATCAAGGGCCCTCCATAGCCTTTGTTCCCATGGGCAACTTGACTATAAGAAAGACGGCTGGCTAAGATTATACATACCTTAGAGAGCATCTGACATGTATTTTCAACCGTGTGAGTTAGGCAGAATGCAAAGCAGAGTAATAAGAATTAACGTTTTCATCTATTACTTATTTTCACATTTCATATGTGCATTTTCTATGTTCAATGTAGGCAAGAATTGCTGACATTATTACTTGGAGGTGAAATATGTAGAAATAACTCAGGAACAGGTATTATATATCAAAAACAAACAAACACATGGATGGAGATGGAAAACACAAGAGAAAACATTGTCCTCTTATAGGAGAAAAGGAGGTTTAAATGATTCAAAACCTAAACAAAAATTAATATACAGATATAGTATCCTCTATTTGGTACATGAGAAAAGTATTTGATATTAAAATTAAGTATCCTTATTTTCTGGTTCTCTTGAATATAATTTTTTCCTTAAAAATAAAATTTCAACTATTCCTGGAATTTAAAAAATTTGAAATAACTATTTTTAATCTGGGTTCCAAGAGAGAAAAGTAAGTAAATACTTATAATGAGTTGATTGCAATACCTTGAAAAAAAAATCAAATTTTACTCCTTTTTTTTTTAACCAAATAGGCTAGAAATACTGGAACCCATATTGCTAGTTATATTCCAATACTACCCCCCAAATAAGGGCCAATTAAAATAAGGTCCATGATTTTTTTGTGATAATAAGAAACAATACCTTCTTAGAAGGCAAATAAAAGAAATTCAAGATCAGTAACAATGAAAAAAACTCAACCAAACATTTGAAAATTCTAGATTAAGCTTAACCACAGGACTGCCGGTGTTCACACAGTTATCACAAACAGTGGAAGTTAAAATTATTCTGGTAAATTTATGTGCCAGTACAAAGTGTCATCTTCAAGCTGCCTTGGCTTGAGTCAAATGGATCTTTTAGTTTGAATTCTTCATGAAAGTCCTTGAAAGCCTGAAGCTGTTCTCCAGTGCGCAGTCCTGGATTCCTGCAAAGGATGTAACGGCGACTCTTTTGATTAGAACTTAAATCTGAACATACATTTAACTTGGCCTCTCTTTTTCCCTTCAACAGATCTGCCCAGCATCCCTGTGTCATGCACAGGCAAACTCCTTATTTTCATAAGGAATAGATCACTACAAATTTTAGAGAAATAATAACCTGGGTCAGGAATCAGCAAATACATGTTAGAGACCATAAACCTAAAGAAAGGAGTCCTCTTACCGGAAATTAAACAATGTTTTTCAAAATCTTTGGAGTTTGAAAACATAGTGGATATTTATCAATGGTTGTTTACATCACAATTTTAGCAGAAAAGATTACCAACTTATCTTTCTGAGTCTACAATTAAAGTTGTCACACTTTTCTATTATGATTTTGGTGTTTGTACCTAGGATTGCACACAAAAAATATCCTAAAAGATCTGGAAAGTGCCATGGGGCAAGGGGCTTTCATAAGAAAAGTGGTTAAATTTTTTTTTCTAGCATTTACTCTCTTTTTTTTTTTTCCTGAACAGTGACACAATTTAGATGTAGCCTGCTGACGTCAATGGCCAAATGAAATGCAGTTCCGAAATGATTTCAGTATCGGGCTGTACCCTGGGCAGAGAGCAGGAGCTCAGCTGCCAGCGAGCAGTGCCCAGCAGGGCCCTGCAGATCAATGCTGCTGCTGGGAAGCTGGGCACCTGGGCAGGAAGGCAGCAGCCAGAGCCCTGGGTGTGGGAAAACTCTTTCCTCCTTGGGCTGAAAGTCTCAGTCATTTGAGTGCATCTTCTCTGCAATGTCTATGTGGAAAATATTCACAAAAGGTCAGAATAAAAATCAGATATCATTTCGCATTAGTATGTTATTAAAAATTTTGCTCTAGTATTCCTGGTGACAAGTGACAGATTCAAGCAAATGGTTTTTCTGATCTCTCTGGTTTTTATCGTGGCATAAAGAAAATATGTTGCTAAAAACATGACAAGCCCCATCACTTTATTGCTATGTTCTAAGCAATTGGTACTAATTAAGGATTTTCTGTATCTAAGACAAGTCAAGAATTTCATCTAAAGCAGTTATTGCAGAAATAAACTGTTAGGTCCCAGTTAAGCTTTTGTTGATGTATTTTTTTTAAACAAAAGGTACAAAAATATTTTCACTAAAGGTAACTGAGAAATTGCTTGATTTGACATAAAGATGAAGACAGTTTCTTCTTCTTTTTTTTTTTGAAAGAGTACACTTTATGATTCACAGGGTAACTTGCATCAGACGCGATTTAATGAAAGCTCTCAAATAAGCGATTTTATTCCTATCCATGATTGCAGACATTTACAAAACCATAACATCTGAGTTCACCTTAAAAAATAACTTATATAAAGCAGTGATATACACAGCACAAAATAGTTCAGGGAGGGGCAGGAGCAACTTTTAATAATTAAAATGTAAACGTGAAAAAAAAAAGGATGGAATAAAAGTCCCTACTCATTTCTACTTAAGATGTCATGTGATAGTATTTTACAATGTCCTGTGGGCCAATGTATGCATGTGTATATGTCCATATAACATACACATATACAATACATCCTCTTTCCCACACATATACATACACAGATAATTATTTGCAGTTCATTTTAGGGCAATTCTAATATGCCGCTCCGTACAGTTGTTTGAATCACGTTTGGACCCGCTTTCTTCACAAAATAGGGGAGAGAGCAGGAAATAAAAAGGTTGGTTTGGTGTGACTGAGATTCCTTTGTTTAACTGTACACTGTGATGAATAATTTTCTTCCCTAGTAGTTCTGTGAAGGGCTGACTCACTGTGGTTTTCATGAGGAGACTTGGTAATGGATCACACACTCATTGTCATGCTAGGGGAATACTAGAAAGAAAGAAGAATCCATATTTTAACAACAATTCTTTTACAGACCACTAATGTTCTTCGTGGTAAACAATAGTAACTATGAATTTTAATGTCTTATAATCTTTTATGCTCAAGCTTTTAACCTCATACAACATAAAAATAAGAAACTATAAAAAGAATAAATGTATACAGAGTTGACTTAGTCCTGAAAGTTTTAACATTTCCTCTGGAAAGTAACCATTCACATTCTCTCCCTGGACTCAGGTGGATGATAATTACCCAGTTCCTCGGCCCTTTCCTTCCAGCAGATTCATGGGCATTTGTTATAATTTGGGTAAATCCAGTCCAAGGCTGAATCATAATGAAATAGGGTGGAGGGACAGTCTTGCTATTTACTAGCCATGTAAAGTTGGGAGGTTACCTAAGCTTTCTGAGCTTCAATTTCCTCACCTATACAATGGGTTTAATGATACCACCCACTTTAAGGGGGTTTTGGGAGGATTAAATATATAACCCTTAAAACCATGTATTGACTGAATACACAGCAAAGACTCAGTAAATATTTGATTAACAGTGTAAGGGAAACAAAACAAAAACAACTCCTAGCTGGCCCTAAGAAGTTATTATTAAAGCATTTAGAATATTTAAGAGTCTAGCTCAGTGGTTCTCAACCTTCGTAATGCCGCGACCCTTTAATACAGTTCCTCATGTTGTGGTGACCCCCAACCATAAAATTATTTTCGTTGCTACTTCATAACTGTAATTTTGCTACTGTTATGAGTCGTCATGTAAATATCTGATATGCAGAATGTATTTTCATTGTTACAAATTGAACATAATTAATGCATAGTGATTAATCATAAAAACAATATGTAATTATATATGTTTTCCGATGGTCTTAGGCGACCTCTGTGAAAGGGTTGTTCGACCCCCAAAGGGGTCGCGATCCACAAGTTGAGAACCGCTGGTCTAGCTACTAGTATACTTAGCATATAAACCTCTTCCCTAATCTCATCTCAACCCAGTCTTTTCTGGGTGGGTGGAGGGCATTGTTGTTACATGTTTCTTGTCAGTTCGATTTGGGTGAGGCTTTCAGAAATTTGGAAGTGATCTCCAAAATGATTGAGAGAGGAATCGAGAGGAATTATTTGGATGATTATGCCAATCTACCCTCCTGTTCTTGAGGGACAGACTGTGATAGGAGAGTTGTAAGAGAAGCACCTTCCAACAGAACTTTCTTTAATGATGGACATGTTTTAAGACTGTGCTGCCCAACATGGAAGCCACTAGCTGCATGTGGCTACTGAGCACATGATACATTGGTAATGCCCCTGAGGAACTAACACTTTAATGTTATTTAATTTACTTAAGCTTAAATATCCACATATAGCCAGTGGCCCACATCTTGGACAGCACACTTCTACAGCCTCTGACTTGAGGGCAGGGCCTCCACTCCCAAGAGCATTTCTAGATTAAAATATACACATGCGCCCTGAAATACTACACATGCTTTATTAGAACCCTGTGAGGACCAGGGCAGAGGGGAGTTCCTTTTAACATGTTAATAATGACTGTGCCTGTGGACAGAGGCAGGTAGAGTCCAGGGGGTTGGTCCCAGGTCCCAGGGACTTAACCTGGACCAGTGATGACCCTGGACAAGGGAGCATACACATTACAAAAGGGAGCAGATGGGAAAGAATGACATGGATTCCACATGAGCTGAGGTACTGCAGGAACCAGAAACAAGGTAAAAGGTGTGCACTTAGATAAGGATGGACTTATTAATATAGAAAAAATGAGATGCCCAAGAAGAGCAGAGGTGACAATGGCTCAGTTGGCTGGACAGAAAGTCATTAGGCGTAAATCCAGGGCTCAAGTAGAAAACACTCATTGATCCTGAATAAAGGTGGATGACCAGGCCTGAAAACAGGTCACTAGACTATAGGGGAAGACTGTGTTAATCTTTTAAACACAGGTCAAATCAAGAAAAATCTACTTGTTAATCACTTAACAGCCTCAAATTTCTTTTCAGTATAAGAAAGCTAAATTATGTGTTACTGACTGTATGTTGCATTACAGTGAATAGGGTGATTAAAAAAAGGAGACTGCCAGAGAAGAGAAAGGGGATTCAGTTTGATAGGAAACGTCTCCCCTTTACCCTTGATAATGGCAGCAAAGCAAAGCAAACAAGACCCAAAACCAACAGCGATCACGAACAAGGACTGATGAAATGGAGCTCACCCCTGACCGGGTGCTGGAAGGGGGATATGCCCCCATTTCATCAGAAGGTGCCATGCATATCTCCTGTCATAAACAATGGCAGCAAGCTACAATGAACTATGCACAGCTTTTGATGAAACAGAATTATATTTTGGTATTTGACTTTCAGGTGTAAGAATAAACAGGAAAATAAATGGATAGCAAGGTTTTATTAAAAGTAGAAAAATTTAGAGAATATGGCAAAAAAAAAATGGGCACAGAAAAATGTAATCTATGCTTTCTATAGCTACTGTTCTTTACAGTAAGAATCGGTGATCCCAACAGTGCCGTCCAATCGGGCTTTCTGCGATAGTGGATGTTTTCTGTGCTGTCCTATATAGCAGCCACTAGCCACACATGGCAACTGACTCTTATAATGTAGCTAGTGCAGGTTAGGAAGTGAAATTTTAGTTGTATTTTGTTATAATTAATTTAAATTTAAATAACACAGCCAAATCATCAATCATTATTTCAAGACAAATATTTTATTGGGCATATTGTGCCAATAATCTAAAAACAGTAAAAGATACTAGAGCATTTCAGAAAAAAACTTCAAAGAAAATGTCTGAAAAAAACCCCAAACTTGTGGAGAAGTCATAATGAACTCCAGAGATGATTTCATTTTATGCACACCTTGGATCATCGGGATTTTAGAAGTTCTTCAATCCTTTTTCATAGGATTATTCCAGCTGATTCACATGCCACATATGTCATGTCATGTTAGGGAATGCAGTTATAGATATATTATAGCCTTCTTTCTAATATGCACTGTCAAAAGTATAGGTGCAGGTAAATATATATATATATGCAGGTGCAGGTAAATATATATATATTTTACATAATATATATATGTATACACACACACATTCTCTGCATGTCAAGCATATTTGTTAGTTGCTACCATCTTTGTTAAGATTTTTATCCTGTGATATTTCAAATGTTTCACAGAGAAATGAAAACTTGTTACAGATTCACTGGGAAGTTAGGAGAGCGAGGCTTGTCCGGGGAGGAAACTAAGTGAAAAAATAAGGCACACACACAAAAAAGGAAAGTAAAGGTCAATCAGAAAGGAAGGAAGCAGCAGCTCCAAGCAACACAACTCAGAAAAATTAGCAAGCATCTGCTAATGTGTCTGGATAGTCTGCATAGCTGTGAAATGATGCTCTGTGTGTATTTGGTGCAGGTTAATAGATTGCACGGATGTCTGAGTGCCTACATAGTGATGTGTTGTTTGCATGGCTCAGGCTACAACCTGCTCACCTGCTGCTGCTTTATTGGAAATGCTTCAACTATGTAAAACTAAGGAACATCACAAAATTTCTAGAACAACCCGCAGAATGTGCATGGCAAAAGGTATTCTGCTACTGGTTACTGTTCTTCGGAGGAGAAATGGTTTAGAGTTTTCCAGAAGTAAAGGAAGAGTAGGTGTTAAATGGGGTATCAGATTTAGAGACATTAAATATTCATGGTGTACTGTCCTAGACCACCCTGCAATGTTTTCCTTGTGTGGCCGCCTCAGTCTGTGAAGACACACTGTCATGTGAGCGGCAGAATCCTGGGATATCGGATTGTCCTGTTTCAAAACTGTTCTGAGTCTAGTTCTACTCCAGGAGATGATAAAATGGCTCTGATAAAGCTGCTGACAGCATTAGTGTTTGGTTTGGCAAAAAGAGAGTGAAACCTCAAGGTATAATTTTCAGCACATACCAGCTTGTTTTACCTTTTTATGTAAAACATATTTTGAAATGAACATGCCTTGGTATGTACTAGAGAATCTATGGCTTTCCCTTTATGATACCCCTTTCATGCTAATGAAATGTGCATGCTATCCATTAAATCCCAAACAATGCTTGTAAGTTACTGTTTAATCACGTCAAGAACACCTCAGATCTCACTATATTTCTATCTCTACATACGTAGATAATATTTTATTTTCTTAATGAGAGATAAGTAGACTGCAGCTACTCTGAGCTAAACTAAAGTGAGATAAATTTAGTGTGTATATGACTATGTAAAAAACATTGGCCATATGTGATTTCTTTGCAATAGCAGGAAATGACAAAAGCAGTAAGGGTGTAAGAAATGATCTCGCAATTTGTTTCTGATTCCTATTTGATATCATGATTTTAATATCATGTTTGCTCAGTTGATTATAGTTTAATGCCATGGAGAAAATAGTCTGCTAAGTTAATTCAAGAAATAAGGTAAGTGACTTTTTTACTTGAGAAGCATGAAACATTTATTTTTTGAACTAAGCCCTTTTGTATTCTGTATTTTTAAAACCAAACATTTCACCGAATTTACACTAGGGGGCATCTTTGTTTCTTGAAATAAAGACCTTGTTTACGATCTAATGAACAGAAGCTGAAGAGTGAAATATTCCCGATTCACGTTTTTCTGTGTAAAGCATGTTGGCATAGCAAGGTTTCTGACTTCGGTGGGGAATCTTTGTTTCTATATGAATTAAATAAAGAAGCACATGTGAAGTGACCAGGATAGTGTGTGTACATGATAAGCACTCAATAGATGTTTGCTTCCTTCCCAGGCCTCTTTCTGTGGTTTAGCTTCAAGATAAAGACCAACAAATCTTCAAAAGGCAGACTGCTCAGCAATATGTGATTTTCAGAGTTATGGGCATTAAAAAACCCCACGAACTTTAAATGTTTATTCAGTGGAAAATTTTCTTTTGAAAGTACGTTCTTTTTTTCTTTTGAAAGTATGTTTATTAAATCTGGGGACAGTGAAACAAGGAAGGTCTTAGGATAGAAGCAGCAACAGGGGAGAGCCCAGGTGGGGCCACTCTGGCTCTAGAGCTGTTACAGGACAGAAATAAGCCAAGGTGGGGCTGCTATAAGCTCACTGGGAAGTCGCAGGAAAGGGGCCTAGCAGACATTATAACTTACTGGCGATACCTAGTCTACTTCTTCCTGAGGCCTTACATTTGTCAGCAAGGAATCTCTTTTGTCTTCCTTCCTCTCTGCTTTCATTTCTTGATCTTTTAAATAAAAGTCTAAACAAAAATGTGTGGTGATGTGATAGAGAAAACCACAGAAAACGGTGACATCATTCATGAGGCAGAGCCCCCACCCGGTGAACAGGAGAATGGAGCCCCAGGGGGACCTGCTGCTAAGGCCGCACTACCTCTGGTGGGCGTGCCCTTTCTCAACCACCATTCAATTATTTTGCCTTTGGAGACTTTTCTGGTGGGGACAGGAGAGAGGGAGGGAGAAGAAAAGGCGGGGACTGTTTTCCCTAACTCTGCAGAGCATTTTACCTTCTTCCAGGCCTCCAGGGCAGGGTCAGGGTGGGCGAGGCCCTGCTCCAGCTGCTCTTTTCTACGCACAAATTCACAAAAGGACCTGCTGTTCTACGAGAACATACTCCACTTGGGGTTAAAAGTGAGGCTGGTGTGTATTCTGCACAAAGACACTTTTAAAGTCCTGTTATATCTGATTCTTTGATCACCACAGGGAGAATTCTGGTGCCAACTCTGAGGTGTCACCCCTTCCCTGTAAACAAGGCCGCAGTCAGGAATGACAGATCTGGGAGGAAGGAGAGGGGACAGCTCCTTTGGAATTCATGTCATGTGGAAACTTTAAAAAAAGTTTTCTTATCCAATCTAAAATAAATAATTTCCTCCATGCTTTTAAAACACCTGGTTTATATCTATGATAGTACTTATTAATCTGACATATGGTTTAATTAGTTTTGTAAGTATGTTCTCTCCATCTGATTACATTTTTTGAGGTTAGGGATGTGTTATATTTATCTCAGAATACTTTGTCCTTAACCTGCTGCTTTGCATAAAGCAGGCTCAATAAATGTTGAATTGAACTGAAGTAATTATCATATACCTCACTAATTTATAGCATTTTATTGCTGGAAGAATTAGCATAAAAATAAATGCATCTAATTAGATCAAGTAAACATTAACCAATTAATTAAAATTAACTAATTTGTCCATAGTCTTGCAACAAACTAATGAAAGAACCAGGGTCTAAGAAATAATTTCCATAATCCTAAGCATTATGACAAACTACATAGTTTCTCATGTATTTCCTATTTCCTCATCATGAATGGGCTACTCTGGATTTTTTTAATATGAATTTTTATGTATGCCTTCTTTGTCCTTGTTAACATACATATACATACAGTGGGGCAAAAGTAGGCTTACAGTTGTTTATATGGAAAATAATACAATAATTAGTAAATAATAATACTACAAAAATAAGCTCTTTTTGCATACTCACAACTGTAAACCTACTTTTCCCCACACCTGTGTTTATGTATCCTGGAAATAAAACAGACAAACCAAAGATCAGCATAAGTGCATTTCTAGTTTTAACAAAAGTAAAGTAAAAAATCAGGGCCAGTCTTATCCCATGCAGAGGCGCTAGGTCAACACCAAGAAGTAAGAGAGTCCACAGAACACCCAATCTTGGGTCCATTTGGAAAGCACTGTTCTGTGCAAAAGTGGGTAAGTGACTGGCCACTGCTTCAACTCTGATGGTGTCTCCTCTACTGAAGGTTGAACTAGGGCAACATGAGGGTAGCTTTTTCTTCGGATTCTGTTTGTAGTTGGTAGATCCTCCATAATCAGTTTTAAAGATGGCGATCATGTGTGGAGGCACTGAAATTCGTCTGGGTCTGAAACCCTTTCTGCCGTGTTCCAATCCAGTGGCGCTGAGCAGAGAGTGCAGCAGCAGCACCTACAAAGCTTTTCCACATTCAGGTCTGCTCAGCCCCACTCCTGGAAATTCTGATTCACCAGGTCTAGGGAGGGTTCTGGCTAATTCTATTTTTAAAAATTCGATAGATGCTTTTAATGTGAAATATTAGTTTAAAAGTCATTGTATTATATAATAACCCCTTGAAAAAAGACAGCACATTGTCTTTTTGGTCTCACCAGTGCCTAGCACAGCCCATTGTACATGCTCAGTAATTGTTTATTAAATGAACAAGTGAATTTTATTGCTTCTCTTTTTGTTCTTGTGTACCTCTATGGAGATATGACTGATACTGCCTTTGCTTAACACTATACTCACACTCAAAAAAGAAGCTGGGTAGTCAATTTAGGTTAAATGTAAAAAACAGGTTAACAATGTAAAACCAGGGAGTGAGGTCTAGTAGAAGTACAGGCATCTAGATAATTTTCAGATCCTTAAGGACAGACAGCACTAAGCACAGACCTGGGTTTGCAGTGATCCAAGACATTTTAGTAATGGGAGAACTTAACAAAAATTATCAAATACGCAACCTATTTCCAGTGTGCTTCTGATGGTGGATGTTCTGTATGAGAAAGTTAGCATTATAATTTTTGTTTTTGTAACTATGTATGTACATGGGAGTAAAAAAGAAAAAGTTTATTTTTATATTTTTTTTCAAAGAAATTTCACTTAATTTTCTGACTTTTAAAAGATCAACCTATTGAACTCTAAACAGTTGTAATAATGGCTTTATGCATTACTTCTAATAGAAGAGCTTCAGAAATAAAATCTGGATATAATAATGTAGTCAAGGGAATACTTACACTCTCACTCTGAAAAGGATTTAAGAAATTTCCCCCCATTTCGCTATCATCCCTTGGAGTGCCCGGTTGATTACTCAGGCTCATATTATTGGGAGAGTTCTGTAAACAAGATTTAGAAAACAAGGCATTGTTGAAGATTTTAATTTCCCTCTTGCATTGTACTGTTTCAAAATTGGAATCTATAGCAGCATCTCTACGGACAAAGCCGACTTGTGATTCTAATCTTAGAGCATGTTTTCTGGTTCATTCTTTGAACCTTGACAAGTACTAATGCTTTCCCAAATGAAAATTAAAAAACACACAGAACACCCGAAATAACCCACCACAACTCTTTTTCTTAGTCTCAGAATCAATATTTATTCAATTTCCCACCCTCAGCTTACAGAGTTCCTAGAACTCTGGAGAGTTAAAAACATTTCCAGCAGGGGCACGATGAAGAGCCAACCTACTGATCAGGCATGACGGAGTGACACCTTCTCTTGGTAATTTTATTAGTCAAACGTCAAAAGATCACCATTTTCATAAACATTTCCCTTTCATTTCACATACGGTTTGCACAGTAACACTATTTTAACCATTATTTTATATGAACCATAAGGAAAAAAAGAAGATAGTTAACAACTATAGTTATGAACAAGAGAAATACCTTAGGACCTGAGAATTCAATATGTACTTTTAGAAGAAAAGAAGGCTCCGAGATGAACCTGCTTTAGAACCTTT
Source organism: Myotis daubentonii (assembly GCF_963259705.1). Classification (NCBI taxonomy): domain Eukaryota; kingdom Metazoa; phylum Chordata; class Mammalia; order Chiroptera; family Vespertilionidae; genus Myotis; species Myotis daubentonii. Next base: position 72,319,755 of record NC_081843.1, on the reverse strand, counting down.
TTCTATCATTAGCTTAAGAGTAGATTTACTATGAAGCTTTCCTTTAAGATAAAATGGTTGATATTAGCAATCTAATCAAACACGAAGCAGGACATCACTTCATGTTCTATTTAAATTTTCTAGTCTAGGCCGAAACCGGTTTGGCTCAGTGGATAGAGCGTCGGCTTGCGGACTGAAAGGTCCCGGGTTCGATTCCCGTCAAGGGCATGTACCTGGGTTGCGGGCACATCCCCAGTAGGGGACGTGCAGGGGGCAGCTGATCGATGTTTCTCTCTCATCGATGTTTCTAACTCTCTATCTCTCTCACTTCCTCTCTGTAAAAAATCAATAAAATATATTTAAAAAAATAAAAAAATAAATAAATAAATAAATAAATTTTCTAGTCTAATTATTACCGTACAATGTTAGCCTTGTGAGGGCGTCTGATACTCCACATCTATAGGAAATAAGAATTGAATGCACTGGCGTATAAAGCACGTTCACACAGTACTGCGACTGTGACTGAGGGACTCTTTCAAGGTCCAATTTATAGACTTGTAAAAAGAAACTTCAAAGTCAAAATTTTTTATTTGTTATTTTAAATGAGAGAAAGATTTAATATTTTTTCCCTAAGCCACTGACATTGTACACTTGGTTTTCGGCTGTTTAAAAGAAAATTGCACTGACGGTGTGACTTAACTAAAGATAAGTTATGTCATAACATTTAAAATTGTATGAATGAGAATATGTGCTTTTTTAAAAATAAGGCTAAATGCACAGCAGACACAGGTACAGGAAGCGGCGGAGTCCGCTTGTATGTTGTCCTGCTGTGCACCCCACAGGGAGCAGCTGACAACCAGGCGCCTCCGAGTCCACGGAAGCTCCATTTGCCAATGAACCACACCAGCTGGAGAGCCATGGTCAATAGCAGAAAGAGAACTCTTTTTTTTTAAAAAAATGAATTATTCTTTAAAAATGTTAGTTTTCCAAGTATATTGAAAAGCAAATCTACATTGAAATGAACATGGATAACTTGATTTCCTAAAAAACATGAGTAAAATTTAATTAAGTGCAACTAACAAAGCTATACTTATTCATTTTATTTATTTATTTATTTTTTATTTATTGCTTAAAGTATTACAAAGGGTATTACATATGTGTCCAATACTTATTCATGATTAAAGTAACTAACTAATCAAATGTTTGGAAAATGGGAATGATAATGCTGACTTAGATCAAAAATAAAAGTGAATTTATACAAATATTTTAAGATTCACCCCAAATCTAGGTCTTTTGGGTGAAGGCAGATTTCTGTCATTTCATATATATGGAGAAACTGATAATCTTAGAATAAAAAATAATCTAACATCTACCTAAGGGTATGTGAGGATGCACCTTGGAGCTGAAGACTTCTACAGATTCAAACAAATCTATGAAATATGCCCTCTCCACTCTAGCGGAACGTTCACATTCCCAGTAGCTCCTGAGGTGCCCCAGAGGAGCAGTGTATCTGATTGCGTCGCGGTGTTCTCAGGCTCTGCTGCACTTTTGCCATATCTCATTTCTTGACTTATAATTTTGAAAGTTTATCTAACTTAAAATCTGATTCCTGACTCAATGTGTTGATTTTAAAATATTTGAAATTTGAAAGTAATATTGTATTACTATTTAAATATTTAGAAATATTTAGAAGAAATATTTTTTAAACACTCCCAGCGTTATTATTTTTGTTTTTTGCGCATTATTTTCATATCATGGTGATTCAGCATTGCACACTTTTGTGTGGGGTTATATAAGAACACTGAGAGGAAGATACAAAACTGAACTAATACCAGATCTCTGAAACCTACTCCTTTCTAGTTCACTGGGCATGTTTGAAAATCTTGAAATCTTAAAAAAAAAATTCTGAAGTAATCTCTATAAAATGCTGCAAAAAAACAACAAAAGTTTCTAATGGGGGGGTCTTAAGGAGATTGTGCTGTCCACGATCACTGAGTGACATGATGAAGATAAAGTCACACTCAATACAGGCACCTGAGGAACAGCCAAGATGGTTCCAAACAACAGGCTGGAGCAAGTTGTGAGGGTGGGTGGCAATGAACTGGGTGTATATTTCAGTTAACTGTAGGTATGTTTGTGTGCAGTGCTCAGGAGATTTTATCATGAAGGCAAGGATATAATGCACAAAAAGGGCTTAGGTGGGTCAAAAAGGCACTCCAGTTGCTTAAGCATATAATTAGGGAGTACAGAGCACAAAGAATACAAGCAAAATTTACTTTTAGCAACATTAGGCATTTTGGTTGCATTTTCTACTTCAGTTAATGTGTACTTTATTCCTTACTTGTAGTCTAAGAATTTAGCTTGAAAAACTATAGTTAAAATTATATTAATCCCATTTTCAAAGGATTTTCTTACATTCTCATTCACCTTTTTTTCAAACTGGAATGTTTCCCCTACTTAAGCTATGACATCATATACAAATGCTATTTTAAGTGTACATGTGCCTGTGTGTGGGCTCGCACACACCCAATTTCTTCTGGCTAACACATTTCATTTAGCTCTCTCTCCTGTGATTTTTATCTTCCAAATCATCTCTTAATTAGTTAGTTATTGTTCCTTCTCCCACCTATCCCCAGAAATTGCTCCCAAACTTTCAAACTGCTATTTAAAAAGGGAACACTTGTAGAAATTTGGGCTCTGTCTATAATGGGAAGAAAACAATATTGACAGTATTCTAAGCCCTGTGGAAGTGAATTTTGATTTGATTTCTCACAGGCAATAGCAAGGTTTATAAGTGTCATTTTGACTCTGCCATTTGCCCAAAAGAAAAAACTGCCAGTCCAGGTTCCCCCAGGGGGTTAAGTGAGCGAGAATTCAGGCTCGCAGCTGAGATGATGGCAAAGTTCTGTAGTTGTTGATGGGCAACCCTGCAAATGGTGTGGAATATTGAACTGGAACTAAGGTTCATGAGGTTCGAAAGGTTCAGGTTGGAAAGACTCTTTTGATAATTTATTAAGTATGACACGATCAGATTGTGCCTTCTGATTTTTTTCCAAACTAAAAAAATATAAATGCTAAGTATCTTAATGTGAACTGCAGAATTTATTTAGGCGAATTCCTTCTAAAGAAGACAACCATATGCTCCTCTAACCCCAACTCCTAAAACAACTTCAAGGCATAATATTTTTGTTCCACTGATTGAATGAATGACTCCTCAGTTGCAAAAGGGATGACAAGCATTTCACTTTTCATTAAAAAAGGCTTCTAGCCCTAGTTGGTTTGGTTCAGTGGATAGAGTGTCTGCCTGCGGACTGAAGGGTCCCAGGTTCGATTCTGGTCAAGGCCACATGCCCAGGTTGCCAGCTTGATCTCCAGTAGGGGGCATGCAAGAGGCAGCCAATCAATGATTCTCTCATCATTGATGTTTCTCTCTCTCTCTCTCTCTCTCTCTCCCCCTCTATCCTTCCTCTCTGAAATCAATAAAAAATATTTTTTAAAAAGGCTTCTAAATTAAAAGTGAATTCTGCATTATGAGAAAGGTGCATATAAGTTTTACTAGGTAATCCTCAACTGAGCAAGAGTCATGTTAAAACTCTTCGTTTGGAGCCCTGAGCTCATTTTGCCAGTAGAACAGTGCTGTCAAAAGGGAGTTGACAGTGTGGGTTCCTAGCCTTGTCCACAAAAGGTAGCATAATGAAGAGGAAAATATTTAGTATCTGTACATTGTTTCATAGCCCTTAGCATATGATTCTCAACAATTTTATGAACTAGGTAAGAAATGACCTATAAGCTCTATCTCTTATTTTAGAGCTAAGAAAACAAAGCCTAAGAGAAATCAAGTAACATGTTGCCACCAAAACTTGTAAGTAGTAGAACCAGGCTTCCTGATTCTCAATTCAGTAATCTTCACCTTACATATAAAATGCATAAAAAAGAGTATATTTATAATTAAAAAATAGAAAAAGAATTGAAATGGTACTAAAAAACAACACTTAAAAATGGAATAAGAAATTTTAAAAAATATGTAATATTGATGCTTGATAAAATACAGGTTTAACTGGGTAACTGGGGAGATGTAGCTGGAGATCTAAGAGGGATTTTGAACCAAACTGCTAAGCAGTAGTGGTCAAGATTATCTTCTGATTCACAAGCAAGGATGTCTAGGAAAAGAATAGGATGGGAGGGATCAAACCCAGGAAAAAGGCAGAAAAGAGTTTTGTGAGGCAGCTGGACAGTGTTGGAAAGGAAGAAGATGGGAAATTGAGTTGGTGACAATGTGCATAGCTTGGAGTAAAAGACAAATAACTAGGCAGTGAATGGAAAGAGGTAAAGAGAAAACTAAGTGGGGTGGGGGAGGGGGGTTAATATACATGATGCTGCTGACTAGAGAAAAGGTAACTGGAGACATGACAGACTCTGATGGCACCATCGCCCTGACAGCTTGGGGGCGGTGCGGTGCAGAAAGGAGCTGCTTAGGAGCTCATCTGAAGGGGATGCAACTGGTCATTTCTAGTACATTGCTAAGTGGCTTATAGATTACTTGGAAGTGATGATTATGTTAATTGAAATGTATTTGAATTCTGATTTGAAAAAGCTTTTCCTTATTGTTTTTGTTTGGTCTCCTTAGTTATATTGAGCTTCTTGAAGGCAGAGACCTTATCTTGTTTATCTTTGGATTTTGAGAGCCTAGAATAAGCCTTGGCAGCGCTGATGTTTACTGAATGAAGGAACTGCTGCCTAAGTTTAAACCACTTGAGGGCAAAGATCATGTTTGTGCTTAAAGAAGTCTATTGCATCTCCCCACAGTGCACAAGGCAGTACCCAGTACACAGAAGTACACAATGGGTGGCTCATTAATGCTTAAAAAATAAGCAATACCTCATTAGGCAAGAGAATGTTATCAGCAGCATTTTTTTCCAGGGAAAAACTTGTCTCTGGGAATAGGAATGGGAAAATAAACAAAGAAGGAACAGCAACAGACCTGATATGGGGCAGATTAAAGGATGGTATCTAAGTTGTCCTTATGGCACTATTTAAACATTTCAAAGTACTTAATAAATTACCAAGTACTCTCCAATATAGAATTGTTTACAACTACCTAATGTACAAAGTTATGGGTTGTAGTGGAAATTTTAGAAGATGGCCTTAAGTGATTCAGATGATCCCACATTTGTGTAATGAAGAGTCCTCTTTAGATACTAGGGCAGTGATGGCGAACCTTTTGAGCGCGGCATGTCAGCATTTTGAAAAACCTTAACTTAACTCTGGTGCTGTGTCACATATAGAAATTTTTTGATATCTGCAACCATAGTAAAACAAAGACTTATATTTTTGATATTTATTTTATATATTTAAATGCCATTTAACAAAGAAAAATCAACCAAAAAAATGTGTCCTAGGTTCGCCATCACTGTACTAGGGTATGCTACTGAAATCTAACATTAGAAATTTCACTTGTGACCACAAAGCACCATTCGGCTAATATCAATGGTTAGGCCCCTAAGGGAGCTGATGTAATCACAGACATCTAACTGGTGAAGGAGCTTCCCAGAGAAAAGGCCCCAATGGAGTTTTACAGTGAGTCTGACTTTGAAAACAGGCTTTTTGAAGGCTTGCCTAATACTATTTCTCACAGAAGTAAGCTAGTGCCGGTATAAATATTTACCTATTTTTAGAAAAGAAAAAGGCCTTTCTGATTGATCCTAGACACGGACATCCAAAGTGTATGTAGAACGTATAAGCCAGGTGTGCAGGTGTATTGTCAGAATGCCAATTAAACTCTCTCACTCTTTTTTCCTTTTTAGCTTGAAGTATTAATTTAAAAGGTTTTGCAGCTCAATCTTATTTTATTTACCTTGGCATTGAGAATTTTACATTATTATACATGAAAATAAATTAGAAGTAGAATTAAAAATTTAAAGTCATCCTTTAATGAATTTCTGTATTGATATAAAGTAGACTTCTCAGAGTCATTCTAGTGGTAGTTAATAATTAGTTCTTATCAGCCATTCTAAATATATTTTTGATCCACAGAGAACTATTTTAAATTCATCATGACCTAAAAAGTATTTAGGTACGCTTCTTCAAAAAATATAAGGCATCTTAGCAAAGGATTAATTTTAGATACTCAAACTCTTGAAGAAAAATGCAGACACATGCTCTTTGAAGGCTTACTTTCCTACTTGTATTACTATAATTTTCCTCTAATTATTTTCATACTCTATTTTAGGGAACTAGAATAATGATTGAGGACATCAGCATTTCCTAAGGAAGGTTTGAAAGACAAATGAGATGTATAAATGCAATGGCCTTATAACATGTAATAATCACTTTTTCAAATTTACCTCTTCTCATGTTCCTATAGACTTCTTTACATTTTTAAAAAATTACCTAAAGTATGTCAGTCTTCTTTACAAATATAAAATATCATAACATGATTAAATTGGCTATTACTTGGGTACCCATTAATCAGGGATAGTGAATACTGTAAATGAACCCTAGCATGTTTAGGAACATTCGTGAAAGATTAATTTTTACCCTTTCCCACAGATTATATACATTAATATTTTAAACTTGCAGTTAATTATATCTTGCCTTCTACTTTCAAACTCTGGTTTAAGAACAAAATTCATAAGGTGACTCTAATAATCTTAATGAGAATTCTGTGTGAAATAAAATACAGACAAAAAACAGTACAGAATACATATCACCCACCTTGGAAATACTGTCCATATCTCCTGAGCCTGAAACAAAGTACAAAAAAAAAAAAAGCCTTTATAAGGTACTTATTTCATTTATAAATTAAGTACTCCTTTAATACACAAACTTTTGTTGTATTTTCCAGTACATCTCCTGAATTTTTAATCTTAAAAAATTCCTTTTTTTACACGGAATGGTAAGTAAGTATCATTTGATGGTAAATACAGGGAAGAGTTGCACCTCTAGTTCCTAATCATTTAGGAGTTTTCTGTTTTTAATGGCAGAATAAAGGAAACTATTGTTATCATAAATTCCTGTTAGTAAAATAATGGCGAGATTTATATATACTACTACATTCAAATTTTTATTATGTATGTATATATGTGTATGCATTTAACTAGAAAGCAAGAGAGAAATTTCTAAATATACTTTGTGACATTATGCTTCTAAATCTGATAAAATATAAAATGGACATTTTCAATAATACCCAACAAGATTCTGAGCCACATTTTAGCACAATAACCAAAAGCAAAGTATTTTTAATAATATCACATATTTGACAGCAATCAATATTCATAGCAATCTATCAAAAGTAAAATGTCTTCAAAATATAGTATTTTATTTTGATTCTTGGGAAAAATGAATAAACAATACTAATTTCTTATTTAAGTAATGGAATCATACATTATACTTATTGGCATAAAGAAACAACAATCAGATCTTTGCCCAGTATTAGTTTTATTTTAAACTAGAGGACCGATGCACGAAATTCGTACAGAGGGGTGGGGGGAACCTCAGCCCGGCCTGTACCCTCTCACAATCTGGGACCCCTCAGGGGATGTCTGACTGCCGATTTAGGCCTTATCGGACCTAAACTGGCAGTCAGACATTCCTCTTGCAATTCGGGACCCCTCGCTCCTAGCCATCTGTCTGCTCGCTCCTTACTGCTTGGCTCGCTGCTGCTTAACACTGCTGCGGAGGCAGGAGAGGCTCCTGCCACTGCTGCTGTGCTCGCCAGCCCTGAGCCTGGCTTCTGGCTGAGCGGCGCTCCAGCTGTGGGAGCACACTGACCACCAGGGGGCAGGTCCTGTGTTGAGCGTCTGCCCGCTGGTGGTCAGTGCGCATCATAGTGACCGGTTGTTCTGGTAGTTCCACCATAATGGTTGCTGGGCTTTTATTATATAGACTAGAGGCCCGGTGAACAAAAATTTGTGCACTCGGGTGGGTCCCTCAGCCTGGCCTGTGCCCTCTCGCAGTCTGGGGCCCCTTGGGGGCCCCTTCCCCTGGCTGCTGGCACCAGTTTTCCTCCGGTGCCTGGAACCCAGGCCTTTGCTCTTCACCGGGAGGGGCCCGGGCCCCGGGGGCATGGCGGAGGCTGGTGTGGCGGGCGAGGGGCTTAGCTCCTCGCTCCCCACGCGTGGGCCCCGGGGGTGTGGCGGAGTGTCCCCATCAGGGGGCTCTCCAACCCCGCCAGCCACCTGCTGGTCTCTGACCAGCATTTGGTCTGAGAGGGTCCCTGCCACTGGCACCACTCGTGTGCTCCACCAGGGGGCAGTGTGCTCTCCATGACCCTGAACTCTTAGAGCAGGGATTCCCATTTTGCCCACCCCTGGCCCCAGGAGAGCCAGGGCACCAAACCACAAAATTAACATCTCACCCAGAGTCACTTGCCGCGCGGGCCCCAGGGGAGTGGCCGAGGGGCATGGGTGAGGCCAGCGCGGCGGGCTTCCCTCTTTGCTCTTCGCTCGCCACGCCGGCCTTCGCTCGCTGCTCCTGCCCCGGGCCAGCTGGCTTCGCTCTGTCACTTGGCGTCTACGTATGCAAATTAACCGCCATCTTTGTTGGTGATTAACCACCATCTTTCTTGGCAGTTAATTTGCATATCGCCCTGATTAGCCAATGGGAAGCGTAGCGAAGGTACGGTCCATTACCCTTTTTGTCTTTTATTAGATAGGATTAGTTTAACAATTAATCTTCCTGACATAAAAATATGTTTCATAGTACATCATTCAGTCAACAGTCACAAATGAAGTTAGGGCTTATTAATATGATTAATTTATAAATAAGCAGGCATAATAGCTAAACATTGAATGTACTTGTGCAATTATGCACCTATGTAAATATGCACAATAAAGTTCATTACAGAAAGTGATAAGCCACATGCCAAGCATATGTGAAACTCTTTTGTAAATTCTATTGTAGTGAATAATATAATTGAGAACCCTTTATGACCAAATGTCATCTTTTTGTGTGGTTAATTCTCTAAATTAAAAGACTGGAAAATAACTTATTTTGCAAGAAATTAGAAAATAAAATTCTAGAATGGTACTGTCTGATAAGACTTTGTGTGATGACGGAAATGTTTTCCTGTGTTGTTCGTTATGGCAGCCATTATTAGCTAGATGTGGTTCTGTGCACCTGGTATGTGGCAGTGCAACTGGAACTGAATTTGTATTTTATTTATTTTTAATTTAAAATTAAGTAGTCACACATCTAGTGGTTATCATAATTGGACAGTGCAAATTAAGACTTTGAAATATAGGCAAAATAAGTATGCATCCTTTAGAGCAGAAAAATCTACCAATGGGTTGCAAATGATTTTTTGATTATTGAGGTTACATAGCTTTTCAAAGTATCAGAGGAGGTCATTTCCTGACCTTGGTGGGGCTGTGAAATCTGTGTATAATCTAAGTTACTCATGGGCATAGTTTCTCCATCTAAGTAAAAGACGGTCCATTTTCAAAAGAAAAAAAAAAGATCACAAACTTCCATGCCCATCATCAACTCTTTCATTAGTTTATAATACTGTTACTTAAACATATAAACATAGAATATATATATTTTTTGGTTTTGCATTTGGCCTATACAGGTGGGCTCTGTGACCTAGTCAATTTTGTACCATTTGTTTCCATCTCTCACTATTGTGAAACTCTGTGTTCACCTTACAGATATTTGGCTTCATTTGGCAAGAAGGCATCCTTTACGAAGTAGGGTTTCAGCTAGTAGTCACACTGCTTGAAATCAGCTCTATCACTGAACACACAAAAATGTGGACAGTTTTCTTTCTTAAGAGAATCATCAAATTATCCAGAATATGATACCAATTTTATTTTAAAATAGAGACAAACATTAAAATACAGAAAAAGGTTAAGATTCTTGCAAAGAACTAGTTGCTCTGAGATTGTATTTAAAGACCTTTGGAAACAGAGATACCAGATGGGAGGATACTGCAGTCCTATAGGCAAGAATGCATGATATATGTCTTTTATCATTAAACACCCAGATTTGATAGGTTAAAGGAAATACCTGTGAATATGAGCTAGGTTAGAATAAGTCTCACATTTCTGATTTTAAATTCATCTACAGTCATCATAAACAAATACACTGTAGATTAAACTATCAGGATGAGGTAAAAGATGAAGCATTTCAAAATGAGTTTCTGTATACCGAAGAACTTTAATACCCACTATGCAGAATTAAGGTTTTGTTTTGAATTTATTTGTAATATCCTTACCTAAAGAGCCATTCATGTGATGTGACTCCATTCCTCCTAATCCACCCATGGGTCCATCTGAACCAGGGCCCATTGGAAACTATTTAAAAAGTGAAGAAAAGAATGATGAGAACATTGAAAACAATTGTTTATATCAATGTTAAAATATCTGTCTTTAACATTTTAAGATAATTCCACAACTTATTTTTATTTTCAAGTTAGAGAGATTACTCTCCTGGATTTTTTCCCAGCCTTATAGTCTCTAACTGGACTGTTCTACCTCCCCCATCCCATACTCTCTCTGTTTGGATCTTCAGACTAATCCTTGCTCAGAACCACACTTTTCTTCTTTAGGTGTCCTCAAGCAGGGAATCTATACAGTCAGTGCAAAGGATAAACATTCTCTTCTATGCTACTGACAAATTGTACTTTTGTGAACAAGAGGTGATTTTGATGAAGTTGCTAAGATGATTAATACCTTACTAATAAGAATGACCCAACATTATTATACCAACATTAACTTTTTTAGCAGACAATCTATTTTTTGTTCCAATGGACATAAGTAATTTCATCTAATAGGTTAAATACAGGGCATGGCAAAAGTAGGTTTATAGTTGTTTGTATAGAAAGTAATACAATAATTAATAAATCACACTACAAGAACAAACTCTGCATTTTGTGTACTTAAACTGAAAACCTACATTTGCCCCGCCCTTTTCGTTCAGCTCCTTGGGGACAGCTGAATATAGCTAACTCTCCTTGGCAGTCTCAACTATGTCAGTTCAATGACAATCATTCTGCAGCAGTTATAATTAACATGTTAAAAAGCAGTGGCATTAACTTATTTTATTTCCAAGTGAAATCTTACTTTAGAAGTCTGGTAAAAAAACAACACAGATGTGAACAGATGTGCTGCGGCAGAGCTGGTGGTGGCGAGCTCATGGCCTGCCCACTCCATCTTTCCCTCATCTCCCTGAAATACTTTTGAGGAAACTCAGATCCCAGTTTGAAGACAAGCTATCCATATTATCTTATTTTTGCAGTTAAAACAACCTACCGGAAACACTTGCTCTTAAAATTTCCCATGCCAAAAGCATTTCTTCCATGTTGTATGGTAGAGAATATTGAATGCGATGTGTGCATGTGTATGTGTATTTATGTGTGTAGATCGGGGAGTGGTAGCTACTAATCACATGGGCTTTTGGGGGAAAAACAATTCCCCCTAACAGATAACCTGTGTACCATCAACTGTGTGGGAATAAGATGGCTATCCGTCATCTACGATGATACGGATCACATGCTTACACATTTTCTCAAAATAATGTCAATTCTGTTTCCGAAAATTTTATTGCCTAAAAGCACATGGATTGATTTTCAGTAAACAACCTGGAATGTGTATGCCTTAACTGGTAAGTCAAATAAATTAACTTTGAACTTACAATTGTTATTCAGCTTTTGTCAAAAGCATAGTTCTGGGCTTAGAAACTGGTGCTGGTGAGGCCAATAGTCCATGAACTTATTCTGGTCTTTTTATCTGGACCCCATTGACTATAAGCATATGCACTTGAAGCACATAAAACTCCAGGCCTAGCCCTCAGCAGGAATTTTCTTTTACTACTGCTGGCTGAGATGAATGGCATTTGAAAAAGTGACATGTTCACCTACTGTTCTTGGATCTCTTATCTTTGGATGGAGTTAGAGATCCAGAGTGAAACCTACTTGGATGATGTCAGCTTAGCTGCCCCCAGAAATGTCTTCAGCACCATATGCTCTAGATTTCCTCCTTGGCTCCCTCCCTTTCAAATACCAAATTTTAAGATATGAAATTGCAGTGTAAAACTTTTTTTTTTTTTGCTGAATTTCTAAAATGAACATTGTTCGTTATCATATTTACTATTCTTTAAAATATCTGTGAAAACACGTTAAGACATAATTGATAGTTAATTGTTTATTTTCCTTAAAAACAATTTACTTGATTCTATAAAGAGAACAGTGATAACTGGAGGCAGTGTTGCTTATCAGACACAATTATGCAAGCCACAAATGTGAACTTGCATCAGTAAATTTAGATTTACTAGCAGCCATACTTAACAAGTAAAAGGAAATAGTTGAGGTTAATTTTAATAATATATTTTATATCAAAATTATTATCGCTTCAACATATAGCCGATATACAAATTTTAATGAGGTATCTCACATTGTTTTTTTATACCAAGCCCTCAGTGTGATGTTGCCAGCACACCTCCTTTCAAACTGGCTGCTGTTAAGCACCGTCCGTACTGGACAGATTCCAGCTTCCCAGTGTCCCTTTGTCTTTACTGCGAGGAAGCTCCATTATCATAATTACTTCATTCTCAGTTTTCGGCACTTATGAAAATTCCTTTATGCCTCCTGCTTTTTCTTTAGTTGAACTACCCTATATTTATATGTACATATCTGTGTAGTAACTACATTCTGTTAGAAATATCTTTTTGTTTACATGTAGGTCTTGTATCACAGATAAATAAAATATCATTTTCTTGTAAGTTTTTGTGGAAAAAGATCACAATCCTATGCTTTATTAAAACATCCAAATTCTTTCAGCAGAACTGCCTCAGGTCCATATTTAAACTCTGGATTTCAAAATCTAGAGAAAAATAAGTATATCCAACTTCCTTATTTATTGTCAAGTTTCTCAAGATAAAAGAAATAATAAAATAACGATCACAATGAAGAAATTAGTGATGCTAAAATGAGGTAACAATTGTACATTACCTGTCATTTTCAGATAGTGTTAATTATTAAGTACTTGAGATAAAATAAGACTATACACCAACATTTTATAATTAATTAGGTTTAGTTTTAATTTAAATTATATTGATATGAAATATTTCATATATGTTATATATTATATTTTTTCAACTCAGAACATAAGAATTTTATTTTCTTAATATCCAATAAGCACCTGGATTATAAAATATAAACCTTAAAGAGTATCCCAGAAATGGAATGCACTAAGAGTTTGAATACATTACAAAATTTTTTAAAAATTCATACTTACATTAGGCCTGTTAGGTCCAGGAGGTACTGCATTCATTAAAGTATACATGTTGTCACCAGAGTTGGTTGAATCTGAAACAAAATATTACTTAATTAATACCTTTCTTTATAATCTATATCTAACTCATCACAAAGTAATAATCGAAGATGATCTGGACACCGCACTATTGTCTGTGTCCATGGGCTATGCATATATGCATATAAATTCCCCGGTTAATGGTTAATCTCTCCCCACCCACTCTTACACCTTGCCTTCCCTCTGAGATTGGTCAGTCTGTTCTATGCTTCTGTGTCTCTGGATCTATTTTGCTCCTCAGTTTATTTTGTTCATTAGATTCACATATGAGTGAGATCATGTGATACTTGTCTTTCTCTGACCGACTTATTTCGCTTAGCATGATACTCTCGAGGTCCCTATGCTGTCTCAAAGGTAAGAGATCCTTTTTTCATATACTGCTGACTACTATTCCATTGTGTAAATGTACCACAGCTTTTTTTACCCACCCATCTACTGATGGGCACTTGGGCTATTTCCATGTCTTAGCTATTGTAAATTGCACTGCTATGAACGTAGGGGTGCATATATTCTTTCTGATTGGTGTATCAGGTTTCTTAGGATATAATCCTAGAAGTGGGATCACTGGGTCAAATGGCAGTTTCACATTTAATTTTTTTTCAGGAAACTCCATATTGTTTTCCATAGTGGCTGCATCAGTCTGCATTCCCACCAGCATTATTAAATAATGATTACAGGAATACTCAGATATTTTAGTTTAGAAGATTAAAAAAATTTTCCACACTACATGGTAGATCTATTAGCTAATTAATAAATACCTACACATATGCAGGATAAATAATATTGTAGGTACATGTACATCTATCTTAGTAAGATAATAGATTGATAGGTCAGATTTGCTATATTAAACCTAATGGATCCATGCATTTGATGTGTTAACTTATGCAGAATTTTTCTAAGTTTTGAGATTTTGATCTTTTCCACAGTCTCAAGGAATCTTTTAGACAGATAATCATTGGACAATTCATACAGATCAATACAATTTGCACCCTGATTATATGTTACTTACATAACAGAAATTTTCTAAATGCTTAAAGTATTTGAACAATAGGTGTTTAAGAACACGATTTCTTCCTATTTGCTACCTCTACTCTATTCCTTATCCATCATTGAGACAATGAATACTACTAACGTTCAGAACAATTTCTCTATTTTATTCTAATAATCAAATGCCAATGTGGCTAGTCTGATTACAATACCTGCTGGACTAGGCATGATGGGTGTTCCCGGTGGCCCTCCACCTCCCGGAGGACCCTGTATAATTATACAAAATTTCAGTAAAAGTAAGGCATTTAATTGAATAATATAAATAAAAACATCAGAAAAGTTCGATTTATTTTAATAGTAATGCAATTTGAAAATAACAGAGAAAATTAATTTTCTCCATAATTTATTTTCTTTTAACGTATAGTCATTTTAATCTTATGCAAAGTATAATTCAGTTTAAGTATGCTGAGATTGTTTTGACAAGTTTCCCAAAACAATGAGCCTGTAAACTGACTTATTATTCATGACTTAATCACACCAGATATAATGAGGTTAAGGAGAAGCCATTTAATCAGGTCTTTACAAATCCATAAAAGAGGAGTAATTCATGTGTATTTGTGATTTAGGTTACTGTATTTTTCTTATGGTTTGTATCCATGGCTCTTAGAGGAAATTAACAACCAAAAGATATTTCTATGTTTAAGAAATACACTGATTCTATTTCTTTCTTCTATCAGTGTCAAGTAAACCTTCTGGAGCATTGCACCTTCTTCTGTCACATCAATCAGAAATGAGAGGCAATGGTGACTAATGCTGCGGGTTACTAAGGCTGTAGCTACACAGTCCACCTGAAACGGAGATTAGGCCACTCTAAAATTATTCAGTAATTTCAGATGTACAGTAGTCAAAATAACTAGTACGTGGCTAAAGTTTCACTTCATCCTGAGTGTGCAGACAGAGTCTATTAATTATTTCAAATGACATATGTAGTTGGTATTTAATAAGCAATTTAAATTCCTATTTAATTAAACGTCTTTAATTTCATAAAACTACACGGTGTCCCAAAATGTATACACACTTTGAATAATTATTAATTCCAATAGGTGAGATCTGAAAATAAATAAAAAAACGTCAATTGAGCTATCAGCTATTAAGTGTGTGTACATATTTTGGGATACCTCATATATAGCAGGCTTATTCTTAAGTGATTTTAAGAAAAAATAGGTTTTATCCCTTTTTTTTTAACTTTCATTTTTGTTTCATAGAAAATGTGAAAAATATGAGACTTCTTTAGTTTGTGTAACTTAAGGAAACAATGCGGCATGAGCTTTTCACTATATTCATACCACACTATTTCCACGGAGGGTAAAGTACTCCCTTTTCCTACTCCAGTTAGCCACCACTTCTGAAAATTTCTTCAGGAAAGATTTTCCTTTTTACAATTTTATCCTTGCTTCCCTGTTAGGCATTTCTCCTTAAAAACAGGGTGGGGCAAAAGTAGGGTTACAGTTGTGAGTATATGAAACTCAGAGTTGATTCTTGTGTGATTATTTATTAATTAATGTATTATTTTCCATATGGACAACTGTAAATCTACTTTTGCCCCACCCTGTGTCATAATGGCCTTGAGATGCATCAAGGATTTATTGTAATGATGGTTAAAAGGTCATTTGCAAGTTCAAGAGCTCATGTAAAATCTGCTCATTTGACTTGAGGTATATATGAATTATTTAAAAAATTTTAATAAGTACTAAATGTTAGTAAGAAAAGTATTTTAAATTTCTAAGAATGGAAAAATGACTTAAATATCCCTCCTCACTATCAGTCATTTTTCTGCTATTTGGTTATCTTTGTGATGGGGAGAGTTAAAGAAGTAGGGGTGTAGATTATTCTCTTGAAGAACTGCAAATTCAAGCATATCATTGTGTAACTGGGGAAGGCTTTCTCCATGAGTGGGCAGAGTGTATTGTACAGGTTTACAGAAACATATGCTAAAGTAAGACACAGTACTCAGGGCAATCTTGGCCAGATTGATAACTGTTTCACTAATGAACATCAACATATGTACTGAGGTTGGCAGACGAAACAACTCAATACAAATCAGATGTTCACATCTTGGCCAATACACAGGGGCTCTTCTTAACATCTGGACAATGATTTCATTGCCCAAATAAAACGTAACACCAATTCTTATGAGCAAAGAAACCCAAATGTACTTACTACATAATTCCCAGGAGATGCTGAGGAGTATGGGATCTGGAACATAAACAGGACAAAAGAAAAGAAAAGTTTGCTTTTTGTAGCAGTATGGCGAATGACCTAAAATGACTCTATTTTCTAACTTTTATCAAGTTGTTTTTTTAAAAAATTTTAAATAGTTTTTTATTGATTTCAAAGAGGAAGGGAGAGAGAGAGAGAGACAGAAATATCAATGATGAGAGAGAATCATTGATTAGCTGCCTCCTGCAGGACCCACACTAGGGAACAAATCTGTAACCCAGGCATGTGCCCCAACCAGGAAGCGAACTGTGAACTCCTGGTTCATAGATCGACACTCAACCACTGAGCAACACTGGCCTGGCCTATCAAGTTTTAAAATGTATCACAAAGAATAGTAATGGAAAAGGCATTTTTATCTGAGTGCTAGAAAACTCAATAAATGCAATATTTTCTTTAATTTACAAAAAAGAGTAGACTTTAGTCAAGAGGAGTTTAGACAGAATTCCAGCTAGCTTTACGTTATATTGGTTTCAGGCCAGTTGTACTCACTGCTTGATACTAATGACACATTTTGTAATTAGAAAGATATATATTCGTGCAGCTAAAAACCAGAAAGCTGAGTTCTTCAAATTAGTAGCTTTTACAGATGCAACTTCTAATTTACGTGTATTCTGAGATACAGTGTTTTTTTTCTTAAGGACAGGTTTCAGGGTACTACATTCATGCAGTACCTAATACACAGACCTCATCTTTCCCCCTTTCCTTTCTAATTCACACTAGAAAATATTATAATAAATGCAAAAGATTTTGTTAGTATAAGTCTCCAGAGACTACTCATTTGTGAGGACCAGACATAGGTAACAAATTCCCTCTTTCTCTTCAAATTAAACTCTGAACCAAGCGCTTTTCTAGAGAATAAAAGAGGTCAATATGACACTGCTATGATAATTTTAAAAGTAAAAACTGGAAAACATATAAAAACAAGTTAAATCCAAGTATTTTCTTTCTTCACACGAGCTGGCTTGCTCACTTACATGAAGATTCTGCCCACCCAGAAGAGGCGTGCTTGCCTTCTTCTGAATAAAGCCAATACATCTTTATCTGCCTGCAGTCAGCCAGCCAGGGCCAGAACAGGGCCCTCAGCATAGCAAACAGGACACAGTGCCTGCACCTGGAGCCCTCCTTCGACCCCAACACCTTCCATATAATTAAACATAGAAAGAATATGAGACCATATTCTTTTTATATTTTAAGCAGAAGGCAGTACAACAAAGCTATGGTTTTCTATTGGTGAATAGGTCTTTGATTGGGGAAATACTTAATATTGTTATTTGAAAATTCTCTCCTCATTGACTGGTGTCCTTGATTTGTCTTAAGTATAAACCACGTGTCTCTGAGGCCCTTGGTTGGTCTGCCTACGGGTTAACTCAGCACTGCAGATGGCCATTGCCAGGGTGCCCCCCATCACTGATGATGAGTACGACTTCCACAGTGAGTATGGGCAATAAATATTCACTCAACTTGGCGAGTGAAAACAACTTTGCTCTCTTGGGCCCCTTTGAGTTCATGATCTACTGTCCACCCTTTGCTTTGTATTATTTTGAACTTGTGCATTTGCCCTCTTCAAATGACCAACTTAACCATTGGCTCCAATTTTTATCTCCCTGTAACTGGCTCATGTTCTTCGCCTCTCCCTTTTGCCTACCATCATGCCTAAGAAATTTCCAAATACACTCTAACCACCAATCTTTGGCATTTACATTTCACTGCCTTCCTTTATAATATTTCAATCAAAATCTCTGATCACAATTCTTCCATGTTTACTAAGTCCATTTTCCCCTACTAACTTCCTACTAAATTGCCTCTGCCCCTCCCCATGCCCCTCTCAGCATTTTATTTCTTTACCCGATATCTTAAAGCCTACTTTGTTTATTTCCACTATCTGACTACCTTTTCTGTTTTATAGTAGGGATTTCCTGGAAAGAAACAAAACAAACTTGACAAGGTCCCAAATGTGATCATGTTATCCAGCTTCAATCTAGTCTTCACGAGTATGTGGAAGCATTTTGGAAGCCTTTATGGAAGCCCTGAAGCATTTCAGTAGTGTGCCAGTAAATCCTGCAAACTCCTGGGGGGTGGGGGTGGGGGGTTGGGGGGGGGCGGTGAGGGCCCATGTTGTAGTCAATTTCTGTGGTGTAAAAATTCCCATATGGCAGATGTCAAGCTACCAGTGATTGACAATCAGCTCACAAAATTCCTGAATATTTAACAACTGACTTTTGTAAGCTGGCTGTCATGATGATTATACCATCCTGAGTTGGTACCTTCTGTCATACATTAAAGGCATCAAATTCTTGCTATGCCTTCATCTTCTGCTCAATACTTAATTATTTATAAATTTAATTTTTTATCCATTTATGTCTGGTAGAAAAAAATATCTTTCTGTTTGTTTCCAAAGCTAGCCTCTCCTGACCATCCCATTTCTCCCAAGTCCTTGCTCCTTTTATATTTTTAATTTTCCCCACTTCATGGCTCTTCAAATACAGTTAAATATAATAAACATTTGAAAATACTTAAAATATTTATCTCATCTAGTTGTTCTATGTATTTCCATTTTTGCCCTGTTGAGCTCTTTGATTTTGGCTTATCCTTGCTGTTCCTGCTTTATATTCTTTGATACCCTCATTAAAACAAAAGGAACATTTGGGCTCCTACCCCTAGCATTTTACTGAATCTGCACTCTTGAAAGTTACCAGCAGTATCTGACAGCCTAGCATGAGAGAAATAAAATATAACAATGTAGGAAGAAGTATTATGTGGATGCAGAAGGTATATTTGAGCTGGGCGGCTGAGACTTATGGAGAGTTGGGTGACCACCAGAAAAAGAACAGCAAGAAAGAAAGAAAGAAGAAAGAAAGAAAGAAAGAAGGAAGGAAGGAAGGAAGGAAGGAAGGAAGGAAGGAAGGAAGGAAGGAAGGAAGAAGAAGAAAGGAAGAAAGAAAGAAAGAAAGAAAGAAAGAAAGAAAGAAAGAAAGAAAGAAAGAAAGAAAGAGAGAGAGAGAGAGAAAGAAAGAAAGAAAGAAAGAAAGAAAGAGAGAAAGAAAGAAAGAAAGAAAGAAAGAAAGAAAGAAAGAAAGAAAGAAAGAAAGAAAGAAAGAAAGAAAGAAAGAAAGAAAGAAGAAGAAAGAAAGAAAGAAAGAGAGAAAGAGAGAAAGAGAGAAAGAGAGAAAGAAAGAGAGAAAGAGAGAAAGAGAGAAAGAGAGAAAGAAAGAAAGAAAGAAAGAAAGAAAGAAAGAGAGAAAGAAAGAGAGAAAGAAAGAAAGAGAGAAAGAAAGAAAGAAAGAAAGAAAGAAAGAAAGAGAGAAAGAAAGAGAGAGAGAAAGAAAGAAAGAAAGAAAGAACGAACGAGAGAAAGAAAGAAAGAAAGAAAGAAAGAAAGAAAGAAAGAAAGAAAGAAAGAAAGAAAGAAAGGGAAAAAGTGAAAGTGTATAGTTTATTAGAGAAATGATTATGTGATTTTATTTTTATTTTTTTATTTTTTGTTAATTCTCACCCAAGGATATTTTTCCATTGATTTTTAGAGAGGCTGGTAATATAAGTTATTTTTTCTCTCTAAAAATATGGCAATTACTTGAGAAGAAAGTGGTTTTTGCTTTAGAATAGCAATGGATTTAGGATGATTCTTCCTACCCAACACACACCTCACTTCAAATTTTCTTGAAGTTTAAATTAACCTTATTCATTGACCAGTTTCATGTTGATTTGGCAGTAAGGCTGCCACTGTTGGCCAATGAAGGCGTCTCAGTGTATATTAGAAAAGGCATCCCCTCCGGGCAGATGTTCATAGACTTCACAAGCTGTATTTCAGTCTTTTGCTAATACTCCCTTGGTTCAGGCACCTCTGTGAAGTGCACACACTACACATACATACACAGCAGACCTCGCTCACATAATGAACACAAGATTTCAAAGTCAAGAAGGAGAAATATCTGCAGGATCATTAAATAAAAATCGTATTAATTTTAAGATTGTAAATTTACTTTTCAACCTGTGCATACTTTATGTGACCTTATTGAGAGAAAACTATCTGTGCAAACCACTGCTACAGAACATGTACGGAAAATCCCAGAGATGTGTAAGGGTGGCAATTTAGCCCTCAGGCCCAAGGCAAATGCACATTTACTTCCTGGGGCAGCCAAGGAGCAAACCCAGGTGTAACTAGTACAGAAAACATAATCATAAAATCCCTGATTGGGACTGATCTAATCTGACAATTTAGTGATTATACAGTTATTTTAGAATACCAAATCGTTTTATAATAAATTATTTTACATAAATCACATCATTTTATAGGTTTCTTAAATGGTATACTTAAGTCACACTGTCTGTCTTTATTTTTGAAGGTCTGTTAATCTACACAGAATGCTTGTTTACATTAGACCTTAAGTAAAAAATTACAATTATGAATATTTAAAAGAATATACACAAAATATATAGTTTTGAATGATTACCTTTTAAAAAGATTAAATGTACCCAACTACAGGGCTTTCAAAAGCAACAGACTTTTGTTGTTAAATACTAAAAAGTGCAAAGAAAATTTAAAAATACATATACTCACTGAATTGGCATTTGTTGGGTTTGGCCAAGGTCTGCCACCACCTGGACCCCTACAAGACAATATGATAAATAAAATTTTTTAACTTATGCTTTGAATGTTTCACAGTACCATAAAATATTTACATTTACAATACAGTCACCAGGAAGTTCTAGTTTGACAATGAAACTGCTCTCTTTATACTTATTTTCACAGCTTTTTCTTTTTTTTTTCTAGTGTGTAAGATAAGAACATTTTTTACTTTTCCTGAGAACAACAAAAGCTATAGGAATTGTAAATTATGAAACAATTTTATCATTTCACAACACAATTTTCTTTCCAAATCAAACTATTTTTAATAAGCCCAGTTTCACTTTAATATTAAGTGCAGTTATTGTAATAACTACTAAAAGTCGTGATCACCTATATCAGTAAACATATACATATACTTAAATCATTAAAAAACACACTATTGAAGTAAAAAATATTAATTATGAAATAGGTACTATAAAATATAATCTTGTAACATCAATATAACTACCCCCTGTATCTCATTAAAAATAAAAATAAATTTGTAAAATATCTAATACATAAAAGTGATTGCTCTTTTTAAGCTACAAACAAATAAGTGTACACAAAAGTGTCTAAATTTGCCCTCTTTTTTAAAAATCACAGATTATCACATATTACATTATACATTTATATATCAACCTATCTTTCATTGATAATGACAATTTAGTTACTATTAAACAAGAGAACCATTTCTTGTTGTAATAATTGTAGTGGAACACAGTGGCCAGAGTAAATCTTGGGAAAAATAGGAGGTAACCCATACCAATGTATGTCAATATATTACTTAATTTTAGGGTGAAGGAGAATGATTTATATTCTAAAGCCTAAAAGAACATCAAATTTTAAAAACAAAATTAATGCCTAATTAAGTCAGAAAAGTTCCTTGTCTTCATGCTTTGGTATTAAGTATACCTGAACAAATACTGCCTGAAAAAAAGTAGACTACTGACAGTCAGTCCTCTGTAATTAGGGTCACTGAAAATTCTCCTTTCCCTCTAATGGCAGTGAGAATTTTTAACTAAGAAAAAGTCCCCTTATTCTTATTCTGTGGTTTGTAAATTCTACCTTAATTACTTTTCATATGGTTTGTTTGATGTTAAATAAAATACAATAAAGAAATTGAGAAATATTTATCTGAAAACAACATAAAATATACTATATCCACATAATTGCAAAAAAATTGTATACAATTATGTTATATATTATGTTTAAATAACAACTGTATGAATAATGTATATTTAAAGGAAAATATTTTATTTGTTATTTTACAATTTGTTTAATGTTATATTAACATGCAAAATTAAATGTTAAACATTTTACTTAATTGAATAAAAAAAAACAATTAACCAGTTAACTGCCACGATGTTTTGAATTTAATTAAAAAAGGTCTGCCGTTTGCGTCTATAGACACTTACGGCATACAAATGGTTAAATAACATTAAATTAGATATTAAATATTAAATTTATTATAAGTAACAAAATACTTTTCATACATTTCAATCACTTGACAAATACCAATCTAATCTCAGTACACTATGTATTTCATATTAAATTACATTTTAATATAACTGGTTAAGTATTCATATGGATAAACTGAAGCTCCCCAACTTTACCATTGCATTTGAAAAACATTTTAAGTTTCATAAAAGCACTAAATAAAGTGGGGGTTACAGTAGTGAAGTTCTATTAGGACAACTACTAAGCTCAGTAATTCCCAGTACTTTTGAGGGCCATCAGTATCATCAAGAAAATAACCTACAATCTATAACATAGGCATTATTTAAAATGGAATTTAAAAATTCTATATGTCTTAGTAAGGGTATGTGGATATGATAAAATCAAAGCAACCATGATCACCATGTAGAAAAATCCTCTTTTGTTTTGTAATTCAGTCATTTTATTACCAGATAACAATTACATACACTTTATGATTCTGTAAGATATGAATAGAACAAGAAGGTCTAGACTAGAGTCTTTGAAATACCACATCCTTTGTTTCTATAAATACCAAGGTGTACAACATTGCATCAGAAATGCTTTAATGCTAAATCCTAAATTCTTTGGGAATTTGTAAAAATGTAGTTAATTAAAATATATAGTTTTCTTTAACAACAATCTATAATGCATTTGAACACATTTACATTGGTTTATAAATTCTACCTTAAGTTATTGAAATTGACATTAAGTTTTTACTTTTACAGATATAACTAGTTATAGAAACAATGAAAGTATATATTATTTAATTTTTAAATGATACTACAAATAATTCATCCTGAGTTTAGAGCATGAAATATAAAAATTATATCAGAATAATCAAATTTTTGGAGGTGACCAACTTTTTTAACAACAAAATTATTAAAATTCTGTTTCAAATGGTGTTTTCTTCAATAAAGAGATAAAGTGGCTAGTTAAAATACAGTATTTAATTACTTTAGTGACCAGGGTTTGGTATTTTTCATTGTCATTAAACTTTCATGGCAAACAAAAACAGTGATAAGCTAAAGAAAACTCATCCAGATAATGATTCTCTAGCAGGTCCCTCCTGACCCAACATTCAAGTATCTTAGACTATTAAAAATGTAGCTTAAGCTAACGCTGTTATAATGCCATTTCCTTTAATTTTTAAGATACCCAACATATAAAAAAGTAAAATGAAGAAATAACAGAAATACTTACTTGTCAAAACACTTATTTGTCAAAACAGTAAGATTTATTTTGTTTAAAAGATAATAAGTTATGAAGTAAATTTCAATAAAGTTTACCCTATTGAGTACAATGGAGATAATGTTTTTTTAAATGTCTCTTTAAATTCACTTTTAATATCTCTTTAAATTCACTTTGTTGGGGCCAATATCAATACAAAAATTAATCTCTCTGGTTTGATCTTCCATACATGAGAACTTTCCCTGTTAGAGGGACATATATACAAGTGTAAACACATACATATTTACATTTCATCATCCTTGAAGGAATACCAATTTACAGAAAATTGAAAATGATGTAGGACCCTGAATAAAAGTCAATAGTAACAAATGATGGAAATCTAAGTCTGTAAGGCTTAAAGGTTCTTTAAACATCAGAAATTATATAAGTAGTAACGTATTATATAATAAAAATATTTTAAAGTATCTGGATATATTTAAATGAGAAACCCAAATTCAAGGAAACAAAAATAATTATATTAAAACTAGAGACCCAGTGTATGACATTTGTGAACTGGGGGTTGGGGTGTTTCCTATAGCCTGACCTGAACCCTCTCGCAGTCTGGGACCCCTTGGGGAATGTCCACCTAAGCCAGCACGTGGACAACCCCCAAGGGGTCCTTAGCGCTGCCTTGGAGGTGGGAGAGGCTCCCACCACCTCCACTGTGTTTGCCAGCCATGAGTCCGGCTTTTGGCTGAGTGACACTCCCCCTGTGGGAGCACACTGACCACCAGGAGGCAGCTCCTGTGTTGAGCATCTGCCCTCTGGTGGTCAGTGCACATCATAGCGACTGGTCGTTCTGCCATTTGGTCGATTTACATATTAGGTTTTTATTGTATAGGATTTTCATCCATATTTTTAGTCTTCATACTCTAGGGAATTAAATGTACCCATATATATCTATTTAAGTATGTGTAATAAGGGAACTAGACAATTTAACAGCTATTTGGGTCTCATAATTATGTGTGTATTTAATTATAACAAAGGGTCATAAAATATTATATGCATTCTTAATATTTAATGATAATTATGGATTGATCATGGTATTCAAAATGTATACTCCTTACATGTATATATAGTATTCAAAATTATATTCCTTAAAAGCTATTGCATTTTAAAGTTAGAACCTTAGGTAGTAAATTTTATATACATACCTAAATCTTCAGCTTTGATATCAGCACAAAATATCACTCACTCCTTGCAGCAATCATTAATAAAGGCTAGGCCTTTGAGGGACTTAAGAAAAGTTAGACTTCATGTCTATCCATTTTTACTTTAAAAGTGAAAAGATGTGATAGGAAAATTTGACCTACTTTTCCTCTTTGTTCTGTTAGTTTTCAGTCTGGCTGATACCCACCTATTAACCTATTTTCTATTTTAGGCAAAAATGCTTTACATGAAAATCCCTATGTGTATCTCACAGTATATCTTCAATGCCATTAAATGATGGCAGAGTTGTTTAATTTGATATATAAGTGACCAAAACATGGATGATGGAAACAGATTAGAGGAGACTACCCACAACCCTATATTAAACATCTTCATAATTTCTGTAAGCTTTCTTTAAGCCACATCATGGAATTGATCCTCTAGTCAACTAATCAAAGCCACTGACAACCACCTTGAAGGAATCCTAATTTACAGGAATCCTAATTTACAGTTTATAGAACTTTGAGGGCAACTTGGATAATTAAAAATTCCTTAACAAATTGCATGATATTGGCTAATAGAAACAACCCACTGTCTTTGGGCTTAAAAGGCCTTTTCATAAAAACCAACCAACAAACAAAAAACCCAAACTGTTTACTCCTTATCTAAGTGCACCTTGATTTTTCAAAAGGAAATTCGCCCTATACTATGGAAGTTCTTTAATATAGAAGATATTACCAGAGAGAATTCTTTCTGTGTTGAGAGTGGGCCCAACAAAGCAAAAGGCACATATAGAAGAGCTGGGAATGCTACTCTTAGGAATCACTAGGTACCTATTAAAATGAAGTTACCAATATTCAATTGTTCACTTCTGTAGAGTTAAGAAAAGTATGATCTCTTCATACTTTTGTGTAGATGATATGGAGACTACGTATTTATTTATTTAAAAACTTCATTTCTATGATAATTAAATAGAATATAAAAGAAAAAAGAAACAGGCTAAAAGTTGGCATTTTTGGCATCTGAAAATGGAAAAGAAATGAAAGGTACAAGGGAAGGAAGAAAACCATAGGGAATATGTTCTGAAAAATGAAGCAAACACTATAGCTCATGCTTACTTCACTTTTACACCTCCCAGAACTGAAGAGCTCAAACTGTCTTACAAATCAGTGTGGCTTCTGAAGACGAAAATAGGATAATACAGCATTTTGCTTACATGTTCATTCCGGGCATCCCAGGGCCACCTAAAGCATTCAGTGGGGGTCTCATTGCACCTCCATAGTTCTGTAATGATAACCAAGGGTCAGACTACCACAAAACAAAAAAACAAAACCAAAGAGGAGGGGGGAAAGAAAGGAGATCAGGTTAATGATTTCCCTACACAACTCCTGACTGGATAAGGCCTGTGCAATTCATTCTCTGAAGGGTCCACTCTTGTACTTTTGCTTCTATTTTAACAATTACTTTGGTTTGTGTCTTTTAAAAATTATGTAGATATGTAAGGTCATTGTAGCATGTTAAATGATTAAGGTATAGTTGCAATGATATTTAACATATCTTTATTAATTTGTATATCTGTACAACAGTGAACTTTAAAACATTTCACAAATTTCAAAAGGTTTTTAAAGAAAATACTTAGTCAACATGTTTGAAATTGTCAGACCCAGAACATTTACATAAAGTCTGGAAAAAAATACCTCCAGGTGAACTCAACAAAAGAAAGTTGAATGCAAACTTCTGTTCACAAAATAATATATCCAACACAGAAATGCACTAATACCAATGTACAAAAATATATGAAAACTAAGATAAACTCCGAATGTGTATGCATAAATTATGATTCAATAGGTTTCTATCACTCAAATGATAAAAATATTTTAATGTTTTAACGTGCATATTATATTAGTTTACTTTAATTTCCATAAGAGCCAAATGATTGAAGTTAACATTAAGAATAATCATTCTTATTATTTCAATAAATGCACATTTATAAGCAATTTTATCTGCTCCTATTAGTTCAATAACTATTTCTATTAGGAATCCCAAATATTTTCTATTTTGTCATGATAGATCTCAGAAGTGCCTGGGTAACTCATGTTGAACTTCACATGAATGTTTCCACTGGTTACCATTTCATGCTCAGCACGTCGGACAGTACACTGAATATCCTCTCTCATGACTGCCCTTTACATTACTTTCCTCAGTCTGTGGAATGACCTCCACAAAACAGTCCGGGCTAAGAATCTCCACGAGCTTTGATAACTCTTCATTTTCTTTCAATTCCTGTATCCCGTGAGTTACCACAATCTATTGATTCTACCTGTGAAACAGCTCTTGAAGTGGGGCTCTCCTTGTAACACTAACATTTGTCATTTACTGAGACTACCTTACTGTCTTAATTGGTCTCTCTGACTCAGCCTCTCCCTCTCCCAATCTATTCTCCATACTGCCCTCTAAAACTCTGGTCCTAAAACTTAGTTTTCTACAAGTCATTTAAAAGCCATGATGACCGCACTGCCTATCAAATATAGACTCAACTCCTCAGCATGGCTCTGTTCGGTTATTCACATATTTCCTGCCCTCATTTCCTACAATTCTTACCTTCTTCCCCTCATCCCAGCTACATCCTGCAACCTACAGAGTATCTTGTGATTCAGAAACAAGCAATATGAATTTATTCATGTCAACTCATGTGCTGTGGCCTTCTGTGTAGTAGGTGCTAAGATGACAAAGAAATATTCAATGAAGAAAGTTTGTTAACTCCAGAGAGTAAGCCACAGTTTGTAAGTAATTTATTTACTTACATGCTATTCTCATTGTTTATTTCTTTTACTTTCAAGAAATCTTACTTAAACATCCTGATTTTGTGGGCTACGGGACAGTAGAATGGTTTCTATCCACACTTTGAGTCAGGGGTTAAAAGGATAGCTATTTCCTTAACCTCTGGATCAAGCATGGTGGAGGCAGCGATAGTATTAGCAAGGAGAAGAATGTCATTGGGAAAAAATCTGAATGGTAAAGTATAACAGAAATGCTACACAAGGAAAGTTTCCCCTTAGTTTTGGTCTTAGAAGATCTGTGTGTATTTTTTGTTTGTTTATTTGTTTTTAAAATATATTTTATTGACTTTTTACAGAGAGGAAGGGAGAGGAATAGAGTTAGAAACATCTATCTGCTGCCTCCTGCACACCCCCTACTGGGGAAGTGCCCGCAACCAAGGTACATGCCCTTGACCGGAATCGAACCTGGGACCTTTCAGTTCGCAGGCTGACGCTCTATCCACTGAGCCAAAAAGGTTAGGGCGAAGATCTGTGTTTTATAGTATCAAGGAAAACATCAGTCTTCCTCATAGCTCTGGACACAGAAAGACACCCCCTACCCCATTTCCTCTGATCCTCTTTCTACATGTGTGATCTTGGGCCAGTGATCCTCCCAATGATCCGTTACACCTTAATTTCCTTATCTATATAGAGTGATAATATCTTTTCCCTTGTATGCTTGTGGGAGAATAAAATGAGATCATATAAACACCTATGATAGTGCTTGGTATATTAAAAGCATGATACCTGGTGCTCCAAAATTATAGCTGCTATTTTTTGTCACCATTAATAAGGGACCAACTTTAAATGAGTTCTCATCAGCTTCCCTTGAGCTCTCAAGCCTAACAGAAGTACTTAGCTTCTTTATGTAATGACTCCCTGATAGAGTATGCATATTTCCTTTCTACATTGTTTTTCTGCTGCATAATAGTTTTTCTTTATGTTTCTGCTCCTCCTGCTAAACAGCGAGCACCTTTTACTCCTCTTTGTATACCCAGTGCTCAAGTGTCACAGGAAGAAAGAAATTATTCAACATATAATTTGATAGATTTATAAAATATTTACATTTTGTGATTAATTTGAAGCAAAAAGAAAACAGGAATATAAGAAAGAATAACAACTAGCTTTCCAAGTGGTATCAACAAAGGCAGAATAGAAAGAGCTAATTTAGAATCGCTGAATTTTAAAGTTGATGGCAGCTATACAATTCCATCTGGTTAATCTCACTCCCAATGCAATGTTCCTGACAAAATGGCTCTTCAGACTCTGCTTGGAAAGTTTACAGAGTTTTTCCATGATTGGGCAGTTTAATTTCTAGAAATTTCTCCCTTATCCTGAACTAAATTCTACCTCCCATCTTATATTTGAAAATACAGAAATCCGTTTACTCTCTCTTTACATGACAGCCCATCACGTATTTCCATCTCACCATTTTTCCACCTCAAATATCTGAGTTGGAAATCATAGTATGTTTTCATTTGTATGTAAATCAGTTAGCCTTTAGATTTCTAGAAGAACTAGAAATAGTTGGGTATTCTTGATGAATTTTTCTGTTAATTACATGGCACCTGCTGAGTATAAGAACACAGACAAGCTAAGTATTTCTTAGCACAAAAGCAAGTAAAAAATGACTTCAAATTTTGGTATTAGGAAAGTGATTTTTCTTGATTAAATAGATAATTTTGCTTTTCTATTAAAAAGATATTGATATCATCTTAAAAAATCATGTGTTACCACTGAACTTTTAATTTAAAATAGATTAATAGGTGGGAAAAATATGCCAGGATTTAGAGCAAACTTTTATTTCTCCATCCATGCAATAAATATTAATCACATGTTTACTATTGTCCTAGGGGTGTACTTTACCTAAATCAGCAGTGTATAAGAATCACTAAACAATATATAATTCTTTGTTCTAGTAATTAAATTGTTCCAATAGGTAACTATTATCCCTCTTCACCACACTGATCTAAAGCTCAAAAAATAATGGCAATAGTACCTATAATAAGAACAAGATGTATATTTTGTTTGTGCATAAAGCCAGAAACAACATTATGCTTCTATAATTCAACTACAAAAAAAGCAGGTGCATTCCACTCTTAGGTGGCATCTGTATGATTAAATGTCTGTTATGAAAGTTGTTTTCCTATTTTCTTTCAAGAAACATAACTAACCTTTACTACACATTTCACAGTTTATAATGCCTATGTTTTATATAGCAGGTGTTATGAGTAAATACCTCACAAGAATTCCTCATTCCAAATGATTTTTACCTCGCTTTTTATCTATTATTCATTCATATGATTCCTGTTTTCATTTAAGTAAATGAAAATTTACTTTTTTTACAAAATGAGTGTAGGTATTTCTGGCTTCTTAGGTAAACTCACCCAAAACACTTCATTTCCCTCAAATTATATAGAATTAGATAGCAAGGAAAGCAATCCAAATGGAAGAAATAAACTACTTTCTTTGGGTTTGAATATGCAAAGAAAGATTCACACTTATAAGATAAACTTATTAAAACTCATTAATAAGAGATTACTAACCATAAATATGCTATCTTACATTGAATTTTTTACTTGTAACAAACATACAGTTATTTTTAAACCAAAATAGACCGGTATGCTTTTTATTTCAAACACTGCAAAACAGACTCTTAAGTCAGACTCTAGTTTTCAAACTATTAAAAATATTGGTCTAGGAATGACAAAAGTTTAAAGAGCAGCTACCTGAAAAGTAAGTGAACTGAATTAAGTCTGATTAAATTATAGGCATGCAGTTTTGATGTGTCTTTAAAATATATCTTTTATGGAAATCTTTTGGAAAAAAAGCCTTTACATTCTGTGTAGCCAAATTGGTTGGTTTAGTTCATTAAATACTTAGTTTATTAAAAACTTCTGTATATTCAATCAATGAAATATCCTATAGATTTTATGAATTCTAATTACTATTAATAGCTTAATGATGGTTGGTCACAAATTATTATTGCTAACATGAGTAGTAACAGGGAAAATAATTTAAATATTGAAATCAGATTTTTATAAGATCTTAAGAAAGCACATAAAGACTGAGCCTAAATGAAATTTTTTTTCTGACTGAATATCTCACATATATTTAATTTAATGAAATAAATTATTCTTTCCTGAGTATCTCACTATCTCACATAGTATTTTTCCCCATGTAATATGGTATTTCTGAAAAATTCGGTTATATGAACTTCATGTTTCAATACAGTTCAATCATTTATTACTGTATGTTGGTTAAAACCTTCTGGGTGTTAGATTCTAAATCTCTGACTCCTTTGGCCACACAACAAAATCTTTTTTTTTTTTTTTACAACAAAATCTTAAGTTTTAAAAAGTAGATACATGAAACAATTCTGAAAACTGTCACTAATAATGTTTTTCTTGAAAAGGACAAATAAAATAAATTAATTCATTCTTTTAACCAGTGTTATGACATGCTAACCTCTGACCCATGAGGTAGAAATTTTAAATTCTGGATTTGGATTAGTTTCTTTGAAATATAACATTATAAAATTAATTTCTACCCCATGCAGCTTTCACAAGGAAGACAAAAAAGATATTTCAGCCAAAATAAATAATATCCTGGAACAGCATACTTAAGAAATGTCACCAACAGCTAAGATAGATTTGACCTCAGTGTATACTTCTGGGAAATTTTGATAGAGAAATGGGCTAACATCTGATGTTTACTGATAGCGCTATGCTTGTTCAGCAAGACAAATTTCCAGTGGTTATTTCTAAATGATTCTCTATTATTTCCATGTTCTATAAAGAAATATGGTAGTATAAAATAGTCAATGACATCTTCCCAAAGACAGAGAAATATTTTATATTGTTTATTTTATTTAATATATTTTTTTAATATATTTTTATTGATTTTTTACAGAGAGGAAGGGAGAGAGATAGAGAGTTAGAAACATCGATGAGAGAGAAACATCGATCAGCTGCCTTCTGCACATCTCCTACTGGGGATGTGCCCGCAACCCAGGTACATGCCCTTGACCGGAATCGAACCTGGGACCTTTCAGTCCGCAGGCCGACGCTCTATCCACTGAGCCAAACCGGTTTCGGCTATTTAATATTTTTAACCACTTAATTTATATGGCTGCTATCTTTTATAACAATTTTCTATAAATTTTAATATATTTTCTCAATATAACTAACAAAGGGCAATATTTATCTTTTTATAATAATTTCTATTATGTATTTTCTTAAATGTACTGAATGCATATGTGACAGCACCTGTAAATATGGTTTGCTGCTACATCAATTTAGACGTTACAGATATTATATTCTCAAGAGCCTAACAACTGTATTATATCAAGCCTTAAAGGCATACAACAAAAGCCAGGAAATAACATAGTTTGTTTATATAAAATAAAGGCAAAAAACTCAGCGTTTACTTTCTGATTATTTACCTGTGGTCCTAAGGGCACCATTCCTCTTGGAGGAGTCATTCTCTGCATTGGCCCACCCATATTTGGATGTCCTAAAATAAAAGTAAGAAGGCATTAGCTAGAAAATGAGCATGGGTGCCAAACCAGAGGCTAGGAGTCTCCTCTCTGTGTGGTGCTTAATTATTCTGTTTCTTATGTTATCACTGCCTTCATCATTATGCATAATTAAGACTTAGCTAAAAATATAAATCACTTGGCCATGCCATCTGCAAAAATGCAACTGGTATAATTATGGAAGATTTATTCAAATAAAAAATTCCTTAAAAGAATAAAAGATTTCCTTTGAGATTCTGCACATCTATTTTACTTTTACTTTAAACAGTCACCTTGTTGTCGAGTTGGGTCCATTCCACTGGGAAGTAATGGCTGACTTCCTGGGACACCTCCAAGTGCCTAGCATTTTTAGTAAAAACAAAATAAAAAGCAATATTTTAAATATTTATAAAACAAGGGCTTTAACAATTCTCTTTTAAAATTCCTATAATTACAGAATGCATTTGATTATTTCACAAGATTTGTTATATTTCACATTCATTATAAACTTTATAGGTCTATAAACCTAATATAAGTTCTTAGTTCTAAAATTATCCTGGCAAGCAAAATAAGCATTTTGGGGGAACAAATATCTAGGCAAAAAGTTGTCCCACATTTTTCAAAGAAGTATAATGCCTTTGCTCCAAATTAATTTATTAAGGGTACTGAGATAAGTAATTTTGCTTCTTAAATATAAGCTCTGTTTCTACAGATTCTTTTACTCATTTGGGATTGCAAGAGCAGCAGGACTAAAATGCCAAGGGGCTAATGAATATTTTTTTGGAGTCACATTTTCCCTAAGAAACTATTAATAAAAATAATATTCCAATTAAGTTCACACAATTTGGCTGCATCGAAAAGGACAACTAGAACGGAAAAAGATGGAGATTAACAGACAGAGCTTATTTATGTAGGTGCAAAGCAGGAGACATACTGAACTGCAAGTTTCCATAGTTATCTGAGCAGCTGTTAGAGCTGAACAAAGCTGTAAGCGATTTAAACCCATTGATCTTATGAAGTATATACGTATACATATATATATACATAATCCTGACAATTGGCAAGATTTTACAAAGATTCATTCATTTAACTTTAAGCAGGATAAATCTTATCCAATTACTTAAAATTTCAAGTTATTTCAAAAGAATTTAATATTAAAGAATTTATATATGTAGATCAGAACTCTTTACTTAACAATCACTTAGGATACAGTAGAGAGCTGTCATTCTCAAGCCATTTTATAATTACTTGAATTTTTTTTGCTTACAAGCACACTCAATATATATTTATTGAATTCCTGCTTAACCTTTCCAGTCTAATTTCTTGCCATTGCCACACTGACATTCTAATTTCTAGCCATACCAAATTTCTTTCCATTTTTTTCAATTCATGCATTCAATCAACAATAATGTCTAATTGTCAATCATAAAAAATAAAATAAGAGCTAAAACTAGACTATCTCTCCTCTCAAGGTGCTCACAGACCCTAACGTGCCTATTGCTGACATATTTTCGATCCCAGATTCGGGATCACTTCCTAACAAAATTCTTTCCTACAAACACAGTCTGGGGTAAGTTTTCCTTCTATTTGCTTTAAAATATGTGTAATTGTTTTTAAAGTTCAAACTTACAGAAAAATTGCACAATTGGTATAAAGATTTCCACACACCCTGACACCAATTGCTCAATTGTTGACATTTCACCCCATTTGCCCCATCGCCCTTTCTCCTTCTTTCTCTATGCTTTTATCCTAAGTCTTTTCAGAACCAAGTGGGAGCAAGTCACAAATATTGTCTCCATCACACCAAAGTACTGCAGAATATAATTTCTAAACATGGATATTCTCCTATATAACCACAGCACAACTTCTCAAGACAGGAAATCCACAGATACAATACTACTGTCCAAGCCACAGACCTCATGCAAATTTTGCCATTTGTCTAAAAAATGTTTCTTTTTTCTTTCTGGGACCAGGACCTCAATGAACACATGTTGCATTTAGTTGTCATATTTCTTCATGCGCTTCTAAGCAGTAGTAATTCCTTAGCCTTTCCCTATCATGTCCTCACCAGTTTTAAAGAGGATGAATATTAAAATTCTACAGGAGGATCTGATGTCTCTTCATGACCTCCTAGACTAAGGTAATGTTGTTTTTGCCAGGAGCATCACAGAAATGGGGTGATGCTCTTCTTAGTGATTACTTTAGAGAGCACATGATGTTGACTGATCCCACTAACAGTGATACTGACTTTAAAAAAATATATATTTTAATTGATTTCAGAGAGGGAGAGGGAGAGACAGAAACATCAATGATGAGAGAAAATCACTGATCGGCTGCCTCCTGCATGACCCCACTGGGCATCAAGCCTGCATCGGGGGCTTACGCCCTGACCTGGAAACAAACCATGATCTCCTGGCGCATAGGTCGACGCTCAACCACTGACCCACACTGTTGACTTTTATCACCTGATTGTGTTGGTCTCTGCCATGATTCTACACTATAAGATCATTATGTTTCCTCTTTGTAATTGATTACTTTTAGTATTAGAGCTATTCCAAGATTGTCAATATTCTACTCCTCATTAATCATTTATCAATGCACCAGCTTAGCATCCACTGACAACTCCTAAGCACTATGATAGTTGCCAAATACATTCTTTCTAGGCTTATAAATTGGTATCCCAACTGTAAGGAAGAGCTTTCCTTTTCTTATTTATTTAGTATAGACTTATTGATTCCTATTATATTCAACGTGTTCTAATCGAGTCATCACTTTAATATTCATAAATGCTCATCATATTTTCAGCATTTCCTTACTGGCAAAAGATGTTCCAGGTTAATCTCATACTTTTTCTGGCCTAGTTCTGCAATCAATCTTTTCTCCAAAGGGCTCTGATTCCTCCCAGTGAAGAACGGTGTATAGGCATCCAACATGGATTCTCAAGGGTGCATTATTAGTTGGGTGCACTGCTTTTAGGTCCCCTCAGTAGACTCTGAGCTTAAAAATCTACATATGTACGTGCATATGCGCACATATCTACACCTATGACTAATATCCCTCCTCTTTGTATGGTGTATATACATACCAAAAATTCATACTAACACCGATTCAACACCTCCAATTCTAATCCAAAACCTTAGATCCTTAGATTTTTAGCCTTTTTCCTTTCTATGTTTCTATTTTCTTTCTTTATTAAATATATTTTTTATTGATTAAGATATGTCCTTATCCCCACATTATCCCCTACCCCCCCACACTCATGCCCTCAGGCCCCCTTGCCCGTTGTCCATGTCCATCGGTTAGGCCTATATGCTTGCATATAGGTCCTTTGGTTGATCTCTCCCCCTTACCCCCACCCTCCCCTACCTTCCCTCCAAGGCCCAACAGTCCAATCAATGCCTCTCCGTCTCTGGACAGTCCTTGTTCTTCAGTTATGTTGTTCATTATATTCCACAAATGAGTGAGATCATGTGGTATTTATCCCTTAAAGAATATCCTTTAGCATTTCATATAATCCTGGTTTGGTGGTGATGAACTCCTTTAGCTTTTTCTTATCTGTGAAGCTCTTTATCTGACCTTCAATTCTAAATGATAGCTTTGCTGGGTAGAGTAATCTTGGTTGTAGGTTCTTGGCATTCATCACTTTGAATATTTCTTGCCACTCCCTTCTGGCCTGCATGGTTTCTGTTGAGAAATCAGCTGACAGTCGTAAGGGTACTCCCTTGTAGGTAACTAACTGTTTTTCTCTTGTTGCTTTTAAGATTCTCTCTTTGTCCTTAGCCCTGGGCATTTTAATTATGATGTGTCTTGGTGTGGTCCTCTTTGGATTCCTTTTGTTTGGGATTCTCTGCGCTTCTTGGACTTGTAAGTCTATTTCTTTCATCAGGTAGGGGAAGTTTTCTGTCATGATTTCTTCCAATAGGTTTTCAGTATCTTGCTCTCTCTCTTCTTCTGGCACCCCCATAATTTGGATGTTGGTACGTTTGAAGTTGTCTCAGAGGCTCCTTACACTATCTTCATATTTTTGGATTCTTTTTTCGTTTTGCTTTTCCAGATGGGTTTTTTTGCTTCTTCATATTTCAGATCTTTGACTTGATTCTTGGGATCCTCTAGTCTGCTCTTGGATCCCTGTATATTATTTTTAATTTCAGTCAGTGTATGTTTAATTTCTGACTGGTCCTTTTCCATTTTTTTGGCCTTCTCATTAAGATCCTTGAAGGTCTCACTAAGTTCCTCAGAGGTCTCACTCTGACAGACAAAATAATGCTCATGATGGAGGTGTTTAATAATAACCAGCATAATATTAACAACAATGGACACTTGTGAGGTGGTATATTTGTGTCAGGAATTGTGTTAAGCTCTTTATATTTATTATTTCATTCAGTGCTTACAACAGTACTATGAGGCTATTATTAATTCTTTTTTATTATGAGAATCTGAGCTTTAATACATTAGTAATCTGTTTATTTGTCTATAGTTATACTATTGTTAAGTAGCAAAGCCAGGGCTTCAAATCAGATCAACATACTCCAGAAATTTTAAATGATAAGCTTTAAATTCTAGAATTTGAAAAGGGTTAAATAATACAAAATTTATTAAAACAGAAATACTTAAATGAAAGTATTTCTTTTTAAAAACATTTTTTATTCATTTTGAGAGAGAGAAAGGGGGAGAAAGAGAGAAACAACTATGTGAAAGCAAAACATCCATCAGCTGCCTTCTCCATGCCCCCCACCAGGGTAGAATTGGCAACCCTTCTGTGCACAGGATGTTGCCCAACCAACTGAGCAACACTGGCCAGGGCAGGAATTTCTTGATTCAAACAAGAATTATTTCATTTACAAAGAACATTAAATCAAAGCTAAGCCTCTCTAGGAACTTGAGATTATGGTGTATATTTCCTTGAATATCACCATATAGTCTACTCATAGAGACTAAATATTCAATGATGAGGGAAAACATTTATTAATTTTAAAAGTTTTGATATAATTCAGTTAACAGTTTTAATGTACCAAATTTTTAATAGGCCTCCTCAATTATTTGAAAAGAAATAGAATAATATAACCAAGAAAATTTAGAACTAGAAGGGATTTTAGAAATACCTGAATCCACTCTCATTTGACTGGTAAAAAATACCAAGACCCAGGTTAAGTGACTTGCTCCAAAATGACTTGCTGGGCATTGCTAGCATTTGCACCTAAAATGCTTAACACAATTAAGGTCCTTTCAAAAACATCATTGTCTTTTTAAATTTTTTTATAAAAGGCATGAATCAAAAAGATATTGAAGCACAGAAATATTATAGTCAGTGTAGCAAGATATTTGTCTCTAAGGCACAAGTCATCATTTGATATATTATTTTTCTTTTTTCTGTATCTCAGTTTAGCCCTTTGCCACATGTGGCTATTGAAAATAATTAAAATGACTAAGTTAAATTTTTTGTTCCTCAGTCACTCTGGCCACATATCAAGTGCTCACAGGTGCTCAGAGCACTGAAGCTACTGCATCTAACAGTGCAGACTCAGAACATTTCCATCATCCCAGGCAGGGCTGCATTAGAACGCCAGGTCCACAGAAGAGAGATTTTCATTAGTTTGTTTACTGATGTGGCCCCGCATCTGAAATTGTGCCTGACACATAGTAAACCTCAACAGATATTTGTTGAATGACTGAATATTTCTAAAGGAGATTTTGTACAACTCTATGAAATGTCCAATCAAAAATATGGCAATGCAATTTTTTCCTCATTGGCTTACATCCTAAAAGGATGTAACAAAACAGCTGTAAAATAATTAGATATGTTTTGAGAAAAATAGTAAAGTAGTAAAAAAAAAAAAAACTCTATATAACTGTAACTTAAATTGAGTAAGACTGCACAGCATTCACTATGTAAATTTTTCTTGGTTTGGGAAGGAGAATGAATTTCTTTTTGTCAGACACTGAATTTGTTAATTTCCTTTGTCCTATAATAGTAGAAACTAGTTGGAAATGCATATATCCAAGAATATACTCATAATTCAAATTCATAAAGAAATAACACATTTTGCTTTTTTAGATTTCACATAGTAATTTAAATACACTAATAGTATAATTATCACTAAGAAACAAATAAATAAGGAGATCCCAGTTGATAGAAAGGGATCTTTTTGAACTGGCAAAGAAACTTACTTTATGCTTTCATCATTAACCACTAATTTATGTTAAACACATGGAACATATTTAATTTTTAAAGTTAGAGATTTGCTGTAGTTGTCCTCCTTACAGTTTTAGCTATAAGACTCCCGCTATTTACTCAATGTAGAGCATATTTCTCTTTGCAGCTGAAGTCTGTCTCTTACCTTTTCATATCCTCATTAAATAAAAGTCAAATTCTACACATGAAAAATTTTACAAAGAAAATTATTGATAAAGGAAATGCTAAAAAGCATTTATCCTGGATAAGAGAACTTGTGAAAAAGAGTATGTAAGTATGTAACTTGTTTAAAATACCTTGGTTATATGGGACTATAGTAAATTTATTTTCAGTATAAAAGTAAATGTCCCACTGATTTTTTTTCCTGCTCAAATGCCTGCTGATTTTTTCTGAAAAGTGATGAAGTAAATCCTTTTTAAGATTTATCTATACTCAGCATCCATTATATTTTCCTTATATTGTAAAAACTATACATTCAATATTAATAAAGGATAAATATTGAATAACCAGACTAATATTTTTTTATAATCACAAATTATTACCTGCTCAATACAAACTTTAAAAATAAAAAAATCATTCATAATTTTACCACTCAGAAATAAAGGATATGGTTCTTATACTCTTTGTGACAAATGTATGTTTATAGATGGAGGCACATGAGTGGAGGAAATTCGCTGAGTATGTACAGCAAAGGTGTTGTACTATATACATCTTGTGCTTTCTTTTTCACATTTATTAGTAGATCATAAACATTTGATCATATCTATAAATTTAATTCCACAGCATGCCCTTTAATAGGTGCATACTATTCACCATTTAGATATACCATAATTTATTTAACCACTTATCTATTATTGGACAAATATTTTTGAGAGTTTCAGCAAAATAGTTAGATTTTATGTGCTTCTGAATACCCAACTCAGCTTTAAAATATAAAATTGTCAATAGCATTAATTATGTGTTATTTCTATTCACATACCTGTTGACAGAGTTTTAGGAATGGTTAGAAATAGCGTATAAATTCTCAAAATTCTATAGGATCAATAAGTCAATAGTTTATTCTTGGTGTCACTCATTAACAGTCTATATTTCTGGTTGCCTTGGTTTTCTCAGCATGGTGTTGAATGAATATTGTGAATTTTTCTGATTAGACATTTTATCTATGAGGAGGATAAAGACCTGCTCTACTCCAGGTTGTGGACACTTCAACACCAATGGCCCATTCTGAAAGCTGAACTAATTCCAGCGTAAAATTGTATAGTAAAAAATGGTTTTTGAACTTAACATCTGTGCTTCATATGTTTTCTCATGTATATTTATTCTTTACCAAAGTGTATATTTTTGTAAGTTGACTTTCGTTTCATCATTTTAGAGACTCCTTCATATACTTTTTTTGCATAGTGATACTATACCATATTCTAAATACTCAGTCCTATGAATATACAAACAACATAAATATAAACTATTGTGAATTTAGTCCAGAAGCATGAAAACCATCTCAGGAGACCTTCTATTAAAATCTATAGTCTAATCATTAAAAATTCTGAAGGATCTGTTTATTAAAGGAATGTCTATTAACATATTCCAAATGAATAGTCAACACCATTAAAGAGGTTAATATTTCACTTTTTATTTTCTTAGGCATAATCTATCAATAAAACCAAATTTCATTAGTTTATGATCACTATAAATGAAGACCAAATAAAAACTATTTAATATATTTGTGTTTTTGTATACATCATTTGAATTAATCACCAAAAACAGTTTTGCCAATATCTACTTTAATGACTACATAATGAAACTGAAGAACCGTTTTGTTGCTTGAAAGGGTCATGCTCCTAAATAGGTTAAACATTTCCTAAAACTGTATGTTTACACTATTAACAGAACTAATATACTTAGAAAATTATTTTTGAAAATAGTATAAATGTAAATTATTATAAATTTGAAAGTTAGATGTTTGAATTAATGAAGTTAACTAAATATTTGTTGTTGGGGGGATGAAAAAGGAGCCACTCACAGAAGAGTACAGTTGTTTTAAAATATCCTTAGGTAAAGATTTTGAAATTCTTGAGGAAAAAGTGCCTGTATCATAACTCTTTATTACCTTTAACTCTTTAATTGCCTCTTTTATAAATCCAGATGTATTATAAACTTGTTCTTTAAAAAACTCTAGATGTACAATTCCACATGCCCACAAACAATCCACTCCTCTTCCTAAAGTGTTTCATGTTGTCAGTCTCTATAGGTACAGAGCCTAGCACAGTATCTTATAAATAGCCGGCATTTCAACAAGGTCAAATGGATGCAACTCCGATGATTCTGTCAGATTTTCATTATTGATATGGAATACATGAAGTTAAAAATTCTAACAATACACTACTACAAGACATTCACATTTCTTTCAGAATTTCAGGAACCTCTTAGATGTAACATACAAACTCATGGATGGGAAGTCTAAAACACCATGAAGACTTCAATAAAAGGTGCAACTTCTTGTCTTTTGAAAAGAAACTTAAAAGACTCAGGCGCCTATGTAAGCAGACATGTCAATATATACAGGTTCACCCACAGAGAAAACAAAACGCCCGTATGTTCGAACACTTGGCATCTGTGCACGTCCCTTCCTTATTTCATGCATGTTCCCACAGCCCTATGTTCTGAATGCAAATTCAGTCTGGAGGAGAAAACTCCTCCAGCTGCTAATGTGAGGACTTCCAGCTTTGCTTTAAGGCTGTCCCCCGGGGTGGAAGGGGGTGCTGGCACTCCTTACTGTGCACCAGAAGCAGAGAACCAGCAAACTAGGGCACTTCAAGGACACTGCATAATCTCAGTGAGAGCTGAGAGAGAAGCAGACTCGTTGCTATAAAATGTATCAGGAAGCACAACTGTCTTATCTTGTTGGTCAGGAAGGAAAGTGAAAATAAAGCGTAAGAATGAAAAAGCGAACTTATTCTGATAAAGGGTTTACTTTAAATCTGGGAAAATGCTGAGGTATACAAATAACAGAATTAGAGAAAGTGACAAAACAATTATCTTGACATAACTATTCCATATGGTTAAACATTTCACTTCTTCTTGTGTTATCTGTATCCTAAAATTAAACTATAAACTTCTTGCAAGTAAAAATTACACTTTATTTGCTTCAGTGAATAAATATTTATGATGCTGATTAAAAAAAAAAACTATCCAAGGACAAAAGTTTATAAAATCTCAGAGCTTCTTTTTGGTAAAATGTTGGAAGATCCATTGTTAATTATTTATGAATAAAGCTAACCCTTCTAGAAGCAGCTAATTATATGTCTGGTTTGTCAATTGGGAAAAATTGATGTAAATGTTATAGCCATGATACTGAAAACATATTTGAAAAATAAACCAAAGTATGTGCATAGAAAAGTGTATTGCCATCCTTTAAATGAGAACATAACCAGCATTTATGAAAATTATACATATTTAAAAATTAGGTTCAAAGTACATGGTCGACTCCAAGAGTCAGCAAACTTTGCAGGTCTCTCTCATGATCACTTGATTTTCCTTTGAAGCCACAGACAATACGTAAATGAATTAAGTGTGGCTGTGTTCCAATGAAACTTCATGTGCAAAACAGTCATCCAACCTATGGGTCATAGTGGCCAACCCTTGAAGTAGATTATATATTACTAGTAGTAGCATTAAATGGGATAAAGGGTAATTTAATATTTTCATAGGTAAAAAATATTTGTGACATTTTCCAGATATTTATTGATTCTAAAAACAAACAAACAAGCGAATGAACAAAAACTTAAGTAGCACATAAATCTTACCTGGTTAGGTATCCTCAATGGGGGCCTTGGACCTCCAGGGTACCGAGGTGACATAAAAGGCTATTGAAATAAAACAAACAAATAAACAAAACCAACCAAACAAACACATAAAAAACCAGCACACTGTAAAATACGGATCTGAAAATAAACTGCTTTAAAATTTTTTAGAATTATTCAAAACATAAATCAATTTACTTCCATATGTGATTGCTTTCAGTAGAATAAATGCTTTGAAGAAAAATTACCATTATATTTTATTTTTCTGTAGCCTATCTGGGAAATTTTCTGAGAAAACTGTAAAAAACACCAAAATGACTGAAGTATAGTAAAAACAATTTTTAAATGTGAATTATTATTAAGGTAATGATATCTAATTGGCAAAAAGAATTAAGAAATTCAGGCAATTGAAGCTAAGTATATGCTTTTGACTAAACTATCCAGTTTTGTTATCAATTTCCTTTAATAATTTTAAAGTTGCCAACTTTCTTCACCCTTTCTTTTGTAATTCTGTTTAAAATGATAAAAATATTTCTTTTCTAAGAGTCACTGTGGTAAAAAGAGCTTTGGCTTTACTTCATCAAGGGTTTGTTGTGATTCAAAATTGATTATAAATGTTTAAAGTTGAAATTTTTTATATATTTTGAGCCTAGCACATTATGAAGTGTGTACCTTTAACAAAAATTGGTCTCATATTAAAATCCTATTCAACTTATGTTGTTAGATGAATCAGAAACTGCTTAAGATATGTTGACTCTATTAGTCCAAGAACCATCTGAAAAACATCCTAAAAGTATCATTTTAGAGATTAGTCAATGTTGAGTGGAAGGAGAATATTTTTGATCAGTCAGATTTGGGCACCAAAATTTTTGAAGTTATTCCTAAAATTGTTAAAAATTCAATGTTTATTATATTTTTTATAAAATAATTTTGTCTACTTATATCACAATACATAACTTACTTGACTATAAGATTATTCCTTTCATGGAATATAAGCAAATTATCAACTATAAAGTGTTGCCCTAACCGGTTTGGCTCAGTGGCTAGAGCGTCGGCCTACGGACTGAAAGGTCCCAGGTTCGATTCCGGCCAAGGGCATGTACCTTGGTTGCGGGCACATCCCCAGTAGGAGGTGTGCAAGAGGCAGCTGATCGATGTTTCTAACTCTCTATCCCTCTCCCTTCCTCTCTGTAAAAAATCAATAAAATATGTTAAAAAAAAAAACTATAAAGTGTTGAATATTATAAAGTAAAATATTAAGAATGAACTAATATAAGTTCATTAAGAATGAACTAATATAAGTCAATTTAACAAAGGCTTGGGCAAGCCAGATTTATAGTACTTTATATAACTAAATTCCACATTTATAATGTATTTTCTAAAAACACTTTTAGAAATTAGGTCTGTAGTTCATGGCTACATATATTTCCCAGGGCTATTTTAAAAGTAGCATCTGAAAAATAAAATCCTAACATATTTAGGCTATAAAGCATTTTTAATATTAAATTAGTGCTGTTATGACATAAGCTCTTAATATTCAAATTGATCCTTACATTAAGTTATCTGTTAACCATTTATGTCCTCAACTGCTTACTTCTTGAGGTAATGACACAGCAGCAGAACTCAAAAGAGTTTGTATACTAGCAACTGAGAATATTCTATACAAATATTTGTACTTCACTATTCAGAAGTTAATCTACTTTCAAATATAATTTAAGGTAGTAAAACAAATTTAAATTATTTATGGTAAAATATGAATCTAAGAGATTACCTATAACAATATAAAGTCCATCTACGGACAGACGTGAATACTCCCTACTTTAATAACCTCAGAAGAGTAGGTTCTTCAAAAAAAATCCTTGGCTATGAAATGTGCTTACTCTTTATATTTGGTGCAAAAAAATTAGTTTTTATAGTTTGGGCATCAAATACTTGCATAAAGGTGTCATGAGGTGAATCAATATTTTAACTGGAAAAGCCTTCCCCTTGAAAAAGTTATTCCTGTGTGTGCAAAACACATTTGAGTAGAAGTCAAAGCTCTGGATTCTAGCTTTTGCATTCCCACTAATTAACAGAGGGGCCTGAGCCAATAACCTTTCCGCGCTTTAGTATTTTCAACCTTAAAATGAGTGAGTTGGATTAGATGATCTCTAAAGTCCCGTAGAAAAATCAACAAAATAAAACCCATGATTCTGTGTTGATTATTCCCAGCATTACCTTTAAGTATAAATATTAGTATATTGTAAATATCTATAAGTATTTGAAGTGTGTGGGAGTGGGGGTGGGGTGGGGTGGAGTTAAAAGCATATGCTCCTAAGGCACAAACCACCTTTATTGAGGAGCTGGAAAAACTTATTTCCATTTCCAGAGAAAATGGAAAACCCACTTGAAGAAAAATATACTCCAACAAACAATTATGCTCTTTGTTCAGAGCAAATGTCAATAGGGAGAATTTTAAAAGCTGTACTTATTGATTAAAAGGTGTGCTAGAGATT
This sequence comes from Myotis daubentonii, assembly GCF_963259705.1. Lineage (NCBI taxonomy): Eukaryota > Metazoa > Chordata > Mammalia > Chiroptera > Vespertilionidae > Myotis > Myotis daubentonii. Next base: position 72,274,921 of record NC_081843.1, on the reverse strand, counting down.
AGTTCATTCAACAAATATTTATTAAATACCTATGAAGGCGCTGTTCTAGTGGTTGGACATATCAGTGAATAAAGCAGATAAAGATCACTGTCCTCTGCTTAGGATTTTTCAAGGTTCACAGTTTTGTAATTAATAGGAGAAAGAATTTTCTGGGAAAATTGTTTTCTACCATCAGTCCACTAATCTGGAACAAATAGAATGTTCTCTTCACCAAATGGCAAGTATCGATGAAAACTCGAAGAAAATAATATTTCAATCTGGTGCCTTCCCTCAAAAGTCATATTACATCATCCCTAGTTTATAGAGCTATTAAAAAGTTTTCCAAATTGACAAAATTCATGGAGTAAGATTCTTTATATGATAGAGTAGTACAGTTAGCACTGTGACATATGGAAACTACATTTACAGGCATAAATTCTTGTTTCTATGTTTTTAAGTTGTCTGCCCAGAATGAATGGGATAACTCAAAGTGAATAAAAATATATACAAAGTCAGAAAAATCAATAAATATTTGATGACAAAATGAAAGGGAAGAAGACTAACAGAAATACAAATCAAGTGTCCATCTCATTTCCTCAAAATAGTCTTTTAAAGAACAACACAACATTTATAATCATAATTTACTTCAGCATAAATGTCATTCAATTTTAAAAGATTATTAGTTTCCATTATATCAAGAATTATTCATGGACTTTGACACTTCTGCTTTTCTTACATTCTATTTTCTAAAGAGAGATTTTCCCTTCTTCATTGCCCTTTCTGCTAGTGGGAAGGAGTAGTCTCCCTCTTACATGGTCTTCCACAGGCAACTTAGTGTTTTATCTCAATCCCTATGACCAGAAGCAGCCAGTCCTTCCTCTTTCCCCGCACTAGTTGGAGGTAGATTTCTCGGTCCAATTCTTTCCTTCTCTGAAGATCCCAGACCTCCCTCCAAGGGAATGGTTTCATAAATAATTTACCAGTACTGAAATTACAGGTGATAAGGACCATTTTAGGCCCTCACTCCTTACAAGATCAAAGTAGATATCTTACATTGCTCAAATGTTGTTAACATTTTCTAACATTAATAGCTTTTAAAAAACCTATAAATATGATTTATCCACAGCAGAATATTCTCTATTTCTTGAGAATACTCTGTACTCTCCTTTCTCTGCCAAGTAAATTTCTATTAATCCTCCAAGGGCCAGTTTAAATGTCACTGCCTCTTTAAAGAATCTTCCTAGGCTCCTTTCCCTCTACTTCCTTTGCACATTGTTCACACCATGTCATAAAGTGCACTGCGGGGAGACATGTGCCTTGATATGTAGAAAACCCACTTCAGAGGAAAGAACACAAAACCGTATCAGGCAGTCATCACCTTAATGTGAGGCGGCAAAATGTAATTTATACATAAAATTGGTATTTCCTAGATCCTTAAAATTGATGTAGCAATGTATAAATCACCTTAAATCATATTTTAAATATTCAACATGACTTTAGAAACCCTTTAACTCTTAGCGTTTAAGAACAAGTTGATACAGAAAAATTTTAATCATTAATAAATAAAAGTTTTTAAAAAATACCAATCATTTGACCACTTTCTATATACTATGTTTTATTTTATGAGCATAATTTAGAACATAACAGTGATGAAGAGAAGAATAACACTAACTTCTTTAGAGGGAAAAAATGTAGCATTTAGTTTATGATTCTGGAAATTCCGAAGTCTGAGGTATATTCTAAAGTATATAATTATGCACAATTTATGTAATTCAAAGTAATTTTGAACTTTTTTGAGGACAAAATTATTCATGTGCAATTTGCTTCTAATTTTGAAAAGAATAATGAATAATATCTTTCTAAAGGACTGAAAGAAATACTACACAATTACCAAGTTTAAAAAATATGAACTTCAAAACAACTTAGCAAATGAACACTCACTTCAAAAATGACTTCGTCACAAAATCCCTTTAAGTTTTACAAGTTCTTTATTGTACAATTATAGTAAAATTGGAATTTTATAATTTTATTTGAATATGCCCTTTGACACATTTGTAGAGTAGAAAGTTTTGCTCTGTAGAGTTTAATAGCTTATTTCATGTAGGACAAACCAAATTTCTTAACTAGCACTTTAGTTTTCTTACTGCTGTAACATTCTACTACAGCAATACATTTATAGAATAAAGGCAGGTACACATACTTTATTCTTACAACCAACTGACCACAAATAAATTGTCTGACTTCGCACTTCTTCCTAGGCCTCCCAGCAACTGTGCAACCATTCACTTAATGTAGAATTTTTTACCCTGGCTACCACTCAACCATGAAAAGCTGAAGAGGCAGTGGTATTTCAGGTAAGCAAGTTAATTTGCATAGAAAGCACTAATTAGCATGTGATCTGGATTTACTGGAGGAAAAGAAATGTGACAACTGAAATAAATACATTCACTAAGCTTTATCTCTCTTTTCTTGAACATTTTTGGTGGAGCTTTGATACTATATGTAGTCTTAGTAGTCTGTGTTTTGAAAGTCAAATGACAACAGGGAATAGTAGAAGCTGGGTGGGGAATGGTGGTAAATGGATGTGGTATTATTAGAAGAGTATCATCATTATAATCAAACTGTTCATTATAATGTGATAACTTCTAATGAGGTTTCGAAAGGAAGCAGTTAGCACATTCTGGGAGAGCATGTACAGAGTAGCATTCAATAAATATTTGGTTGGTTCCACAGCTGGCTCATGGACCCAGTGAATGAGCAACATTGATGGAAGACTGTAAAAACCAGCAAAAGATGTAATAAAGCTTGGTTCTCGTGTATAAAATCTCACCTGACCAGTTTATTGTCTTGTTAAAAACAGCTAGTATCTTTTGATATGACAAACTGTAAGCCACAGTATTGGCATAGTATGCCTGGTTTTCTAGGGAAAATGCTTATAAAATATGTATAGAGGGAGAAACTCTGCTGGCTTAAGTAGGATACATTTTATCTCCCAGAGGACCTAGTAAAAGCAGGCAATGAACAAGTGTTGGAGAGACCGAGAAGATACTGAATTATAATTACAATATACATATCAACAACACAGAAGAGAACTTACAATATAGATGAGTAATAAGGCCCTTTATTCTATTCTACTGCTTTCAGGTTTATCTTACTATTTCTGGGGTGCAGAATTTGAAATAATAATTCTTAGGCAGTTTTATAGAGTACTAATATTTAGTCATAACTCTTTGGCAAAAAGAATGTCAGCTTAATTTAGGGATGATTTGGAAAGAAAGTATGGTACCTTAGTGATCTTTTTCTGAAGCATAGGCCAGCCAGGAAAACTGCTAAGAACTCCGTATAGCAGCTTATCTCACAGTTTGTCTCAAAGTGCTGTGTTTATACATGAGACAGTATTTGCAGACTAAACTATCAAAAAGCTATAATTCTTAGGTCTCAGAAACATGTTTTAGGTGAAGGGGAACAAAGTTTGTCACTCCAAAATATACCTCTTTGAGGTATTGATCATTTTAAGCTGGCCATTTTTAAGAAATTGAGATGCAGGAAGAACCTTCGATCTTCCCCCTAACTGCCTAAAAGAGAATTAGATAGAGGACCTGCTCCAGGAAGGGCGCTCTCATAATAGGTAACAATGGGACACAGAGGTAAGTTTAACATGAAGTAGTATGTGACAGGGAGGAATCTAGCAAGGTCCCTGCGATCAAAGTGCTCTGTGTCCCATTGTTAAAGATGGCCCAAACATTTATTTTCCATCTCCATGTGAACTGTGAATTGCCTTCCTCCCTTGTGGAGCCTCAAACCATTACCCGCTGCCCCCCCGCCCCGCCCCCCGCCCCTTCTCCTTAGCTCAATATGACATATAAAACTCAACTGCCTGGTTTCCTCAGGTCTCATATTGTTATGGAACCCTATATTACATATGTAGTAAATCTGATTTTTTCATCTGTTCATCTGTCTCATGTCAATTTGATTAGACCAGCCAGAAGAACAGGGAAAAGAGGGAAAATTTTCCCTTCCCCCACAGCTTATATATTTTCTTTCCATTAAAAAAAGGCTCAGATTTGAGTAAGAACATTAGACATTTGCTGTCTTCATATCAAATTGTCTTTAGCACATAAGCATCTTGAGTCCAAAAATCTGTTAGAAAACGGTTATTTGCCAAAAATTAATCAGCATTTAGGCAGAAACACAAAATACAAAGTAATATAGAACTTGACAAAATATGGGTTATCTTCAGTAATTCCATTGATTATATAAAGATCAAATATCTAGCTTATTGGTCCTGGGCAGGCATGGCTTTAGACACATTTAATCTTTCTTCTGATATTTCGATGTACTGTTTAAGCAGACAGAAGGGAATAAGACATACTCTATGACAAAAATTATTCTAATATCTTTCAAGGAAAAAAACTCCCAAACATAATTTTAGAAAATGATAAATATGACAGGTTATGATTATTTACCTATAGTCCTGGAAAATTAATATAAATACATTCACTGTAATATTTATCCAAAAGCATAAACTTAAAAAACTAAATATTACTTTTTATTCAGTCTGTGTCCATTTTTTTAGTTAATGCACAGTTCTCTTTGCTGTGCATGATTTTCCTATACAGATTTCTATTCTCTATTTTGCTATTCTATATTTCCTTTAGGAGACAATCTTTTTTCTTAAGTGTGTTGTTCTTAAAATCATGTGCTACTGAGAATATTATTTTGAAAAATCATTATAGAATGTTGTGACTTAACATTTCATTTCAGACATCTTATACATAGTAAGAACATTCACATATTTTTATATTTATAATTCCATGAGATGCTTTGTGAGGTTTCTTCATGAGTATTTTTTTCTGTAGAAAATATGAAGCCTAAATTATGCAGCAAATGAATTTTGTCAAAGTTACTTTACAATTTATGTATTTTAATTGGTCTAGTTTCTTTTCTGTTTTTCATGACAATCTCCATCAGACATTACTGACACCCTAGTGAATAAGACACTCTTGATTAACACATTTTAATTCCAACTAGTATTAAACTAATTTAGCTCACAAAATGACATACTTGTGCTGGCATATTCTGCTGATAAGCATAAATATGTAGTTTATGTCTCATACATCTTAGATATTCTATCATCATCAACACAATTAAAGCAACTCATAAAGTGACTGCAAAATATTAACAGAGCCAGTTTCCTAGATGTTATTTTGGCAATTCAGCACTGAGTTATACTTTTGATATGGATTTAGTCTACGCATCAAAATTGCTAATTTACATTATGGGCCTTTTCAAAAAGATTCTATTTCTGATGCCTTCATTACTATATGTTAGATACAGGTGTGTGACAATGGACTTGTGGATTGTGAATGGGGGCTGTGCTGGCTGCTGGTCTAATAAACGATGTAAGTTTGATCATATTCTACAAAAACTTTAATATTTTGTTTTAGATTAATTTATACTCACAAACACACACAGACACATTTCTCTGGTGTCCATAGGACAAGTAGCTGGAATCCTATGCTAAGTCAGCTCTGTGCTGCCTCCCGCTGCTGACTGAAGTCACAAGGACAGATCGGCCTTAGTGTATTAAAAAACAATAACATTACGGGTATGAAAAGTATATTTGAGATTTATCATTTAGGATAAATTATCACTGACTTAACCAAAAAAGAAGTTAAAACGATAATTTTTATAAGCCACTCTTAATTTTCCATTAAAGAATGCAAAAGTGTACCCTTCTTTGTTTTCCTCATTTTATAGTCAGACTTCCATCTAAACTCGTTCCAGATGCAAGTGTGTGAGACAGATCGTTTACCTAAATGTTCAACTGCAAAAGAAAAATGCTACTTTGCCTGATTTTTTGAACATCGTGATATGCTAGGAAAATTTCTACTGATTAAGAGTGCCTTCAAATTCACATGCAATGATAACATTTGTTAAAGAAACTGTCCTATGGGGTTGGTGTTTTGATACAAGTGTCAGATTTTATACAGGAGTGGGAAAAAGTAGATTTACAGTTTTAATACAAATAAATAATACAATAATTAATAAACAATAGAAAATAAACTCTGTTTCGTGTACTCACAACTGTAAACCTGCTTTTGCTCACCCCTGTATATTTTTACTTTCTTTAGAAATAAAGTGGTACTCTCATATTTACTTGGTTACTTACCTGTAAACATGAAGTCTATACTTGAAATTACTCATGTCTAAACTATATAAAATGGTCTTTCTACAGAACAGAAAGACTTTCTAAATTACTAATGCACCAAAAAGTCTTTTGAAAGTAGAGTTTACTAATTTGACTAACGTTAAAATGTATAAAAATAAGCAAGATGAGCGAATCCAACTTGTACAAACTAAAGTTATTTCTCCATCTCCAATTTAAAATATATATTTTTGAATACGAGTGTCTTAAATAGATGTACAAAATAAAACTTATAAGACAAATTCAAGTAGAAAAATATTTACAGATGTCAAAAATGTTTGTAATGTCAGAAATCGTTTATAGGATATAAAAATGACAGAAAACGGTATTCACATTTGGGGGGATTCTAAGTAATCAATTATTTTTACTCCTTCTTGATAAGTATCCTACTATGTACAAAGGACATCTGATTACTCTATTCCCTGGAATTATAACTTGGGCTCCAGATTATACTTGGTTGCTGGTAGATGGATGACACCTGGCAATAGGCTATCCACACTCTCTTCCCACAGGTGCCAACAGAGCTGTCCTTCTGCGGGGATGAGCAGTTTATGACAGCTGACACTTCACTCCCAGCAGCATTTCTCTGACCTCTCTGATCTCCCTCCAGCTATTGCCTCATTTCTCTTTCCCTTTAGAGCAAAACTCTTTGAAAGAGTTGGACATACTTGTTGGCTCTAGTTTCTTTCCAGCTTATCTGAGTCCACTTTTATGAGGGTTTCATCCCCTCACTCCACTGAAACTGCCTTAGCAAGGCCATCAGTGACCTTGTTAAAGCCAGTGGTCAACTGTCAGTCCTCAACCAGTTTGGACTGTAGCAGCATTTACACAGCGGATCATTTCTCTTCTCCTTGAAACTTTTTTTTTTTTTTGGCTTCCAGGACAGCGCATTGCCTGGTTTTCTTCCAATTTCATGGGCTGCTCCTTCTCATTCTTCTTTGCTGGTTCCTCCTCAGCTCCCTGACTTCCTAACATCAGAGTGCCAGGGATCCTTGTAGAGCTCGTATCTCTATCTATACTCACTACCTTGGTGATGTTATCCAGGCTCACAGCTTTAATTATCACCCATATGCTAACGACTCTCCAAATTACATCTCTAGCCCAAGCCTTAAACATATAACTCTAAACATTGATATCTTGTTCCCTATTCAACCTCTTGTGAATATCTAATAGCCATCTTAATCTTAAGTTCAAAATTAAACTTATTTCCCCTCACACCTCCTCTTGAAGTTTTACCTACATGAGAAATGTCAACTCCATATTTCCAGCTGACCAGGCACCCTTGATTTAGCCTTTTCCCTCCTAACACAAGTCCCAACAATCACCAAAATCTGTTAGCTCTAGCTTCATAATATATCTAGAATCCAATCATTTCTTACCATTGCTACCCTCTTAGTCCAGGCAATAATAATTTCTTGTCAGAATTTTGCAATGACATCCAAACTGTTCTCCCTGTTCCCATCCTTCCCCCCTACAGATTAATCTAGACATAGCAACCATGATAACCCTGTTCAAACCTTCTAATCAGAGTCAAACTCCAAATCCCTACAATGACCTATAAAGACTACCTGATAAGGCTTCCTGTTATCTAACACTTCATATCTAACTCTTCTCCCCAGCTGACACTCCACTTTAGCTACCCAGACCTTCTTGTCCCTGCAAAAAACCAGCCATGCTTTGAACTCAGGGGCTTTATGCTTTCCTGTCTCTCAGACTAGCACAGTCCTCCCAGATATTGACTGCATGCTCCTTCATTTCCTTTGGGTCTTTACTTAAATGGCATCTTCTCGACGAGTTCTCTGGCCACCCTACCCCAAATTTCTGCAAGGCTTCCTACTTTCCTTTTCGGTTTCATTTTTCTCCCTAGCCCTGACCATCATCCAACATATCATATGTTTTAAAATATTTACTTTGTTTATTGACTGTCTCCCTTAGTAGACTCTGAGTTCTATATGGGTAGGGATTTCTATTTATCTTGTTTACTGCAGTAGAAACTCTAGTGGGTGGGGGTGGGGGGTGCAGCAATATTTGTTGCTGAATACTATCAGCAATCTTAGCCAATGGTTCTCAAATTTCAGTTTGAAAGATTCATCTGTTAAAAACAAAACCAAACAACAGAACATAAAGGATTTCTAGTCCTACACCCCTACTCCCAAGAACATGGACACACTAGGAGTAGGTGACTTCCAAGACTCTCACATCTGCAGGCACAGAATACACTTGGAGAAAGTGCTCTGGACCCCATCTGCTGGGTCTCTTACAGGCTATCGAGTGGTGACCATATTCCTATAGAACAGGAGTGGACAAATGGTGGCTCACGGGATAGCTCTGGCCCACCACTCGTTTTTGTAAATAATGTTTTACTGGAATAGCCATGCTTATCAGCTTACATAGTGCCTATGTCTGCTTTTTCACAACAACAGAGTTGAGGAGATGTGCTTTTAAAGTCTAAAATATTCACTATCTGGCTTTCACGTTTTATGGACCCCTGATACAGAATATAAAATAAGTTATTCCTGAGTACTACCTAATGATAAGCCATTTTTTAAAAAGTTGAAAGCATCCTAATGTATACTTAAGACAAATCTATCCCACCTACACAGGAAATTTATATTATTCCTTACCTTTAATTTCTCAAACAATAGACCATTTTTATTTCTGTAACCAACCTTAAATAAAAAATTAAATTGTGTTATAAATAGCCTTTGCATGTTTGCAATTTGGTATACATATTGCACCCCACGGGGCTCTTATTAATATTTCAGCACTCTGGGAAAATTTTCAGTTAGATATTTTTCAAAAGAAAAACTGTAATTTCAAATTATTTGAAAAATAGATTAATTCTCACCACAGGTAAAATTTTAAAATATGGTATTTTATTGTTTAATATTAAATATCGTTATACCTATAGCATGAAAGTGAAAGCAAAACCAGTATTAGTCTAGGATGGCCAAGCTAACTTCACCCTACAGAAGAGAAACACATAAACAAAAAAGAAGGATTTCTGAGAGAAAACTATTTCATTCCATCCTGACAGGGAAACCTCAGTGAAGACTCTAAGCCCGACTCTCCCTCCTCAGCTCTCTGTCCGTCCAGGCACTGCCGCAAGGACTTCAGTTGTTTGAAGCTGCAATTTGTTAAAAAGCTCACTTAGTTGCTCAAGCTGAGCAGTTTTAATTTATTTTAATAGTTGAGGCCAGAAAAAAACTATTACCACAACTGCAGGAAAGCATTATCAAAGCCAGCTGTTAGGCCGCTTTTATCTTTATACTAGAGAAAGACCTGCTCTATTTTTAATATTTAGAATCTCTGCTCTTTAAAGTTTCAAAATTACATTTTGTAAAATAATGAAACTTAATTTCTATTTCTTGAACTTTGATAGGTAATTTGATAAGTAAGTAAGCTTTCCCCACCTCCATTCTCTAAATCCTGGTGCATTTAGTTCTGAGAAATGCCATTTTTATGTTGTAATTTTTCAACTATATATACATTGATAGTGTTAGTTCAGTAAGTCAGTTCTGCTTGAGATTTTCAGTATCTTATTCAAACTAAGAAAAGATATTCAAACTAATCTTTTAGTTTGTTATCTAAGATCAAAGACAATATCTACAACTTCTGGGAGAGGGAAAGGGAGTAGTTCCCGAGGTTAGAGTACTTCCCAAGACTAATTTCTGAAACAGCCATGGTCAGGAAGGAAAGAGGAAAGACAAACAAACCATTGGGAGTGAAGACAATATGAAGATTAATAACAACAGAAGGGAACTGAGAAGGCATGTAGACTATTTAACTATTGTATACATAATACAGTAAACCAGGTGCCAACTGGTAATAAAATAGCTGCATTCTCAGAGTCTGATTAGGAATAGCAGAGCAGATGGGTATACTTAGTTATGAAGGTATCATCAAAATGCAGGGCTTATTTCCAGAAATAGGTTAAATAAATCAACCTCCAGAAACATTCAACCAGGGCTTGCCAAAACATTTCTTTTTGTTTTTCTGTTTCATTTTCAAGTGTTAGATTAAATAACCATTTTTCTCATTTTTCATTAATTTTAACTTTTTTTCTTTTAACATATTGACTATTACCCTAAGCTAAGCTTTGTTTTTATCTTCATTGTAAGTGATTTATACTGAGCTTTTTCTAATCAATAATACCACCGAGTAGAAAGGGGGACATTTCTTTCTAATTTTTGTTCTTCTTATTGCGTTATTACTATGTCAAAGTGTTAGGTCAGCCTGCTATAGTGCAGTCTTGCTAAAAATAAAACCTTTGAAAAACATACCCTGAAGAGCAGAGACATCTGCAAACCACCACTAGATGGCAAGGCAGCTTTACCATTGCTCACGTCATGCCTGTGAAGAAAACATGCCTTACAAACCTGCTGCTACATGTTTCCTGCCTTATCAGAGTTGCGATCAATTCAGACTTTAAAACATGGATGACCACCTTAGTATGAAACTAAATTACTTGGTACACATTGTCTTAAACAAGTATTTATAATCTTATTCATGTCAAAGCCTTAAATTTACAACCCAACACCAACAGACCATTAGTTTGCAACAGTTTCAGTTAAGAAAACTAAAGATTCAGGGACTATAATACAGTAAATGTATCAAGATGAAAATCAAAATAAAACATAATATGGTAACAATGAACAAAAGGCTATACAAAGATCAAAATTAGATATTTACAAGTATATCCCATATTAGGTCTATGCTCAAAGATATCTACATCAGTATTTATTAAAATATTATATTGTGGTTTTATATAATAGATATATGTTTAGTAGAATGATAAGAACAAGATACAGGCCCAGCAAATGTGGCTCCATGGTTGAGCACTGAACCAAGAGGTTACTGGATGGATTCCTGGTCAGAGCATATGCCCAAGTTTTGGGCTAGATCCCAGTAGGGGACATGCAGGAGGCAACCAATGCATGTTTCTAGTTGTTTCTATCTCCCTTCCTCTCTCTAATAGCAATAAAAACATATTTAAAGTTTAAAAAAAGGTATAGTTTTCTTCTTAAAAGTTTTCTTATGATAAAAGGAAGAAAGGAGGGAACAAAGTATTTTCATCCCCTTCCTCCAATTTTTTTGGTTGAAACAAGAAATGTTCTTTTTTATTTTTTAATGTGGCACAAGTTATAGTAAATTCATAAGAGAAGTTTTCTTGTTACTCAAAACTATAAAATTATGGTACTTCATAAGGTAAGAGAGTTAATACTCTTAATTTTTTTAAAGCACAAAAGAATGAGAACTTTTTTATTTTATGCATTTTACTAAACTATTTTGATTATTATACATAACTGAGAAGAAAATCTAACCGGTTCAAGGAACACTGCTGCCTACGCAATAGAATTATAGGAATCAAACTCTGCCTCTCTTTTAGTGAGAATGCTACGAGTATGAATAAGTAGCAGATTGACTCTTTTAATACATAATTCGGATTTGCTAGTATACAGCGCAACTTCTGAATAAGACTCTAGCACAGGGACAGGAGAGGCAGATTACAAACTCAGTTCCGAGCGCACTGAGTCCATTTTGCGTACATTCATTGCACCACTATACTGTGTTTTCTTCCACGAACATTGACAAGTGAACACACAGGCCAACGAACATTTAGGTTTGACGCCTAATAGAAAGTTAAGAACGTCTCCTTCTCTCTGACCCCCGTAGCAAGACTTCCCAATTGAAGAAAGTTGCTCTAAAACCCTTCGCCAGTCCCATGGTAGGTCACTTTGGGAATTTTAGGGTTTTGTATAGAAATTATTCCTTTGATGAAAGACTCAAAGTAAATCAATATATGTGACTGATTTTAAATGGCTTTATTTTATCAAATTGATACCTCCTTTGCATGCCAAACTATTCCCTTTGATTTTACTTCATTGGTTTCCTACTCAACAACAGAAGCTCTCCCATTTCAATAAAAACATCTAAGTGTAAATATGAACAACGTTAATATCTTTCACAAATAGAAAGACACTAATCTCAGGACTGCCTTCCAGGATGGACTTGTTAAATGTATGAGGTATTAATCATAATTATTCATTTTAGAGTTTAATTGCTATTATTCAAATGGAGCTGTTACATAATCACAAACTTAGTTTGTGATAATTGCACTTGGTAATATATATAAGTCAGAGATAGAAAAGAAGGGGCCTGTTTTGCAATGTTAACAGGGATAAAAGGAGTATGTTTGTCTATTTAGGAGAAATATTTTAATGTACTTCTTATGATATGATCACATAGTAAGTCAAGTTTCAAACTACTAAATCCAGTGTTTTATATGCAAGTTACAAATTCTTTTTTTTTTTTTTAAATATGGAACACTTCACGAATTTGTGTGTCATCCTTGCACAGGGGCCATGCTAATCTTCTCTGTATTGTTCCAATTTTAGTATATGTGCTGCCAAAGCGCTCACCAAATTCTTCTTTCATTAGTTTCATTTATTCATTAAAACTCTAATAGGTTCAATTCTTTCCTGCTCTAGTCCCATTCCAGCTGCCCCCAAATAGGCTTTACACTTCTTCACTAAGGATGGGGATTTGAAACTATTCTCATACTCTAGGTAACTACTGGAGTTTAATATTTTTTTTGGAACTGAACTAGAAACTGGTGTTAGAACTTAAATTATAATTGTTTGTTGCTATTTCTACTCAGAGAAGGCAGCTACTCTTCACTAACAAAGGGGATGGCCAGAATCATGCTGAAGTATGGCCCAATCACAGTAGGAAACCAATGCCGATATTTAGGAAATACTTGAGTAGTCTGATCCAAAAGATCAGACTATGTACCAAAAGATACATCCTATTTCTTTTTTAAAAGTTTGATAATTTGAATTATTCAATATTTCAGAGAGATATTCCTAGGGAGACTGGACATATTTCAACCTGTTGAATGGGAAAAAGAGTAATTGGGATTAGCTGGAATGGTCTCTCTGAATAGAGGGATGACATGTATCAAACTCAAATATATCTAACACTTTTTCTAAGTCCTATCTTTCCTAAGTCAGATAAAAAAATTAAAATTTTCCAGAGGCCTAAAGTTGGAATCTTAGATTCATTATATTTTTTAAAATTTTTTGATTGATTTCAGAGAAGAAGGAGAGGAAGAGAGAGAGAGAAACACCAATGATGATAGAGACTGCACGTCCCCTTCTGGGGATCAGGCCTGCAACTCGGGCATGTGCCCCGACTGGGAATCAAACTGGGACCTCCTGGTTTACAGGTCTACGTTCAACCACTGAACCACGCCGGCTGAGCCTCAGATTCAGTCTTGATTCCTCCAGCTCTTTTCTACCCCTAATTTGGTTAACCGAGACCTAGCAAACATAACTATGAAATGCTGCTTCCTTTCCAATTAGTTTTCAACAGTTTCAGTTAAGAAAACTAAAGGTCCAGCCACTAGAATATAGTAAATGCCACTGCTCTTGAATATGTCCACAAACTGTCTTCTTTGGGCTACTGTAATAGCCAACCAACTGATAGCCTGCATCCAGTTCTGTTGCCCTTGTTCGTCTTTTGAGTGTTAGTATGTTTGGAGTTCTGTTGTTTCCCCTCTCACTCTCTCATTCTGTACTTCCCCCCAGGACAGTTAATAAAGGCACTGTGGATTCAAGTGCCCTTAATAGGATGATAATCATGCAATTTTTATCTCTAGCCTAGATCATTATCTTAGGCTTCAAACCTGTAAATTCACTGGTCTAAGAGATATCTCTTGGAGGTCCCACAGAAACCTCACCTGTTCACCTCAATCCTAGTCCTCATTTGTGGTCCCAATCTCAGAAAATGAAACCTCCACCTGCCCAGGTGAGAGCCAGAAACCAGATACTATTCTTGGGTTCTTTCACTCATAGTCTCGCATTTATTTGTCACTCATATCTGTTCATCTTCTCCATACTCACTAACACGATCAGTCCAGGCCATCATTAAATTTCCCCTGGATTACTGTACCAGATTCCTAAATAGTCTCCCTACCCTCAGGCTTGTCCCACTGCAATCCTGGCTACACACTGCAACCAGTGTGATTTTTCTAAAATTGCAAATATGGACAAGCTTCTCTCCTGCTTAAAATCCTTCAATAGCTTACTGCTGCCCTTAAGATCAAGATACAAATGCATAACTGATCTCTATACGGCTCCTCAAGGTTCCTCTGGAGACTCATCACTAGCCACTGCCCCTTTAGCTAATTAAGCTCTGGTTTTACATTTGGTCTCTCGGCTTCCACTCTGGGTCTTTGAAATTCTTTTTCCTCTTCCTGGAATATTCTTTCTCTCTGTCCCTGCCTCCTTTGCCAAACTCATCTTTAGATGCCAATTGGATTTCATTTACTATTTCCCTGAAATGCCCCTCCCAAGATTGCTCCCAAGATTGGGTTTGGCGGCCTTCTGATTTGCTCTAAGAGAACACTCTATTCATTTTATATGGCCATGTTGTTTCTATACCCTAATTGCGCTCTCTCTCTCTCTCTCTCTCTCTCTCTCTCTCTCTCTCTCTCTCTCTCTCTCTCATTAACCATACCATGGGTTTTTTGAGGGTAAGGGCCTTGTATGTAATTGTATCATAGGTGCCTAACAAAGCCTGATTGCAGTCTATAGTTTGAATTCAGGTCCTTCTACAACAGTGGTTCTCAACCTTCTGGCTCTTTAAATACAGTTCCTCATGTTGTGACCCAACCATAAGATTATTTTCATTGCTACTTCATAACTGTAATGTTGCTACGGTTATGAATCATAATGTAAATATCTGATATGCAGGATGGTCTTAGGCGACCCCTGTGAAAGGGTCGTTCGACTGCCAAAGGGGTCGTGACCCACAGGCTGAGAACCGCTGTTCTAAAAGATGTCTGACAGCTCTTCCAGGCCTACTGAATAAAGACTCCCGTTTTAACGTGGCATATAAGGCCCCTCTCAATGTGCTGGAAGATATCTTCCCAACTTCATGTCCAGGAACTCCTGCATATGCTCCCTCTACTTTCGGAGTATATTACTCTGAACACCTCCGCACAGGGTCATTCTGATGCCTCCACACTTTTGCTTATACTGTTCCCACTTTCTGGAATATCACTCCTCTGCTTGTTTCCTGAATAACTTTTTCCAAACCCCTCTTAGCTCCAATTCAGGCAGACTTAATAGCTCTCTTCTAGGTCATCACGGGACGTTAAATTTTCCTCTGTTACAGCACTTATCTTGCTGTATTGCAGTTATTTCTCTTTAATGCCTCCCTGGCCAGACAATGAACTTCAGGAAGATACATATTATGTATACTCATTTTTAGATGCCTGCCACAGTGCCTGGCTTCTAATAGGATTCACCTATTTATCACATTGAAATAATTAAAGCACATTTACTGTTTCAACTACTCTTATCAAGATTAAGGCAGAAGACAGGTAAGGGGAGAATAAGTTATTCTACAAAAAGTAAAAGTGAAAATGTATAGTTTTATATACTTTGTTTAACCCTAGGAAGAATTTGGCTTCCTTCCCAACCTACCCCCTTATGTATCCTTGGCAAGAGAAATAAGAGCATGAGGGGAAAAAAATGAGCTAGAAATGTTTTATGAGTAATGCTCTACTAAAACTTTAAAAAGAAAATTTAATGACAAAAGTCCAGAAAGCCTTGATTTGAATCCCAGCCCCATTACTTTCTGACCTTGTGCAAACTACTATATCTACCAAGCCTTGGCTTTTCCATCTGTGCAATGGCAATGATAATAATACATCTTCACATCTAGGGTTATTGTAAGGATTAAGAGTTTATATATGTAAAATATTTAGAACAAAGCATGGCATACAGTAAGCAGTTATTGTGTTAGATGTTGTTATTATAGCATATTACATTAATTCCTATAATGCCTTCAACTCTAGTTTTTAACTCCTAAATTCTTCCTAATTTTCTCAAAGGGTGGTATAAAATTAACCCGGTAGTAAAATAAATGAATTTCAAAATCTTTGTTGGTTTGGGTTAGAAAACTGTCAAATTTAAGATGCGGATGCCATAAAATTAAAAAGGGATGTATTGTAATTCTTAAATCACTATTATCATTGCTAAAATAAGAGTTATTAAAATTTTACAATACTAACATGTGATGTAATGATATTAATAAAAATTCCAGCTTAAAAGCCACAAAAATGATTTTCAAATATTTTGATATATAACCTATAATCTTGATAAGTAAATAGTTATGATTTAGCCATATTTTTTTTTTTAAGTACAGCCAAATCTTGATTACCTTTAGTCTCTGGAGACATTGATAACTTAGATATTTAAAATCCATTTCAGAACTTCATCTTTAGCCTCTTCTCCTATCAAACCTTTACCATGGTTCACTTAATGGGCTAATTTGCATTTCAACTCCTTTTTTTCTTCTTGAACAATGAAATAGCAAAATAAATAAATGAATAAAGTTTTGACAATAATATAGGAAGGAAGGGCTAATGTCTTTGAATAATCAAGAGTTGGCTGCACAGCATTATGTTTATCTTAAGAATAAAAATAGTCTCACTCTCCTTCATATCTTTAAATAAAATCAAACAGGAGTTCCTATGCCTTAACATTCCTAGTCAGAGTTTCTCTGAGTACCTGAAAGAACCCTGGTGGTACAGGACCTACTGGCATGCCATCTCCTGGGGGAATGTTTCCTAGCACTGGACTGGGAGCTGCTGCAGCACTCTGCAAAGAATAAAGGAGAAACAAACCTATATCATTACAGAGAAGGCACAAAACCAAAGACTAATGATAATAGATTGTAGGAGGGGACGCTTTTCATTCCCGGGAACAAATATTGGTAATTTCCCCCTCTACAGAGGTAAACTAAGATACAACAGTTAGTTTAGTATATGATTAAGTTATTTGGTTTAAACAGGTCTCTTTAAATTTTCTGAAGTCACAGAACTTTAATAAGATGTTATATTTGAATGACATATAAAAAACAAATAATATAACAAAATGATAAAAGTTTAAACAAATGCTTTAAGGCACAGGCATCTGAAATGGCAACATTCTAAATGATATCTTCATATCTGTACATGTATCCCAAATATTAGGTGCCTAGCCATTTGATCACACAAAATTTTGAACCTGGTGTAAATAATCCCCAAAGTGATGATTATAAACTATTAAAAAAAACATATTAATAGCATATAAAAGTTTCTGTTTAAAAATGAAATGAAATGGGGATATTTATGATACCATTATCATCATTCATATATTGTATTTATAAGTTCAGCCCTCAAGAAGCATTTATTGTCTTCATATGAACCTCTGATGTTGTGTAAATTGTTATTAGAGCAATAAGCCTGTGTTATGGCCACATGACCACACCATAGGCCAATCTGTGAGAACTTTTCCATTAAACATCCCTCCTCCCACCCACAATCTAACATTTTGGTCAAACACTTAATAAAGTGACCTTCAACAATATTTTAAAATACCATAGTTTAAAGAGAAACACAAGGAAAAAGTGTTAGGCATATTAATGTTGTACCCTTTTTCTCAAGTTTGTAACTGTTACTGTTATTGTCCCTGTTTTTTTCTTTTTAACTCAAAGATGGAAGACTTGGTCTTGTTTCTACACTGTTGATTCAATGTAAAAAATCCCTGGGCTTCTATTTGAGAGTCTAAGTATTTTACTCTGACTGGAACTTTACAGGAGAAATTGGATGAGTCATTTTTTGAGAAAAAAAATAATTTCTCCTCTGTGGTAGGCAGAACAGCCACCCAAAGATATCCATGCAAACCCCAGGGCCTGTGAATGTGGCAGCCTCTAGAAGCCGAGAGCAGCCCCAAGCTGACTCCTAAACCCCAAGGAACTGAATGCTACCAACAAACTTGAAAGTGGATTCTTCCCAGAGCCTCCTGATAAGAACCCAGCTGGCTCACACCCCTTGATTTCAGCCTTGCAAGATCTAGAGAGGAGAAACCAGCCCACTTATATCAGACTCTGACCTACAGAACCGAGAGATAATATATTTACAGTGCTTTAAGCTGCTAACCTTGTGGCAATTTATGTCAGCAGTATAAAACAATACACCCCTCTCCCAAAATGACTATTTCATTTTGAAGGACATTTTTAAGGGCATCTAGAAACTAGGGAATTCTATGGCTCCTTAGAGGTAACAGTACTTGACCTGTTGCATAGTATGCGTTTGCTAGTACTCCCATTTCTACCACATCAAGTGTCCATCAGATTAAAAATAAAAATACCTCCTAGGTTTAACACAGCTTGGTCCTATGGTTTACCTGGTCTCACAGGTCTTCTAGTGGCTTTTAATTGTGTCCTGTGTGAATCAGTTCCCCCGCTCCAGTAGTGAAGAGTGGGGGAGCACAGTGAGAAGAAGGGCGCGTGCAGCGTCTCTTCTTCAGTAACAATTGCCTGCCAGACCTCTAGCTCTGCTTTTCTCTTCTTCAAAAAGGAATCGCTCCTTAACTATTAACGAAGGTTCTACCAATATCGTCTAGCCAAGCTCATGTCTAGGGTAGGGGAAATATAAAAACAACTGAAACCATAGTTTGAAGATTACCACCATGTAAACTCTGCTAATGGTCCCTGTTTTGACCCTGTACACTGATCCAAACTTACTGACTGCAGCCTCAATCCTTGTGCCAGGAGGGTTCATTTCTTCCTTCCATTTGCTGGGCCTCCAGCCCCAGTTCCCACCTAACTAGCACCTCGATGTCTCAGAGACCAAAGCCAACGTTCTTGAGTTTTTTCCTCATATTACTTGTGGGGACCTGTTCTAAGGGACTTCCATTTCCATGGCTGAATCCTCAGGACTTGATGTTGGGTTCCCTCGTTGCCAGTAGTTCCCCTGCCTAGATCCCCACTTATTATTTCTTGCCATGCTGCCCCTGGGGCACAGAGTTGGCCCCCTGCTGAGCATTTCCACTGCTCATTCTATAACATCCTAGTGATGACCATTTGCACACACCTTCTGCCGGTTGCCTGCTACCCGGCTCCAACATCTCCAACCTGATCTACTAACCTGTCTTCACTTCTTCTCAACTGTCTACTGTAGGACCTCTCTCAACTGCTTACTCTGTCATCCTAAAATGGCCTTGTCTTAGAATCCAAGGCACAGGTGTCCTGACTGCACAACCACAGAGCCTCTATTTTAGGAAGGTCTTTTTTTAAATCTTTGTCGCAGAACAGATTAAAGCCATGGAGGTACAGCCTGTATCAATAGCATGAATCATTGCAATTTTTGTTTTGTTTTTTTCCAGGATGAAGTTAATCATTAGGTACTCATCTTTTAAAAAGTTATATCCCTTATGAAACAGTCAAATATTTATGCAAAAGACATATTTCCTCTAAAATATCCTTTTTCTTTTGAAATTTACAGCTTTTGTAGGAAGAAATTTAAAGTCAATAATTGTGAGTTTTTTCCTTAAGCAGCATTATTAGCATGAATCTGAAACAATATGTATCTAATATAACAAATTTCCAAAAGCTCTTAAATTTTATCTAGAACAAATGGTTAAATATGCTTAAGTAGGTATTCTAACAGGTTTATAAAGGAAATTTCAAATTATTTCACTATATCACAATATTTTAGGATTATTCCCATACTAAAATTAATTTTTAAAGCTACAACTTAATTTTATTTAAAATATCTCATATTCCCCAAGGAGTTGTTATTATGGATAAAAAGAGTACTTGAAATTAACTTGAGCAGAAATACTACTGTTTAGTTTTAAAAGATGTTGATTACTGCTTTCTTAAAAGTGGCATAACAAATGGATTATAGGAGGCACAAAATAAAAATAATAAGATCACAAATAAAAATATTTGTTTACATTTGGCTCCAAACTGGAAACAGGGCTAAGGCACTGAACCAGTTTTCTAAATTATTTTTATAAATATATAGTAAAATTCTGTTCAATTCTGCCACTGGCTTTGAAACTTTTTAATTGATGCCACAAGGTAAAATAAACCATTACCACATGTTAGCACATATGAACACACAGTTGAAGGGATAGCTGCTAAGTGTGCTTTTATATCAGTGTAATGTTGTGGTGGCGAGATCATCTAAACACACCTTAACAAAGATCCTAAGGATAATACATAATAATAAAAGTAACTAGGCTAAAAAAATGAGAACTTCATCTAACAACTGTTACTTTCTGTTTGATTGAGACACTTTCGGCCAAACTTCATCAACCTTCAACTACAGTGCTCTATAGTAATCACTGATGTTCACTGATACCTGTAAGATAGTTAGTCATCAGAGAAAGATGGTTAAATACAGTTTCAACATAAAGAGACAGTGTGACTGTTTTTTAAACAAACGTACCAAATCTTATATTGCAAAGGGGTACTGGGCTCTAGAGCATGTGTCACTCCCCAAAACATCTGACAGTTCCTCTTTTGGAACTATCTGCCTTCAGACCTGTACCACTTATCTTGGATATTCTCAAGATAAGAAATCTTTATCCTTAAATAGTAAATTTACTTTTTGGAAGCATGTAAAATTCACTTGGTATAGGGTTTTATGCATAGTGGGTAATGGGAAGGATAAAAGCATTTTGAATTAAAATTTTAAAAAAATGACAGGTTTTTCATATAAAATGGCATTAAACTCAAATGCAAAAATTTTGTTATTTATTTTTAATTTTTAATGACAGCTGACATACAATATTATATTAGTTTCAGGTGATTTGACATTTATATGCCTTAAGAGGTCATCACCATGATAAGTCTAATAACCATCTACCACCATATGAAGTTATTATAATATTGTTGACTAAATTCCCTATGCTGTACACTATATACACAGGAATTATTTTGTAACTAGATGTTTGTACCTCTTAATCCTTTACACTATTTTTGGCCTATCACTTAAATCCTCTCCCCTGTGGCAACCATCAATTTATTCTATATGAGTCGATATCTATTTTGTTTTGTTCATTTATGTGTGTTTTTTGTTTTTAATATTTTTATTACTTTTTAGAGAGAGAGGAATGGAGAGGGAGAGAGAGAAAAACATTAATGCCAGAGTGAAACATCGATCAGCTGCCTCCTGCATGCCCCCTACAGGGGACTGAGCCCTCAACCTCGGCATGTGCCCTGACTGGGAATCCAACTAGTAACCTTTAGGTGCATGGGACAATGCACAACCAACTAAGCCACACTGGCCAGGGCTGATCAACTATATTTATTAAAAAGTGACTTTTCAAAATGACTTTCTTATGGCTGCTAACTCAATGCCATCTTATAAATATTAAATTTAAAATGCCATAGTACCGTCTATAGAGTCTAAATATATATACTTTTTTTTTCAAAAATCAGTCACACACACAAAAAAAATCAGTCATAAAGAATGCTCTTAGAAAATATTGGAATAATGATAGGTAGAAATTTTGAGCTAGACTAAGCATCACTTATACTTTGGGCTTTTAGAGTACAGGGTAAACCTTGACCAAAAAAATAAATGGAATCTATCAAGAGACATATGTTCAGAAAACACTCCATCAGGCTTAGAGTTCTTAAAAAAATCTTTTAACTAGATCTAATATGTATTCTGTCCAAATAGTACTTCCTGGCATTTGTATGAATTAAACAGAAATGAGTAAAAACAGGGGGCCCAAACTATTCCTTCTCAAAGGAATATCTTCTTTGAGTCCCATTTACCTTAATTCTACATTTCATTATATATAATGAAATTATACAAGACTCTGTTATAAAAGCCTGTGACCAAACGACCAAATGACTGGTCGACCAGTCGCTATGATGTGCACTGACCACCAGGGGTCAGATGCTTAATGCAGGAGCTGACCCCTGGTGGTCAGTGTGCTCCCACAGCCAACCTCCCATGGCTGGCCAACCTCCCACAGAACCTCCCCCCAAGCCGGCCAACCTCCTGTGGTCCCTCCCCCCAGCAGGCTGGCCCCCAGATCAGGCCTGATGTGGTGGTGGTGGTGGGGGGGGGTTAGCTGGTCAACCTCCCTCGGTCCCTCCTCCTGGCTGGCCAACCTCCCGCAGTTCCTCCGTCTGGCTCACCGCTTCACGCCCCCCATCGGCCACTATCGTCAGCCAGGCTGAGGGACTCCACTCGTGCACCAATTCGTGCATCAGGCCTCTAGTCTTATAATAAGTCCCTTCATACTCAGAATTTGAATTGGGTTTCCAGGCCTATTTCTACTACCTTCTTACATGTTTCCAACATCCTGCTGGTTTTACATAGGCATCTGCCCCACCGAGTTAAAACTATGAGCCTCTTGGAAAGAAGAACAGTGCATACCTCAGTATATTCCTTATACAATGGGATTTGAAAGTATCTATGAAAGAATATATGAACAATTCTTATAAAATTATTTTGATTAAAGAGTTATTATTATGACAGTGATTTTACTGAACATGCAGACTCTGTTAATATGGCATTAAGATTTTGTTACAAGTACCATAAGAAGTCATAATCTTAAGGTCAATGGGTTTTGGTATATCCATCCTCTCCTTTAATGCCTTTTCCCCCCTAGAGAGCAGTATTTTCTCCAGAGGACATCCCCTCTCCCTTTTTATGTTATACTTCCCCTACTCTCCCTCCCATCCCTCATTTTAAAGACACATGTCCAGATTGTATGACTCAAAGAAATAAAAGAATACCTCTGATATAATTACTCCTGCTTACTGGTTAAACTTACTGGACTGGTTAAACTTCAGGGTAAATGAATTTTAGCCCTTAAACATTAATCAGTACTTACCTATATTTTATACTTCAAAACCACTTTCTGACATTTGGAAAGCATAACTATGCTTATGATACTATTCTTATCTTTGATATTATCCAACACTAAATGTTTTTGTCTAACTTTTTATGAGTTTGGGTCTTGAGTCTCTATTAAAATGGCAATTTCTTTGAAGACCACAATAAAGTCTTATCTAAAGAAACCAGTACCTTAGACTTAATAGCTAGGTGTTCAATTGATTGTGTTACAAAAACACCATATTAAATTACCCAAAATTTTTTACCAAAATAATTTTTATTAATGAGGAAATGAAAAGCAATAGTTTAAAGGTTTTAAAAATAGTTGAAAAAAAATCACACTGATCCATTATTTAACCTTTATTTTGAATTTGCACAAATAATCTAAAACTTTAAAATAATCCTTAGCTGACTTTAACTGAGTGGAATGAGATGATTTGATTCTCGACATAAATTTAAAATGATCAACAAATGTCTACTGATGTAACCACGTGAATATAATTTCAGGATTTGGCTTCTTGTTCATATTCTACAGAATCATGGATGAGAAATTATCAAGCTAGTTCTGAGCTTCCAAAACACAGGCATAATATTTTATTATAAGAGAAGTATAGTAAGCATAGAAAAAATAAAACTCATGTTATTATAATTAACTAGGACTTTTCTTTTTACTATTAAAACAGCTAATTAACTAGCCTCTAAGATTTTTCCCCCCTCTATATTACCTCATTACATTATAAAATACATTTGATTTCAGGAATTAGAAAAACAGACCTTAATTTTCTTAAATATATGTATCTGCTTCAAAACAATAAATTTGATGGTCTATATTCAGAAGATATTTAACACATGTGTAAGCACAAGTTTTGTAATTAATGGTATTTCAAGTGAAGCATCGTAGGCATCCCAGTTCTGGAGTTTTATTATACTCATAATTTTCAAACTTTTAGAAATGCAAATGCTGGTTTTACACAGCATTAACCTATAAAATTCTGGAAGTCTAAAAGCAGTCTTCCTCAGTGGGAAAGCTTGAACAACAAATATCTCTCTAAGGGAAATTTTATGCTTATACTCTACTATTAATTAAAAAATATTTTTTACATAAATGTAACTGAATTTCCTTCAGTCAAGCTATTAATGTAAATCTTGCTTACATTTTTTGGTGGTAATGTTTCAATGAAAGGATTTAGTAATTATATTTCAGTATTGAATAAATTAAGTATTCTAGAATTTAAAAATATATAGTTCATCAAATTTAGAAAAATTTAGAACTTATGCTTATTTTTATGCCATTGCTGTTTTGATATCATATATACTTTAAAAATACCAACAAGGCAATTCTTTTAAAATGTTGACATCAATTTTGAAAATGTAAAATAAATAAATAAATGAAAATGTTGACACCTACTAAGTATTTGTAAAGTAATTTTACTTTATATGCTAGTTATACATCCCAGAGAATTTCTAAAAACCTGGAGCAGTCTATTTTAAGAAAACAATTAATTGAATATTAAAATATATTAGTGTTAACTCACATTTCACTATCCACCTTCTATATAAATATTTGTGATCATTCTCAGAATCTTTTTCCAGTTATACTTATTTGAGATTAGGAAAAAGTTGGACACAGATTTATTTTGTCTTGTAGCATGAAGCTAATAACATTAGCTGGGTAAGTCCTTGAATGTGTGAATATTTGTGTTGATTGTTGTATTGAGAGACACATAAGCACACAAGGGTCTATAAAATATGTTGAGCACTAGTCACATTCACATGACTCAGTTGGTTTCACAAACAGTATATATTTGAAATAAACATCCATATCTAAGAAGCAGAACAAGCCATATATTTGATTATAATCAGACACTATATGAATAAACCAGAGATTTATACAGCAAAAACAAAGTAAAACAAGATTTACTGAAAATAATGTAAAGGTGTGCATGTGTGGGAGGAGGTGGTAGAACACAATACAGTTTAGGATAGTTTAATTCTTCAGTTAACTTATGACTCAAATGGTGATAGGCTTTTGATAATTATAAAGAGCAGGAAAATGGCAAGTACGTTCAGAATTTATAAATTTTTCCTCATCCATTTTTCACGGCGATGTATAAAACACAGCATGTAATACTATCTCTTCACTTGAAAAGGCAACATTAAAAATAGGTCACAGCTTCAGATGGAGGTTAGGAGCTGCCAGGGGGAGGACTACAGCACAGCAGGAGTTCAGGAAATGATAATAATGAGAAGGCAGTACTGCTGAGAACCAGACCAGAGGCTTGGTTTCTCACTCTGCCCTGGTGGCCTGCCCTAGGCCATATTTTCAGGTGGCCTTGGGTACGTCACTTAAACTCTCAGTGATTTGACAAACAGTAATATTGAGTTTGCATTCCTTACAAATGTAAGCTCAAATACAGCACTGATGAAATACACATGCAATATGTATTCCTTTACTCATGACCCTAGACTTTGTAAACTACCTTTTAATGTTTTATTTTATCTAAGACAACTTGTTGATTTACATAAATCACAAAGGCTAGAGATCAGTTCTAAAAATATGAAATTCTTTCAGAAAAAAAGATTTCTTTAAGAAGGAAAAAGGGTGGGGTTGTTGTAGCTCAGTGATTGAGCATCCACCCATGAACCAGGACTGGTCACGATTAGATTCCCTATCAGGGCACATGCCCAGGTTTCAAACTCCATCCCCAGTAGGGGCATGCAGGAGGCAACTGATAGATAATTCTCTGTCATCATTGATGTTTTATCTCTCCCTCTTCCTTCCTCTTTAAAATCAATAAAAACATATTTTTTTAAGTTTTAAAAAAGAAGGAAAAAGGGGAAAAACACTTTAAAATAGTTTTATATTTTTCTTCACTTCATGTGGAACAAAACTTGAAAGCAAAGTTGTGAAAATGGACTAGAAACTTGATCTTTGACAGAGTGGAATGCCACTTAATACTTGTAGCATTATAATAATTTGGAAAGCCGACTGAAATAGTTACCTTTCAAAAGTCGAAGAATGATTTAGAAAGTAGTGTTTGTCAGTCCTTTAAAATCCATCTCCCTACAGAACTTTGTCACTCTACTTTCTGTATATCCCTATCAGCTAAGATTTTGTTAAATTTTATCTTTTATGTAGCTTTTAAACATAAAAAGAGTTATATCAAATATGTATTTTCAACTCCCTAAACTCTTTCCCCAACAAGATTTTGATGTACTCCCTCTTCCACCTTTCCACTCACAACCCTACTAGCCATTCCCCAAATCCCAGTTTGGGCTAAGATATTTATTTTGTTTTTACTCAAAGCATTAATAAGTATTATTACCGAAGTAAACTTAGAAAGCTATATGAGATGGTTAGCTATTTTTCTAACAGTCATATGAAAATTCAGAAAAATGTGTAAAAAGAACAACTCTCCTTTATGTTTCAATTACTTGGAAATTTAGCAACAGCAACATTATATATATATATATATATATATATATATATATATATATATATATATCTCGCTTCATTTATTTATATATGAATGAAATGATGTCATCAGCGCAGCAGGGAGTAGAAATGAAACAATGACAGGATCTTGCTGTTTTAGCAGAACATTTACAGTTTCGTATTTATTTTTAAACACATGAACTAAATGTTTGAATAGTTAACTTTCTTGTGTTCCCTTTTTGTTTTTACTTCTTTTCTTTCTATCTCTTTTTCTTCATCCCTTCTTCCTTCCCATCCCCCTTTCCTTATTCCTTCCTTTTGTCCAACATTGGGTTTGGGCTGGGACTACAATTTCAACAAGAAATAAAAACTGCATTACCCAGGAAGGAAGCTAAAATGTTTCCCTTCCCCCAAATGCCATTAGAGACTTCCTGAATAAATGAAAAACACATTAATTAGAAGAAAAAAAAAAGGTGCTTGTACAAGCAACAAAAACAGATTCCAGTCTGCATTATGATTAAAATCAACTTGAATAATAAATGTCCAATATGGATAAGATCTATTGGGACGTTTGCACATCTATAGCTAATAAACTTTGCTTATAAGAAATATGTGTGTGTGTTTTTTTCAGCACATTGTCAAATAACAAGCAGTAGGGCTTCTGCCACTTGCTTTTAAGATAGTTCATAACATAATGGACTTCATTAACAGGAAATTTCTTTTAAATATAATTATTACTGAAAATTTTCATTCAAAATCATTCCATACTGTCATACTAATCAGTGGAATGCATGGATATAATCATATACATACATATACATATGTATGTTATATATACAACATATGTCTGTGGATGTGTGTTTAATTATAAATATACTAGAGGCCTGATGCACGAAATTCGTGCAAGAGTAGGCCTTCTTTCCCCCGGCTGCCGGCACTGGCTTCCCTCTGGCATCTGGGACCCGGGCTTCCCTCACAGCCTCGGCTTTGTCCATGTCCGGAAGGACATCTGGTCTAATTAGCATATTATGCTTTTATTATTATAGATAATTGAATTTTATATAATTATTTACATACTAGGGGCCCGGTGCACGAAATTCGTGCACTGGGTGTGTGTGTGTGTGTGGGGGCGGGGAGTGTCCCTCAGCCCAGCCTGCCCCCTCTCACATACTGGGAGCCCTCAGGCGTTGACCCCCATCACCCTCCAATCGCAGGATCGGCCCCTTGCCCAGGCCTGACGCCTCTGACAGAGGTGTCAGGCTTGGACAGGGGATCCTCATTTCCCCCCATCACTGGTTCTGCCCCCAGCCCAGGTCTGATGCCTCGGCCAGAGGCGTAGACCCCCATCACCCTCCGATCGCCTGATCGGCCCCTTGCCCAGGCCTGACGCCTACGCCAGAGGTGTCAGGCTTGGACAGGGGACCCCTATCTCCCCCCGATCACTGGCTCTGGCCCCCGCCCAGGCCTGAGGCCTCTGGCCCAGGAATCATGCCTGGGCAGGGGACCCCCATCTCCCTCTGATCGCTTGCTCCACCCCCCGCCCAACCCTGACGCCTCTGACCCAGGCTTCAGGCCTGGGCAAGGGGACCATCATATCCCCCCAATCCCTGGCTCCGCCCCCCACCCAGGCCTGATGCCTCTGCCAGAGGAGTTGATCCTCATCACCCTCCGATCACCAATCACCGGATCGGCCCCTTGACCAGGCCTGAGGCCTCCGGCAGAGGTGTCAGGCCTGGGCAGGGGACCCCCAGCTTCCTGCGGTTGCAGGCTCCGCCCCTGTCCAGGCCTATCACCTCTGGCCTAGGCGTCTGGCTCGGGCAGCGGGGACCCGCAGCTGCAGCGGCCCCGCGATCGTGGGCTCCGCTTTAGGCCCAGGCAAGGGACCCCTAGCTCCCGGGACTGCCAGCTTTGACCGTGTCCAGTTCCCATCGCTGGCTCCACCCCTACTTCCTGCTATCACTGGCCAGGCGGAAAAGGCACCTGATTCTCCGATCATGGCTCGGGGGCAGGGCAAAGGCGGCCCCAGGGCCGCCTTTGCCCTGCCCCCCAGCTCTTAGCTCCCCCCTGGGTTTCTGATCACTGTCAGTGGCAGGGGGCTTCTTCCTGCTTTCCCTTTCGCCTCCCTGCATTGTGCCTACATATGCAAATTAAGCGCCATCTTGTTGGCAGTTAACTGCCAATCTTAGTTGGCAGTTAATTTGCATATAGCCCTGATTAGCCAATGAAAAGGGTAGCATCGTACGCCAATTACCATTTTTCTCTTTTATTAGTGTAGATTTGATAAATGGGCTCATATTTTACATTTTATATGAAAATGCTATGCGTATCCACATATATTCTTGCTTTGAGGCTCATTTTTTATTGATTTCTTTTTTTTACAAGTATCACATTGAAATTCCTCTTACAATTTATTTTTTATTTTATGGTTTATAATTATCAGCCTATTTGACTCATATTTAAAGTGCAAATAAAACAAGGGTTTTTGTTTTTTGTTTTGCATGACAATTTATCAGGCAAATCAGTAGTTTGCACCCTAAGCTTCAATCTTGAGATTGTTCTCAACAACTCATTTGGTCATTATAAAAATAATAAGTACCACTCATAATAATAATTGAAATAAAAATATATTGATTTATAAGATGAAATTTGATAAAAAAACAACAACAATGGTTTCTCTTCTGTTTCAATGACTCCTAGCATAGTACATCCGCTGACATCAACTTAATGCTTGTCAAGATCCATTGAACTTTATAGTGAACATCTGGTAGCAGCACCACAGTGCAGATGTTGGACTAGAATATCACAGTAAAACAACTTCAAGTCTCATCTGGTTAATAACAGTACTTCATTGAAAAGATTACTTTCTGTAATTTATGACTGATTTTTGCCCAAATAAAAGCTGTTCACCTTTTTTTAAGGCATAATTGTGACTTTTTACAAAAGAAAGCTCCCTTAACTTATATAATATATCCAAGTTTAAGTTTTACTTATAGCTAATAAGCTGAATTAAAAAACAAATCACTAATATACAGCATTATATATGAGTCACAAAAGTCAAGAAAATTTCCATAAACTAAACTTTATAAATCCATGTCTTTGGAAATGAGGAACAAAGTCTAAAAGTAATTTATAACTTCAAAAACTATATCTTCTCTCTTTATTTTGGGGTGGGGGGATTTCGTTCTCATATCAGGTGCTAGTTAAATATAAGGAATTAAACGACCTGAAAATGTTCCTAGGGGCATCATCAAAAAAAGTTCTTCAACTTTTTTGAGAAATGAACAAAAAGCATTTTCTTTATGTATCATCCAGGGTATCTCACTTTAGCTTGACCCTGCAAAATGCACTACTCTTCCCATTCTAATTTGCTTTTATGTTCTCATACTAGTCTACTACTAGTTGGTTTGATTAATAATGCAGTAACACATGTTCATTGTAAAAAAAAAAATCAAAAAACATAAAAACCAGCAAGAAAATAAAAATCAAGTGTAATCTCACCATTCAGAAGCAAGGGCCATTAACTTTTTAATATAAATTTTAAAAATAGAAATGAGATTAATGTATAATCTATATCACTGTGTAAAGTGTTATTTGCATTTAGCAATATATCCTAAATATCTTCTATTTTTCTAATTCCCTTCACACTTTTAGTGTCTTAATTTCTATTTTTCTCAAAATTTTTTCAAAGTTTTTAACTGCTTTATTATTCTAGATAAGAAGACAGCAAACTCCTTCTGAAAAGGGCAAAATAGTAAGTATCTTAGGTTTTGCAGGCCAGATAGTCTCCGCTGCAAACATTTAACTCTGATACTGTTGTACAAAAGCAGTCGCAGATGTACAACAAGATGGCTATTCCCAGCGTTGGCCCGGGGACTCAAGGGTCTCAGGTTTGATTACGGTTCTGGTTAAGGGTATATATCTTGGTTGCAGGCTCCATCCCCGGGGTGCATGGGGAAGGCAACCAATTGCTGTATCTCTCTCACTTGATGTTTCTCTCTCTTTTGTCTCTCCCCCTGCTTTCCACTCTCTATAAAAATCAATGAAAAAAAACATATCCTCAGGTAAGAATTAACAACAACAAAAAAGGCTATTCCCCAATAAAGTTCCAAATAAAATTTTACTTTAAAAAACAAACAGGTGCTAGGATGTAGTTTGCTGACCCCATAAAGAACTGCATAAAAAGAAATACTGTATATCATAATTATTATCAACTCTAGTAGAATATTTTACACATTATCTATATACTCATCAGCCTGTTCTATCAATATAGATTTAACCCAGCAATCAATACCAAGGAGTATATTCATTTCCTGTGGTAATTGCAAATTTGATTCTCTCTTTTTTTTAAAAAAACTTTAAAAAATATATTTTTATTGATTTTAGAGAGGAAGGGAGAGGGATAGAGAGATAGAAACATCAATGATGAGAGAGAATCATTGATCGGCTGACTCCTGCACTTCGTCTACTGGGGATCGAGCCTGCAACCTGTGCCTTTGGCCACGAGTCAGACATGTGCCTTTGGCCGGAATCAAACCTGGGACCCTTCAGTCCACAGGCCAATGCTCTATCCACTCAGCCAAACTGGCTAGGGTGCAAATGTGATTCTTTAAAAATGGTAGGAAATCCTCCATGCTGGAACAGTACCAGAAAGACTCCCCCAGTTCAGTCTGTATCTTAGAAACCTGAATTTCAACAGCAAAGTAGAAGGATGCTCTTCCCTCTCTCCTTTAGCTAACGGAAGTCCAAGTTAAATGGGTAGTAACTCGCTGACAGAAAATTTTCATCCCTGTTTCAAATCAATGATAGCCCTACCCGGTTTGGCTCAGTGGATAGAGTGTCGGCAGTCTGGGGAAGGGTCCTGGGTTTGATTCCCGTCAAGGGCACATGCCTGGGTTGTGGACTGGATCCCCAGTGGGGCGCGTGCAGGAGGCAGCCAATCAGTTATTCTCTCTCATCACTGATGTTTCTCTCTCTCCTTCCTTCCTCTCTGAAATAAATAAAAGTATATTCTAAAAATATCTATGAAAGACAGAGAAATTGAGATTGAAGGAATTGGAATAGCTGGAAACCTACAAATTTATATGCATCCATATTCATGCTTTCCTTCTCTACTATGACCATAAAAGAGGTCTTTCTCCTGTTAGGGCCCCTCTGTTTATATTTGCCATGGATTCTGTTTCCTACTGCACTTTCATCATGGCTCAAGAGCTCTCTCTTTTTATTCCTTTTCTCCCGCACTTTGTCTCTTCTATGTCACTCTCACTACTTGCTTGATCCCATCAACATTTAAATGTATTTAAGACTTGCTTATCCTATAAAAGCTCTTAATAAATTTTTTTAGAATATATTTTTATTGATTTCAGAGAGGAAGGGAGAGAGAGATAGAAACATCAATGATGAGAGAGAATCATTGATTGGCTGCCTCCTGCACACCCCCAGTGGGGATCAAGCCCGCAGCCCAGGCATTTGCCCTTGACTGGAATTGAACTTGGGACCCTTCAGTCTGCAAGCCAACGCTCTGTCACTGGGGCAAACCAGCTAGGACCATAAATCTTAAACAGTACTTTCTCACTGCCCCTACTCTTCCTTTTTACACCCGGGTTTCACAAAAGAATTGTTTACACTTACCTTTTCTTATTTATTTCGCATTCTACCCCAATCAAGTATTTGCCCTCATGGATTGACCAACTAAAACTGACCAAAGTTACCAGTGAAAACCTTATAGTTAAATCCATCTGTCACTTTTATTGCTTGCTGGTTAAGAGCTAAAATTATATTGTCAAGTTACATGAGTTCAAGTCTGATTCTGTCACTTAGTAGCTATGCATTTTCTTGGGCAAGTCACTTCATCTCTCTGAACCTCACTTTTCTCATCTGTAAAACTGGAATGTAATATAGCTCAAAGAATTGTGGTCCACAGTAACCTCTATATAAATGCTAGTTATGACTGACCTCTCAGCAGCATTTGATATCACCCTCTCTCATTTCTGAAAACATTTCTCTCCATACCACATTTTCTACATTTTTTCCTTACCCCTTTGATTCATACTTCCTAATCTCACTTTCATGTTCCTCTTCCTTCTTAGTCTAGTTTCTCTCCCAGGGCTACTTCTTTACTCATATTGTATCCTCTCCCTTGTCAATCTCTTCCATTCCCATGGCCTCAATTACCATCTGGTGTCATTCAATGTATTATCTCACTTCAATACACTTCTCCTTATTGAGGCATCTGTATCAACTGGCTCCAGGACTTCATCACTATCAAAAAATATCTCAAGTAAACTAGTTTTCTCATTTACTTGAATAAATACATGTTTAAAATGCTAAAGTAAAATAACATACCATATAATATAATACCCTGATATTCCTCGCCCAAGAATATTTACTTTCTGCTTATTATGGGAACACCCTATGACACTGGAAAATAAAAGTTGAAGAGATAAGAATAGAAAAAAGAAGCAAGAGTCTAGCTTTTAAAAGCTAGAAAACAACAATGAGTATTACATATGGATATAAGAAACTTTTAAAATCCTGTCTTCTTATTCATGGGAGTAAGAAATAACAATACAGTATCTGAAAAAAGAAATCCATGCTTTTCCATTTACTAATTCTAAAACAATAATTCTACTTAATAAGTTCTAGTCCAAACCAGTAGCCTTAGGATATATGCCAACAAACAAATAGTGTCAAATAAATAAATACATGAGTAGGCAAACATAATTATTAGATAAAACTCTTCTAAATATGAAAAAAAGTTTGGATTGGGGGCGGGGGGCGGGAAACTATCTAGAATCAACTGCATTTTGTTTTCAATGACCCTATATTACTGAGAAATTCTGAGTTTTGGCAATGCAGAAGGAAAGAAATCAATAAAGCACTACAGAGTAGAATTGCATCTAGATAGCAATTGTACAGTGTGAATGCCCCTCATTCATCATAATCTGCTCAAATTAGAGATTCATTTTTAAGGTCCTGAGAACTCACTAAAGCAACGTCACGACTCCTTTTGTAAAATCACATAAAATATGAAGGCAATCTTGAACGTGACTAAAACACTTAAACCTTTTTATATTTATACTAGAGGCCCAGTGTACAGGATTCCTGCACTGGTGGGGGGTGTGGCCTGTGGGGATTGATCCACTGTGGAAGCGCTGTTCATCCTGCGGCCCTCCCACTGTGGGAGCACACTGACCACCAGGGGCCAGCTCCTGTGTTGAGAGTCTGCCCCCCTGGTGATCAGTGTGCATCATAGCGACTAGTCGACCAGTCGTTCTGGTCTTTCCGCTGTTCGGTCGCTGGGCTTTTATTATATAGGATAACAGTGATGACTAAGCCATGCAAAAAAAGTACAATTCTAGCAAAAAGGTGTTTTCCATTTTCTTAATTTATCTTAGTTCCCTACAGCAAGTAAAATTCACATTCCTTCAAATTGCATTAACAGAGAGAACTATAAGAAACATTCATTTCCATATCTGTTATTTTTCATGTAAACACATATCCAAACTAGAAAAAGAAATATGGCTTTGTATCTGAAATGAGTGATTAAATTGGTTCCTGATGCCATATTAATGACATTAAAAACAAGCAAGCAGAAAAAAAGCCAAACAAACCATAAAAAACATTTAATAATATGGTATGCATGTAAGAGCAACCATTGCATGTCTTAAGGATCTCATGAATAAAACAACAAAATGTACTCCTTTTTAGTTATCCTAAATAGATATCAATGTGTACATACAAACTCCAAAAGAAACTACAAAAAGCTATGAAAACTAAAATTTAGTAGTTTAGCGAGGTAGGAAAATAAATTCTTAAGTATGAGCTAGGAACAACTAAATATTGGAATTTTAAAAGTAACTTTTATTATACCACAGATATAAAAATATTTTGCTATAAATCTAACAAATATATGTGTTAATAAATACAAATCACTAATAAAAGGAATAAATGAAGACAACCAAATGGAGAGATATACAGGGTGTGGCAAAAGTAGGTTTACAGTTGTGAGTATACAAAAGACAGTTTATTCTTATATTATTATTTATTAATTATTGTATTATTTTCCATTTGAACAACTACAAACCTACAGGGTTTGCCTCATCCTGAATATTGTTCTAGAATGGAAAGACTCAATATTGTTACTATTTCAATTCTTCTCAAACTATAGATTCAACACAATTCCAATCAATATCACAATAGGATTATTGTACAGAAATTAAAAACTGATTTTAAAATTTATATGGAAATGGAAAAGAACCAGAATAGCCAAAACAATTTTGAAAATGGAGAGCAAGGTTAAAATCACACTACCTTATTTTAAGGTTTATATAAAGCACGGCAGTCCGGATAACATGGCTGTGGTAAAAGAACAGATGATCCACATATACATGATGATTTTGACCAAGATGCAAATGCAAGTCAATGGAGAAAAGAGAGTCTTTTCAACAAATGGTGCTGGAACTGGATATATCAAAAAATAAAATTGAAAAGAATCTTAATCCAAAATTGAACCACATATAAAAATTAATTCAAAATGGTTCATAGAACAAAGTGTAAACCCTGAAGCTATAAAACTTCCGGGAGAAAATGTAGGAAAAATTTACCCGTGGAACCTAGGGCTAGGCAGATTCCTTAGATATGTAACCAAAAGAAAAAAATGACAAATTGGACTTAACAAAAGTAAGAACTTTTGCTCTTTGAAGGACATTATTAAGAAATTATAAAGACAAATCACAGTAGGGAGAAAATATAAATAAAATTTTTATCCCGAATATGTAAAGAACTCTCAAAACTTAAGAAAACAAACAACCAGTTTAAAAAATGAATAAAATATGTTAACAGATACTTCACCAAAGATATAGGGATGGCAAATGAGCACATGAAAAAATACTCAGCATCATTAATAATAAGGAAATGCACAAAACCACAGTAAAAAACCACTACATACCTATTAAAATGTCTAAAACAAATGAACTGAAAATAACAAATGCTGATGAGAATACAGAGCAACCAGAACTCTCATACATCGATGGTGGGAATGTGAAATGGTACAGATACTTTGGAAAGCAGTTTGATAGTTTCTTATAAAGTTAAACATAGCACCATATGACATAACAATTCCACTCCTAGGTGTCTAGCCAGATGGAAATGAATAAACAACAAAAAAAATAACCCTCCACAACACTCCTATGTTTACATGAAAGCTTGTTCAGGAATGTTTATATTGGCTTAATTCATAATTGTCCCAAACTGGAATAACTCAAGTGTCTCTCACAAATGAGAAATGGATATATTTATACCATGGAATGTACTCAGCAATAAAAAGAGCAAATTACTAATACATGCAACATTATGGATTAATCTCAAATACATTATACTAAGTGATTGAAGCCAGACTCAAGAGGCTATATACTGTATGATTTACTAGTATATGACCATCTAGAAAGGCAAAACTACAGGGACAGAAAATAGGTCAGTGGTTACCAGTGGCTGGGGAAGCAGGGGAGGGGTTAACTACAAAGAGCTGGGGGGAATTTTTTAGGTGCTAGAGTTGTTTCATTGTGGGGGTAATTAGATTACTCTGTGTGTCACAACTTGTAGAACTGAACACCGAAAAGAGTAAATTTTACTATATCTAAATTATGCATTAATATAAAAGGTAGAAAAACACCACATAACCAGGCACTGAAAATATTCAGTAAGTTATTTGATTATGAATGTAGGTTAAAAAACATGATCTCATATTTCAACGAGTCCTGGATGCTGTTCAAAACTGTACAATTATAAGGCAATATTCTATCATTTTGTAGGTGAATTAGCATTTAAAATAATAATAAAAAATAACTGGGAGACTATTGTATACACAGGTGATATGCAAGAATAAATAAGGCAAGCATGCCCTCCATTCTCAGGGCCATCTCATGTACTACAAACATACCTACTTAAAGCAACAATACAAGGGTAAGATATATCACCAACGTATAATCAAAGTAATAAGACATTATGGTGTGTTTAAGGAAAAAATCATGGACTTTGGGAACAGACAGATAAATAGGCCTAACTTCAAATCCCATTTAGGTTACTCACTTAAATTAGAAATGTCACTTAAATTACCTTGGTTGATTACACAAGAAGTAACAGCTCCTTGCTCAGCTTCTAAATATTCTATGACTACTCCTTCCCACCCCTTTCTCCCTCCTCCCCGAAAGCCCAAGGTTTCCCAAATATGCCAGGTCTGACAACATCAGGTAACTGCTTTTCGAAAGATTAGTGTTCTTATCAAGAAAACCCACATGAATTAGTCCTACCAGCTTCCTCCTCTCATTTATATTCCCACAACACTCAATTGGGGATGCACCATTGATCTATTATTATCAATGAGCAGTTAACTGTCTCGTAGCAGCCAATCTCTAGGCTAATCAGTGATCTGTGAGGCAGGCAGGCTTGAAGAGCTTTGGTTAGAAAAAGTGATGGTAATTTGTTTAGCCAGTCGGACTGAGTAATCTGATATAAATAAGAGAAAAGCGGCTAATCAGCAGCAAAAAGAAGAGCCTATACAGAGACAAGTAGAGTGTGAGTGATTGTAGGCATGCAAAAGTAAGTAAGTGTGTGTGTGTGTGTGTGTATGTGTGTGTAGACCTCTGCCATATGAGTGCCTGTATGAAATGGCTGGGTGATGAGAAATAAAGAAGCTGGGGCCTAGAGTGTCATTGGTACCTAATAGTTTTATGAGTTCTTATAATAAAATTCCTTTTTTTAAAATGGTATATTAGCCCTGGCCAGGCAGCTTCATTGGTTAGAGTATCATCCTGATATGCCAAGGTTGTGGGTTCAATCCCTGGTCAGGGCACATATAAGAATCAACTAATGCCTAAACCGGTTTGGCTTAGTGGATAGAGCGTCGGCCTGCGGACTGAAAGGTCCCAGGTTGGATTCCGGTCAAGGGCATGTACCTGGGTTGCGGGCACATCCCCAGTGGGAGATGTGCAGGAGGCAGCTGAGGCAGCTGATCGATGTTTCTCTCTCATCGATGTTTCTAGCTTTCTACTCTCTCCCTTCCTCTCTGTGAAAAATCAATAAAAATATATTTAAAAAAAGAGAATCAACTAATGGATGAATAAATAAGTGAAGTAACAGATATCTCTTTCTCAAATCAATCAATAAATAAAAATTTTTAAAAATGGTATATTAAACATGCCTCATTGCCTATTCCACCTACCCTTAAACACTTGCAGAAAGAATTGTCAAAGATAAGGATTATATACTATTGACTGGCCTGTTCCAAAGCAGCCTACTCCCGTCAGATTCTTGCAAGACTATGAACCAAGTTACCCATAGTCATATAGACAGTGGTTGATTTGCTAGCAAAAATCATGCAGAGTTAGGGTGGTAGCTAGCATCTTGGCATGCAAAATGAGGTTATGAGTTATCAGAACTCCAAAAAAAAGTAGAGAAAAGAATGGGCCAGTCATTTAAAGCTTTGGTATTAAAAAGCTCTCT
This sequence comes from Myotis daubentonii, assembly GCF_963259705.1. Classification (NCBI taxonomy): domain Eukaryota; kingdom Metazoa; phylum Chordata; class Mammalia; order Chiroptera; family Vespertilionidae; genus Myotis; species Myotis daubentonii. Next base: position 72,237,100 of record NC_081843.1, on the reverse strand, counting down.
CCCAGTTTCCTGCTCCTTGTAATGCCAAAACTTACCTTTCCAGATATACTCATTTCAAACAAATTAGCTTGAGAAACATCTTCCTAGTAGCTGCCAAAGGAGCAAATCCCTACTTTTGTGTTCCTTGTCTCCTTAAAATTTCAAAAGCAACACAATGGCACCTGAAAAGAACCAATTCCTAGGCTTTCTACCCCTACACTAATCAAAGTAAACTTTGCAATATGATAAAGTACTATGTACAGTTTTCTGTGTCTCTGTTTCGTTCATTACCCCTTTTCATATGTGATGCTTAATTAATGATTCTTTACTGTATAGTAGGTGCAGTTTATTAGTTTCTTCATTTCTTCTAGGAAGATATTTCTAAATTAAAAAGTTGAGACTTTTTTCTACATAATCCAATAATGAAGCACAATATCTGAAATTAGTATCTCTTTAAAAAATTTAGACAAAGTCACTTAAGTAGAAGTTAATGTCTGTCAGTTATCATCCTGTGATGGCAACTATTTTTTTTTTAAATCCCATTTATAGAGAATAGCAAAAATAATTTTACAAGCTGTAATAAACTCATTTCCTCACATCACTAAAACAGAAGTCCTCTGGCCTAAAATTTTTAAGATCAAAAGGTAATTTTTCAAATGTCTCACAAGCATTTTCTGAAGCACCAAAATATATAAATAATATAGGTGTCATTCTGCAGTAATATGAATCTACACCAAATTACAGGCTTATCTAACTGTGTTGCCATGGCATTGTGTGCATTCTTTTATTATCCTATATAATAAAAGAGAAACATGCAAATTAACCATCCCTATGCTACACTCAAGCCACGCCCACCAGCCACACCCACCAGCCAATCAGGAACACATATGCAAATTAACTCAACTAAGATGGCGGTGGCCACGGAGCTGGAGTGAGCAGGAGGCTTGGGTTGCCCCCCGGCGATGGAGGAAGCCAAGCTTCCTGCCAGCCCTGGTGGGCTCAAGGCTACAAAGTTTTAATTATAGAAAATAAATAAATCCCAGAAAAAAAAAGAAAAGAAAAAAAGGAGAGGCTGGGAGCTTGGGTTGCTGGGGGGAGTGGGGGAAGGGAAGGGCGTGGATAGCCTGAAAACAGCCCTCAGCCCCTCACCCAGGCTGGCCACACCCTCATGAGGTGAGGTTCCCCACTGGGGGGCTTGGCCAGCCTGAAAACAGCCCTCAGCCCCTCACCCAGGCTGGCCAGGCACCCCAGTGGGGACCTCCACCCTGAAGGGGGTGTGGCCAGCCTGAAAATGGCCCTTAGCCCCTCACCCAGGCTTGCCAGGCACCCCAGCAGGGACCCCCACCCTGATCCGGGACACCCTTCAGAGCAAACCAGCCGGCACCCACCCATGCACCAGGCCTCTATCCTATATAATAAAAGGGCAATATGCAAATTGACCCTAACAGCAGAACGACTGGGAACGACTGGTCACTATGACACACACTGACCACCAGGGGGCAGGCACTCAATGCAGGAGCTGCCCCCTGGTGGTCAGTGCGCTCCCACAGGGGGAGCTCTGCTCAGCCATAAGCCAGGCTGATGGCTGCCAGTACAGTGGTGGTGGTGGGAGCCTCTCCTACCTCCTCAGCAGCACTAAGGATGTCCAACTGCAGCTAGGCCTGCTCCCCGCTGGCAAGTGGACATCCCCTGAGGGCTCCCGGGCTGCCAGAGGGATGTCTTGCTGCCAGCTTCGGCCCAATCTCCCGGGGTCCCAGACTGTGAGAGGGCACATGCCAGGCTGAGGGACACGCGCCCCCCACCCCCCGAGTGCACAAATTTTTTTTTTATTGCTTAAAGTATTACAAAGGGTATTACATATGTGTCCTTTTCTTTTACCCGCCCTTGACAATCCCCTGGCCTCCCCTACCCCCCAGTGTCTTATGTCCATTGGTTATGCTTATATGCATGCATACAAGTCCTTCGGTTGATCTTTTACCCCGCTCCCTCCTGCCCCCCAACCCTCCCCGGCCTTCCCGCTGCAGTTTGACAATCTGTTTGAGGCAGCTCTGCCTCTGTATCTATTATTGTTCAAAAGTTTATAATGGTCTCTATTATCCATGAATGAGTGAGATCATGTGGTATTTTTCCTTTATTGACTGGCTTATTTCACTTAGCATAATGCTCTCCAGTTCCATCCATGTCGTTGCAAATAGTAAGAGTTCCTTCTTTTTTACAGCAGCATAGTATTCCATCATGTAGATGTACCAGTTTTCTAATCCATTCATCTACTGATGGGCACTTAGGCTGTTTCCAGATCTTAGCTATGGTGAATTGTGCTGCTATGAACATAGGGGTGCATATATCCTTTCTGATTGGTGTTTCTGGTTTCTTGGGATATATTCCTAGAAGTGGGATCACAGGGTCAAATGGGAGTTCCATTTTCAGTTTTTTAAGGAAACTCCATACTGTCTTCCATAGTGGCTGCACCAGTCTGCATTCCCACCAGCAGTGCACAAGGGTTCCTTTTTCTCCACATCCTCTCCAGCACTTGTCGTTTGTTGATGATAGCCAGTCTGACAGGTGTGAGATGGTACCTCATTGTTGTTTTGATTTGCATCTCTCGGATGATTAGTGACTTTGAGCATGTTTTCATATGTCTCTTGGCTTTCTGAATGTCCTCTTTTGAAAGGTGTCTATTTAGGTTCTTTGCCCATTTTTTGATTGGATTGTTTATCTTCCTTTTGTTAAGTTGTATGAGTTCCCTATAAGTTTTGGAGATTAGGCCCTTATCAGATATGACATTGGCAAATATGTTTTCCCACGCAGTGGGCTTTCTTGTTGTTTTGTTAATGGTTTCTTTTGCTGCCAAGTGCACAAATTTTTGTGCACCAGGCCTCTAGTAGATATATGACGTCATTATACTTGTCTGAGTCTGTCTCTTCATAGAATCAACCATATACTTTATCTTAGAGTCCTCAGCACCCATAATAGTGCTTACCTCAGAGGAGATGCATTAAAAGGATTTGATAAATGAAATAAATATCCATTTGGAAATCTTAGTAAAATGATTAAGCAAAGTTGGGGTACTAAGTCTTAAATATGTATCATTTCACACATTTCGAAATAAAACATTTCCAGCCAATATACTCAACTTTCTTCTTGATCTGCCTAAAAGGAAGGCTATATGTTCATATTTCTCAACTTTCTTTCTTAAAAAATAGTCAATTCAGAATAATGCTTTAATTTCATCAACCGTTAGTAATAAGAATTCAGAGAAAATATCAGGCTCAAGAAGGACCATAATAAAGGAAAATTCCCAAATTACTGAAAACATGTATACAACTGAAAACAATAATATGAGATTTGGGATTATTTATGTTATGACAGGCTGTACTACATCTTCCATTTATTAATCTATTGACACATTTACACTTTAATAAATAACTGTGCCTTGTTTTTATAATGTTAATGTAGTGTACATAAAAGGGCCAGGTTATAAACTGAATCCTTTTGAGAGCAAGGGAACTTGACTGAAATTGTGCATCATTATTCAGAAGGAAGAAGAAAGGAAATAATGTAGCCATCTACATACATCACTGCCATTATTAAAATAATATAAAGCAAGTTTTTAAAAACAGTGAGCCATTAGCATGTGCATATATTTTTAAAATGCAACCATTTAAAACTTTCCCTTTGTACAGCATGACAAATGAAATGCTTCTGTATAAATAACAAGCCAATATTTGAAGGGTATTTGTCCTGTGTAAATGGTCTTAAGAGATCTGGCTTATAGGAGAGTCTATGTTAGATATACAAACATATATGTGAAAATACCATAAACAAAGGTATGTGCAAAAATGTAGGAGAAAGGAACGAAGAAACGGGGGACGGAGGGGACATCTTCCAAGGTCTTGCCCAAGTACCAGCCTTCTGAAGCTCTTCTGAATCAGAGGGCTGTCTGAGGAGTCCAGTCAGATGTTACTCATCTGGGTCTTATTACAAATAAAGGCGGAAGGTACACCAAGTACCTCAATAATATCAAATGAATGTTCCTAGGAAAAAAAGGGTGGCTGTGTTTTTTTAATTTTTATTTTAAAACTACATACAGTAACATGCTCTCTTTTTTGGTTTACATTTCTGTGAGTTTTGACAAAAGCAGAGTGTAACCATCACCACAATCAAGATACAGAACAGTTCTAGCACCCCCAAAATTCACAATTCCCTCCTGCTGTCCCTATGTATCCTGAGTCTTATTCCAACCTTTACCTTTAAATGCAGGTATCTTTTGCTTAGTGAAACAGTTTAACAAAGGTGAACTGGGGAGTGGGGAGGGGGAAGGAAACTACTGTTAGTTAAACTCCTAAAAATCATTAAACAGCAGCTAATTTATATTCCAGAAGTAATCTTCCATGACTCCATGATGTTACAAAGCAAAATAAAATATAGAATCAGACCCCTGGTTTTCTCTAAACATTTGATTACTCTCCAATGCTGAGAACCTCTGCTTCAGTCATGCCAAATCAACTTTATTCCAGAGTTAAATCATCAGTATCCTGAAAACAATTCCACAACTCTCTCCATATAAGCAGCAACTGATACGGTCACAATTTAAAAGGAATACTTGGGGTGGGGTGGCGGGGGGGCTGAGTGGAGGAGAGAAAATAGGGGACATCTGTAATAATGTGAACAATAAAAAATAAACTTAAAAAAGCACATCAGACTGCTTTTTGATGGCAGGGTTTTTTTTTAGTGTTTTGTGTTGTTGTTTTTTTTTAATTCTCTCACAGGTAGAGCAACAGCTGTTAATGAATAGATCTAGTCACTAGAGAATTTCTTTTAGCACAGTTTGACATCATGGCCTAAATTCAAAGTGACATCAAATTAAAGCTTGTTATGGAAATAATCACAGCAGTGTAAAATGGTCTAGGAAAACCTCAAGTCGGAGTTTTCAGACACATCATTTCAATTATATCATTGTTGACTCCAGCTAGTTTCAAATCTTACTTTTAGATAAACTATAATGGCTTAACAATATTTAAAACTTTGATTTTTTTAAAAAACACTTCCCATAAATGGGCAATAAATTAACAATAAATTCTTCATTGAAATGACACACTACTTGTCTAACAGAGTAAGGGAATGGTGTTAATGTCTTTTCAGGGGCTAGGTACCTAACTTTATGGTTTTCTCAAGTTTCCAACATTAAAAAATAATATACAGAGTGACATCAGCAAGATGGAGAAATAGGAAGTCCCAGCCCTTGTCCCCACACAGAAACACTAATTAACAACCATATACAGAGCAGAATACCTTTATGTGAACCCCAGAATCCAGGTAAGAGGATGCAGCATCCAGGAACAGTACAAAGCAGAACTGCATTGAAGAGCAGTTTCTCTTTACCTGTGTCTCCCTCCCACCTCAAGTCAGCGAAAGGGTCAGGTGGAAAAGATCCCTTCAGCATGTGATTTCTATCAGGGGGAACGGGAGAGCTGGGGCCGGGGGAAGCCAATGTTCCCAGTTCCCAGTCCTCCAAGGCGCCCCTCAAGACAACTGCTACAGTCAGTCTCTCCTCACAAGTCCTGAAAGATGCAGCACAGTTGGAATGCCTCAGGCTAGTTAGCAACAAGGAAGAGGGGTAGGTGACTCAGTAGCCAGGGAGCTCCACAGTGGCTGATGTATGTGAATTACAGCAGACAGCGTGGATCACACCAGACAGCATGGATCACACCAGCCAGCGAGGATCACACCAGCCAGCGATCTCAGCAGCCACAGAGGATCTCATCAGCCTGAGTGGCTATGGGCAGCCCATCTGGTTCTGTGGGCCTGGAAGAAGGCTCATAACCCTGACGCTTTCTCAGAGGGGAGAAAGAGGAGAGAGAAGTGGATTTTGTACCTAACATCCTGGCATTTCACTGACTAGGGGAAACAGACCAGTGGCTGTCAGTACCAATAATGGCTTTGTGGGGTTGGGAGAAGGTGTACAATCCTGAGAATTCTCCTCCAGGAGGGAGGGAGAAGGGTGGGACACTCACATTCATAACAAATATTTGAAAGACTCCCAGACTTTCTAGCTGGGCTGAGTGGGGAAGGTCTTTCCCTGCACACAGGTATCTGGCTGAGAAATCAAAGGAACCTGGAGCTGAGCCCCCCTCCCCGCCGCCCCCCTCGCACTAGTTATGCCATGTTTCTGCACAGTGACCCACATAAAATATAAAACATAAAGGTAAAATATTTAGAAAATTTCTGAAAAATGTACACTGTCCATCATTAAAGTAGCTCATTGTAGTATTATCAGAGGAAAATCTCAGATAGGATCTTAAAGCCAGAATTAATCTTAGGTCATTACTCTCTATTTCCTCCTAATGAAATTCACCATATACCATTATAATCCATACTTAAGTACTTCCATGAACAGACATTACCACTGTTATAAGGTCTTTGTTTTAAGCTAAATTTATCTCCCTAAAACTTCTGTCCTTTGCAGTTATTGCTCTTATACATGATAGCCCTAAATGGTTTTTGAAGACACTATCACATCTGTTATTTTTCTCCTCTTCATTATAAACAAATTCAGTACTTTAATTCATTAAATGACATATTTCTAGACAGTGGCTACTCCAGTATTCCTACATAGGACAGGCTAAGGGACTTGAAGTTTCTTTGCAGAGTAAACACACAGTTTCTACTTAGCTTTTACATGACACTATTTTTGTCTCCCTAATAGTTGTCTGATTATTCCAAAGATAGATGATAGCATTTACTTGGCTTCTGACACATTGGTTTGCAGGTTTTAAACAAATTTTGGTTTTCTTTTTTTTCTTCCTTTAAAAATTTTTTTGGGGGAGGAGGATGGCTTTAGCGAGGCTTTGAGGGTCGGAGTACAAAGGGCAAAAACAAGTTTTGTAGCCCTTTAATAGCATCATTCCCCTTAAAAAGTTGTGTCCAGGAGAAAAATCAAAACAAAATAATGTAGAACCATGCCTTCTTATAATACAGGAGTATTATATTAACCTATAATTATTTTTAAGTCTCAGTTATATTTTCTCTAATGAGCTGTTGTCAAGTCAGGTCTTCTGATATGTACATTTATTTTTTAACTTAAATATAAATTTGGCTTAATTTATGGAACTGGCTAATGTTGAATTATATATTTTTATAAAATTTAAATACATTAGTTCAATTAGGTATATGAAAGACTCAGTTTCCTTTTCTTATATATTTTATTGATTTTTTACAGACAGAAAGGGAGAGGGACAGAGAGTTAGAAACATTGATAAGAGAGAAACATCAATCAACTGCCTCCTGCACACTCCCTACTGGGTATGTGCCTGCAACCAAGGTACATGCCCTTGACCAGAATCGAACCTGGGACCCTTCAGTCCGCAGGTCAACACTCTAGCCACTGAGCCAAACTGGTTAGGGCTCAGTTTACTTTTTAGTTATCAGAATAAAGATTCCAAGAGTAAGTAAAATAAAGTATTTAATAGCTTTAAATGTCAGAAAGTACTATAGGCAGAATGTTTTTTATTCCTCTGGGTGTCTTTCCTATTAGAATTCTAACAAACTAATAGGGACTTAAATTTTAATAATATTATAAATAAAAAATGCCTCAGAAAAAAAATGAACTAGCTTTTATCTAATCATGATAACCCATTGTATTCAAAATAAACTTTTATACTTTTTTGTCTTTCTAACTCTTTTACCTCAATGAAATTTATTAGTTACATAATAAAAAATTTTAGCACGTGTTTTTAATTTGAAAGTCCCAAGAAATAGGAAATCATCAATTTGAGAAAAATCAGCTACAAATCTCATACAAAACATTTAATGAAAAGGGCATTCTACTTCTCACATCATTTTGATGGTCCAGTACATACTTACTTTCTAAAGGATATGAATCAATGAGTTTCCAGGAAAATACTGAATTATCAATGACCCTGAAAATAAAACTGGGTAACTAGGAATGTTCTGAATTTAGAGCCTCGGGGACAAGTACTGAGGAATAAATCTGTTTTGGTTTCTAATGCCAGTGAATTCCTTTGTGGCAACTTTAAACCACAGGAATTATCCCATTTGGAGACCATAATTCTCTTATAAGACGTGCTTTCCAATTAAGGACCACATCACAGGAAGGCATGTCAGTAAACATTATGGCTCCATGGATAAATCCAAAGGGAAGATTTAAATGGTCATTAACAAGGCAGCTTGTTTACATTAGATTTACAAATTTACAAATAAATTCTAGCAATAAAGAAATGGCCTATTGGTGTAAAGAATATAACAACGGCTTTAAGTGGGATCAATATATTTTGGAGCTGAAAAGTATCTTTAGATATCATGTAAGAGGTATATAGGAAAATCTTCCTTTTACAGAGATAAAGTGACTTGTCCAGAGCACAGCCAAATGAAAATGTGACTTCTGCACTTTACCTCCTTTGACTTGCCTCATCCTAACCAGACAACGCCACCCCCACAGACTGTGTCACATAACTGGATTTTCAGTGTAAGATTGTAACATCTGTACTTTGACCTTCCCTGTCACCTCTATGAGTTGGTAGACCAAACCTATGTCCCTAGGCATAAGGAATGAGAAAAACAGACATGAAAACTATACCTAGCACATAAGTGTTCAGTACATACTAGTTACCATTATCATATTAATTATGGTGATTAAAATATACTCTATTGAGAGTTCTACTTCCAGAACAACAAACAAGGTGCATTAGATCAATCCTATTTTAAGTGTGTCTTAAACTGATAGACAGAATTCTTTTTCATTATGAGGGTGCTTTTGTTTAAAAGATTTTTTATTGATGTTTTTTAGAAAGAGAGGAAGGAAGATGGAGAGAGAGAGAGAGAGAGAGAGAGAGAGAGAGAGAGAGAGAGATTGAGATTGATTGTCTGTTTCCTGCACATCCCCTACCAGGTACTGTGCCTGCAATCCAGACTTGTGCCCTGACTAGGACTCGAACTGGCAACTCTTTGGTACATGGGACAATGTCCAACCAACTAAACCACAATGGCCCGGGCTAGATAGAATTTTATTTTAAAAATGAAGGCACCGGAGGCTACTGAGGTAGTAAAAATCTCTGGAGTCATTAACAGGAAAGGAAGACATCTCAGACAAGGTGAGCCTGGCATTTGAGGGCAATACTGAGCTCAAGGCTTTGCCAGTGTCAAAGGAATGACTGAGAGGCTATGAAGGGGAACAGAGGTTTAATAAACTGATGGTGTTATGGCATAAAAGTTAGGATTCAGAGCCTACCAAGGAGAATATAAAGCTTGATATGGGTTGGGACCTCCAAGGGTTATACCTTGGAGTGAATATGAATCCAGAAACAGACCATCCACAAATAGGAGATATAGGCTACGTTAAATCATCTCACTCCCTTGGCTGGTTTACAATGCTCTGGAATTGCTAGAGCCTCTAGACTTGTCATTTGCCAGAGGCAAAGATAATCCCCTTTGGAATACCACTAAGATCCTCAAATTGTCTCTGTTATTTTTATATACAACTTCTGGGGCACAATAAAAAATATTCAGGTATAAGAAAAGACAATAATACAAAACACCTGAATGCCAAGAGAAACAAAAGAAAATAAAAATCAGACCCAATGTGGATTCAGATAGTAGGGATGTCAGATATGGGCTTAAAAAACATTATGCTTATTATGACTACTAAATTAAGAAACAGTATTAACAACATTTGCAAAAGGTGGAATAATAACATCTAAATGGAAATTATAGAACTAAAACATACAATTGCCAAAATTAAAATTTTAGTGGATGGATTTAAGAGCAAATTCTGTACAAATTTAAAAAATTAATAAACTAGAAGATAGGTGAGAAGAAAATATCCAAACGATAATATAAAAAAAGAAAAGTTGGAAAATACAGAAAGAGGCATAAACTATGGCAAAATATCTAGTACACAGGTATTTGAAATCCCAGAATGAAAAGATTTATTTAAAAAGGGAGAAGCAATATTTTAAGATATAATGGCTTAAAATTTTCCAAAACTGATTAAAGGCATTAAGCACCAGATTTAAAAAGCACTACAAACTCCAGCCAGGGTAAATACAAAGAAATAATACCTGGTCACACAACAGTAAAAACTGACAAAAACCAAAGGCAAAAAATATATTTTTCTTAGTTTTCTGTTTATAAATCTTTTTCAATTATAATTGACAAAAATATCTTAAAAGCAGGCCCAGAAATAAAACAAAAAAGCATGTAAGTATACTGACTAATAGCTGAAATCTCAAGTGAATGGAAGTCAAAATACATGGCAACTTTAACACACTAAGAGAAACCTGTAAACCTAGAATTCTATATCCAGCAAAAAAAATCCTTCAAAAAAGGTGTAATAAAGACATTTTTCAGACAAACAAAACCTAAGAGAATTAACAGCAGCAGGACTACACAAAGTATGATACACTTACTAAAGTATATTCTTCAAGTAAAACGAAAATGCTTCTAGGAGAGAGCTCAGAGACACAGTAGGGATATTTTCTATAAAAACAGTGTTAAATGCACTAAGTGGAAGGTTCTTTCACTTAATATTATATTTAAATATTTTTATTATATTATATTTAAATTTTATATTATATTTAAATAAATCAAAGATGTTGCCTCTTAGGTAACCATTAAAAGAATAATAAAGTCTTAAATTTAACAAATTAATTGTGGGAAGTAGGGAGAGGGATGTCATAAGAAAAAAATGATCAATCCAAAATAAACCAAGAAAAAAGAAACAACAAAATGGGCAGAATAAGTAGAAAATAGTAAAATGATAGATTTAAACTCAAATCGATCAATAACTAGAGGTTTGATGCACAAAATTTGTGCAAGGGGCTTGGCCCTTGCAGCCATGGCAGCTTGACTTGGCCCTCGCAGCTGTGGCTTCATCCAGAAGGTCATCCAGAAGGACATCTGGAAGGTCGTTTGGCTGTCTGGTCTAATTAGCATATTACACTTTTATTATTATAAAGTATATTGAATGTAAAGAGAATAAATGCTCTGATTAAAAACAAAAAGAGATATTGTCCTGGCTGGTGTGGCTTAGTTGCTTGGGCATCATCCCTCAAAATGAAGTTAGATTCAAGTCAAAGGACATGCCCAAGTTGCGGGCTCAATCTTTAGTAGGGGGCATGCAGGAGGCAGCCAATGGAAGTTGCTCTCATAACGATGTTTCTCTCTCTCTCCTCCCTTTCTCTCTCTTTCTAAAAACTCATTAAAAAATATTTCAACACAAAACAAGATTGTCAGACTAGATTTTTTAAAAATCTAACTATATGGCAAGAACAGGAAACAAGCCTTAAATATAAGGATGTAGATAATCTTAAAGTAAAAGGACAGAAAAAGGGTATGTAGCTATCAACCAAAAGAAAGTAGGTGTAATAGCAGACAAAGTAGATTTTTCAGCAAAGTGTAGTTGCTGAACTCTGGGACAGCATTCTATAAAAGTGATGGGAGAAAAGGTGTAGGTGAAAAGGGAATTTGTGCAAGAATTCTACATCTTTGCATTCTTGTCAACTCAGTGCATATATCACATACCTTAACATCAGACATGAGATGCTAGAACTCAATTCTCCATATGTAAAAGAAAAGGAAACTGAGATTTTCTTTTAGAATCTCTCCTGAGAGATTAACTATGCCCAGTTTCAGGTTACATAGCTGATTTGCAAAGATAAGGTTAGTTCATATTAGCATTACAGACTCCCCAGTGCCAAGTTACATGGTCTTGACATTTCACATTTCTACATCTCCTTCCTACCAGACAGAACTGAAGAATTTACCAAATATTATCTAAAGCCTATTTTAATTTTTTAAAAGCTAGTAAAGCTTTATTATGTAATTATATCGTTAACCCTAGATAAATGAAATGAATACTAGGCCTCTCTAGACAGTTTAATTATATGTTTCCTGATTACTGAATAACATAACTCAAATTAATATTACTGTACGAGTAAAGGGAAAAAAATGATTAATAAAGCACAGGAGCACAGCCAGTGTGGTTCAATGGTTGATTGTCGATCCATGAACCAGGAGGTCATGGTTCAATTCCCTGTCAGGGCACATGCCTGGGTTTCAGGCCCGATCCCTAGTAGGAGGCATGCAGGAGGCAGCCAATAAATTATTCTCTCATCATTGATGTTTCTATCTTTCTCTCTCTCTCTCCCTTTCTCTCTGTGAAATCAATAAAGACATATTCAAATAATAATACATAAAAAGTTAGACATAGTTTTCTACAATATTTTTCTGAGCAATCATTACAAAGACATTTTCCATTAAAAAGGCAGTTCTTGCCGAAACCGGTTTGGCTCAGTGGATAGAGCGTCAGCCTGCGGACTGAGAGGTCCCAGGTTCGATTCCGGTCAAGGGCATGTGCCTGGGTTGCGGGCACATCCCCGGTGGGGGATGTGCAGGGGGCGGCTGATCAATGTTTCTCTCTCATCGATGTTTCTAACTCTATCTCTCTCCCTTTCTCTCTGTGAAAAATCAATAAAATATATTAAAAAAAAAAAAAGGCAGTTCTTGTTTTTTGCTTCAATATATTTCTAACAGTGATTTCTGGCTGTCTCCTCTAATCTCTTCTTCTCTTACAAAATTACAGGCACTTCCAATTGAACACATGTTCATGCAGCTCAAGACTACACTTCCTGACCTCCCTTGTACTGGATATGGCATATAACTAAGTTATGGACAACAAGATCTGAGCTTAGTGATATGCACAACTTCCGCTGAAAGGAAGGTGGGTGCCCTCTCCTTTCCCTTTCCTCTCTAGCTGGCTGGGATGTGGGTGAAACGGGACCACTAGATGGAAACTGTGTATTGCAGCCGACACAGCAACAAGAAAAGACTCTCTGATAATTGTGGGTTACTGTGTCAGCCCAGTAAAAAATAAACTTCTCTCTTGTTGGGAGGGATCTCTTAATTTCAGTCTCTGACCACTAATCCTAACTAATTTAGAAGTAGAAAGTAAATCATCATGGAGTGGACTGTGTTTTCACACAAAAAGCCATAATCAGGAAATATGTTCCTATTCATAGTCTTAACTTCAAAACAAATAGAAAACAACATAATACAAATAAAAAGACCAAAAAAACCATTCAATTCCCTTACAATATGAATTCACATGTTACTATAAAAAGATATATAAATATGCTCTTCACATTGATTAAGCAGGGCTTATATAACCTCTGCATATAAACAAAAATAGATGCATCATGATTACATATGGTTTATGATAAATTTGACCTAAAATTAACATACCAGCTATAATCTGACTAAAAAAATAATTAATAAGCTTGCTTGCCCTTTTGGACTCCAATGAAGGAAGTTTTCCTTGTTTCTGTTTGTTTTTGTAATGATGTCAATTCCCCTGTTTTCTTAAAATCAGTTGAAGGAAGCTGAAACTATATAACTTTTCTCAGTTTCCCAAATGCAATTATTTTATTGACTAGAGCAGTGATGGCGAACCTATTTTTTTGGTTGATTTTTCTTTGTTAAATGGCATTTAAATATATAAAATAAATATCGAAAATATAAGTCTTTGTTTTACCATGGTTGCAAATATCAAAAAATTTCTATATGTGACACGGCACCAGAGTTAAGTTAGGGTTTTTCAAAATGCTGACACGCCGAGCTCAAAAGGTTCGCCATCACTGGACTAGAGAGATGTACTTTATAAAGGCACCCTAAAATTCTTCTCTAGTACCCTTTAGTTTGGCATTTGATGACAAACCTAATGTGTTATGGGTCATTAATGCAGGATACTAACCAGAGTTCAAAATTAAATTGCATTAAATATAAGTAGTTGGGCCCACCTGGATTCAAGTGTTTCTAAACACCTAAAGGAGGTTTTAAAAAATTCCTTTCAGAACTAACTGAGAGAACCAAAAGAACCCTGTGGGTGGTGTGTGCACAGAATTACTCACCACCTGTCTCAAAATGGCAGTTTGGCTACCAAACACAGAACTCTACGCACTAGACTTGAAAAAGGGAAGTCTGTAAGGCACAGAGGCGAAGTCCTAGACTCGGCCTTGTTGTTCCCTTCCTGAGCCGTGCGCTGTGGGTTCCCAGCTAGCCTAGATGTCTGGATGCACACTGAGCTTAGGAACGCCTCATCTCCAACTTTTCCATTTATATGAGTCCACTTCACAATGGATTACTGGTTTCTGTCTTTGCTGTAAGTCTGGAGGTTCCCTCATCTTCTGTCTACCTGTGGCTCATGGCATTTGTGCAAGAGAAACACTTGTCTCTGCCAAGAAAGGAAAACATCACTCTCCCAGTGGAGCTACCTTAATCAGTATGGTGTTCAGTTCCCCGGTGTCACACCCTCATGCTAAACTAACCTGAGCTCCCTTCTTGGATTGCTTAAGGTTGTATATTTTCATTAACTCATTGGTCATAAGACTATTTTCTATAATAAATCTTTTCTTTTAACACATATTTATCAAATTGGTTATATGTTCATATGCCTTCAAGTGAAAAATTTCCTAACATTTAAAGATTACTTCAAAGTTGTACATTATTTATAGAGGAAATAAAATATTTCTTTGAGAGAAAAATAATCTTGTCTAGCAAAAACGCTATTCTATTTACTTTTAGGTGGCTCTGAAATCACATCCTGACAGTGGCCATCAGTGACTAGTTACAGATAAAATAAGAATTGCGAAGAATAAACTTAAAATATACTATGTAGTGGCTTGCAGATAGAATAAAAAAGCATAAGGACAAAATGAGAAGGAAGGCAAAGTCATTTGTCTTAAAACCCAATGAAACTCATTGATATTTTCCCACATAAAAAAATGACAATTTCCACATAACTTGTCAAGCAAAATGAACTTAGTAGTAACTCCACATAAATTTTTACATCCTTTTCCCACTTCTTTTGCTTCATGTTGAGATTAGCTTTTAAGTGCAATCCAAGAACTTAATAAAAATCATAGAAGTCTTAGTTACAATAGTAATAGCAGAAATAACAGCTAATGTTATTAAATCCATACTATATACCAGATTGTGCTATAAATGTTATATGAAGTATCATATTTAATCCTACTAACATCTCTATTAGGTACATATTATTATTAGCCACAGCTAACGGAGAGATACAAAGATTTAGAGAAATTAAATAACTTCACCAAGATGAAATAGCTTGTAAATGGTGCAAATGGAATTTAACCCCAGGTAGAGAGACAGAGAGCATACTTACAAACTTTTCAAAAATATAATAAGAGCGTGTCATAAGTCTCTAATTACTCATTTGAGTTAAATTTTCCTTTATCAACAATTACACATGTCTAGACTAAATAACAGGTCAAAGATACCACATTAGTGACTATTCCCCCCCCCTCCCCCCAAATGAGAGGATGCTTGCATTACAGAGCCACGAGAATTCCACACTGAGTTATTCTATGAAGCACTGTTTTCATTGTTCTCTCTTGCCACCCACAAATCCCAAATAATTTCAGTGCTTAGAAAGAATCAAACTGGTTATAAAGCCACATTGATCTATTATGTTAATTAGAAAATACATTTTACTTATAAAGATTTGCTGTATGTATGACTGACTTCACATTGTTTCTAGATTTTTTAAAATGTATGCAATTTAATGAGGACAAAGAAAAGGGCCAAAGATAAAATGTACTAAAGGAACAGAAAGCAATAAAAGGAAGAGAAAGTTGAGTAGGGGGAATGTAAAAAAAGGAAAAGAGAAAAAAAATAGATAAGTAGAAAAAGAGTATTTAAGAATGAAAAAGATTACAAAAAGTAAATTACAAATTTACAAAAATAATTTACACAAGTCAAGGTAAATTGTAAAAAGTAGACTGATAGCAAAAATGAGAAATTAAAAAGGAGAAAAATCTGTGTCTATGACCATTCTTTTCTAGCAAGCATCTGCTTGCTAGAGATCTCTTCATTCTTTTTTTCCTAGACTTCTGTTATTTGGTAGCTATTCAGACACACCGCTTGTTATTTTGTAGGTCAGGAAAATAATAATGAGATACCCTTAATGATGATATTCCCTTAGTCACAGTCTCTTTTTTAACATTTTTATTTTTTATTTTTGAAGTATATATAGTAAAATTCAAGAGCTTAAATGGTTATATGAAATATTAAAAGTATTTTAGTTTATTGTATTTTAACTTAAATGTATCTTAATACACTATTAATCACCTTATATTGCTCTTCTACAATGTAGTATTAGAAAGTATACTTCCTTTCAAAGTTAAACACATATTTCTTATAATAGGCAAAGTTAGAAGGCTCTTTTCTACCTGACAATAATATATTTGTTATAATGAAACTAGAATAAAAAGGAATGATGGTTTTCCCTCTGGTCTTTTTCCAGGCTAAGATTCATTTATATAGATACTGCCATTTATCCGAAAATCTAGAATACCTCTCTCATATCAGTGTTTCTCTCTGTCTCCCCCCACTCCCTTCCACTCTCTCTAAAAAAACTCAATGGAAAAAATCCTCTGGTGAGAATTAACAATAGATATATAAATAAATAAACTAATTAATTAATTGATTAATAAGTCTATAATTTAGTGAGAAAAAACAAACATCTCAACAGGAAAATAGGCAAAAGTTTTAATGCATATACACAGCATAATGTGCAGGAAAACGTAGCTAATGTAGTTGGAAGTAGAAAAAAGGAATACAGAGAAAAAAAGCAGATAATCATGAAACTGAGTGCTGGGGAAAATATCTGGATTTCTTCCTGAGAGCACCAAGAACTTATTAAATATTTTGAGTAGAAGAATTATTTGATGAAGTCTGGTAGCGAGGAAGGTAGCAAGAGATAAAATATACTTTGGAGGACACTGGCAGGGAGAGAAAAGAGTCAAACATTAAAGTTTCAAATCATGGAAGAATAGGACAAAAATGGTATCATAAATAGAATTATGAAAACTAGAAGGGGAAAATGAGTTTCTAGTTCTTTTCTCAGAAGGTTTTTTGTTTGTTTAGATTTGACTTGGGATAGAGTGATTTAAGTTATTTTTAGAACATTGAATTTGAAGTGGCAGAATGACATCCAACTGCAAATGTTCAATGGACCCACTGGAGAAGTAAGGCTTAAGCTCGAGAGGGTATGGGGAATCAATCAATCATTCTGATAAAAAGAATTATGAGGGCAAAAGAGAATAATTAGCATAATAGCAGTTCAGTATGTTAAGGTATAAGAAAAGGACTGATAAAGGAAAAAGGAGAGATCACATTACATTAAAATGTATAGTCTCCATGAATATGATTTAAAGATGAGTTACTTCATTATGTTTTTAATTTTAATCTTAGCTGTTCTTATCCTTATCCGCTGTAGGAATATCACATGATCTAACTCATTTGTGGAATATAATGAACAACAAAAAGCGATGAACAAAAATAGATCCAGAGACATAGAAGCGTAGAACAGACCATCAAACCTCAGAGGGAAGGTGTGTGTGTGTGTGTGTGTGTGTGTGTGTGTGTGTGTGTGTGTGTGTGTGTGTGAGTGTGATATGCATCTAAGCATAACCAATGGACACAGACAAATGGGGGGTGAGGACATGTGCTGGGGGGTGGGAGTGGCTGTAGAGAGGTCAATAGGGGAAAAAGGAGACATATGTAATACTTGAAAAAATGAAGAATTTAAATTAAAAAAAAATTTGGGGTTATAAAAGCTGCAGTTTTTACTATATAGGTTCAAGTAACTGACAGTAAAAACAGCCCCTGGCCCCTCAGCCCACACGGGTACACATCAGGTAATCAGATAAAGATTTCACAGTGAGGACAGGAAGCTGTCAAACAGCCCCTAGACACTACCTGATGAACAGTGCGCCCGTTCCTGTCCTGACCAGCTGCCAGCAACAGTTTTCAAATTAATTAAAACATATGGTCATTAAATTCACAACAAGAATGCATTACGAACAGGCCTCTTCTGCACCACAGATGTGTTCATAAGAAGTTGCCAGTAAATACAACTTTTAAATTTAAGGGATGGTTTATCTTAATTTCTGATCTTAATTTGGCAGTGACTTTTAACAATTCAGTTTTCAGTTTATCTGCTCTTTCTAGTACCTCCAATTACAGGTTTAATGTTCTATAAATAATATTTAGTGTATTAAGAAAGCTTACTATTTCAAAAGGCCCTGCAAAAGGGTTCTGGAAAACAAATTAAAATTACTATCTCTTGGTTTCCACTTTGAAAATTTAAACTGTGGGAAAAGGGATGGTACGAGTTTGTGTATAGAGGCTTTTCTGTAGAATAAAAACCCCTGTGTTTCTATTTAATTACAGTCTCCATGATGAAAAATATTAAAGCAGAACCATACAAATGGTTTACTATTGTTAATTTTTTTCAGAGAAATCCATCCAACTATACAACCTTAGACAGGATTTACCTGTTTCAAGGGGGAAAAAAGAGGTTGTCTTAGTAGGTGGAAGAAACAGAATCAGTGATATATCCTCATCAGCGGAGAAGCTGCATTAGGTCACACTCTTGGCATTGCTCAGTGAGCAGTAAAAAACTACTAGCCATGCTAGCTACAAATTCAACTCAAGCTCATGAACTGAATTTGAAGTGAGTACCTACAGAGCCAGGCCTGCTGATAAATAAGATAAATAAGTGGACAACTCAGCCAAAAGGGATGCAATGCAAAATCAAAATACATACTGGTTTTCTATTGTGTTCCAATTTTAGACTATAAATCTTTTTGGTTGAGAAACAAGTATCAGTATGTACAGTCTCCAATCTTGTATGTTCACATCCCCATGTTTAATTGTTTGTTTCTGCCCTCTATTAGAATTATTATGTAACCCTCATAGATGGTTTTTGAATGGAAGATACTGATATCTCATTACAGATAATAATAATAGTATTGATATCCTAGTATAGTCTTAGGCCTAGTATATATTTATCTGCCCAATGTCAAGGTATTTATGAGGCAAAACATTTTAACTGGGGGTTACTTCCTAAAACATCCCACATGTAGGTGAGAAAAAAACATGTTTTCTGGATCAAAGGCAAAGACATCAATGAGATAATATGTTAACATCAAATGCTGATTTTATAGTGCTCAACCTCTGGCTCCATCATTATCCAAGTACCCTAGTTTTTAAGGCCTAAAAGATTAAAGGTAACCTTCAATATAATGGTGTTCATAATGAAGGTCTTTAGACCACTTAACAGTGAAGGAAAAAGTATAGACCAAATACAAAATATTCTGTTTTTCTATCTAGAGCACCAAGTAAGCCAAGGGAAAGTAAAAGCACAGATATTATAGGTCAAATATGCAATCTAGTGCTCGGATTCTAGTAGGTATATTAATGGTCTGGTACCTAATAAGTACCAACTGATTGCAAGTCAATTATAGCATTTATTGCCGAGGTCTATGAGAAACAGAGAGAAAAGGATTAGTGGATGAGGTACACTACAGGTGAGATCAAGAGTCCTTACAGGTCAGAAATTTGAAGCTGGAAGTAACTATGAGCACATAACTCTGAGGATATGTAGCAATACTAGAGGCCGTGGGTTGAATAGAAGGTTTGAGCTGACATCTGGGTTAAATGTAAAATGAATGTGCTTGACTGGATGATCCAAAAAATCACTTTTAACTCTAAAAATCTGTTACTTTAAAATTTATACCTGACAATTTTGTGGAGGCTGTACCATATTAATAGGCACCTTCAGAGCCTAGAGAAAAGATCCAGTTAAAACAGGAGTAACTCTACTAAGTTAAAGTGTTAAATTTCAGCTTAAAAAAAATAGTAAAGAGAAAAAAATAAGATAACTTATCCCTATAGAAGACAGAGGAAAAAGTTTCTGCTCGGAGAATCTATCATTTAAGGCTACTTGTCTAAAATTGAGCATAATACAATGATTCTTTAAAGTATATAAGTATGGGAGGTAAAGTATATTTTATATATTGTAGGAAAAACTAAGAAGAGTAGTCTTTATATAAAAAAAATCTTTATTGTTGAAAATATTACATATGTCCCCTTTCTCCCCCATTGACCTCTCCCAGCCTGCCCCCACCTGAGTCTTGTTCTTATAATAGAATCTCTGTGCCGTCTCCTCAATATTTCACACTTGACCACTTCCTTTTGAACAAGGATACAGACAGGAAAATGCAATAAAAAACATGAGGTCATATAATTGCTTCAAAAACAAATACCTTGAATAATTTAAACTTTATTCTAGCTATAACTTCTAACAAAAAATTTTAAATTCTGAAATTTAAACATCCTTATGGGTACTAGTCAAGTTCTATCTCAGCTAAGGCCTTTTGCTTCCACCCAGTTTTTCAAAGGCGTTCTTTTTTTGTATCGTTAATATACTTTATTTATTTTATTGTTGACACTATTACTTATGTCCCCATTCCCCCACCTCCTTTGCCCATCTCCACCCAGCCCCCACCTCCTCTTCCATCTGGTCATCACTACACTATTGTCTGTGTCCATGGCTTATGCCTAAAAACATTCTTTGGCTAATCCCTTCACTTTCTTTCAGCCGTCCCCCCTCCTCTCCCCCCCCCCCCCCCCCCCGACAGCTGTCAGTCTGTTTCATGTATCTATGCCGCTGTTTCTATTTTGTTTTACAGTTTATTTTGTTCCTTACTTTCTACATAAAAGTGCGATCAAAGTCTCAAAGTAAATAGCTTTTCCCTTGGAATATAAGCTGAGTTTGTTTAAGCATTAGGTTAAAGCTCTTGTTGCTTTGTCTAAGAAAAGCTATCTTCACGTGACAAAACTATTCCTCTTTGTTTGGGGTTGAGGTCTATGAGCTGTTATTATATTTTCCTTTACAAACTTATAAAAATACTAAAAATGAAATAAATACAATAGTTTAAAAATTATTTTCTTTATTTTGATGAAATTACATTTTAGAAAATTTATAGTACAGAAGATGAGAATTTTTCCATTTTAATCATTTAAAAAAGTTAATTAGTGCAATATTATCCCCATAAACTCACAAAAGCAATCATGTTTCTGAAAACAGTTTCTATTAAGCCTAATGAATATACACTCAATTTTTATGTCTTCTATTATACAGTTTAATTCCGTTCCTAACATGTATTTCTCATATATAGAAGATATATAAATGACAATCAAATGTGAAGGAAAAATTTTTGATTATTGAAATTTGATAGTAAACACATATGACCAGGTAGATTACTCTTTTGACGTAGATATTATAAAATATAAATAACAAAGAAACTATTACAGCTAACTGCACTAGAAACATAAATGGGTGCTACCCACAGGTGTTTTCCCTTCATTTAAAAAAGTAGACATTTTGATGAATCTGTCATCTAAAATGTGGCTTCCCATCATTGCCCAACTAGTTTCAGAATATATTAGGTTACTGGTTATAGGTATAAAAACTATTACTTGGCTTTTAAATAGAACATGGAATTTTTGTTCGTATTACTTAGCAAATAGCCATCCATATAATTGAGAAATTTCTAGCTTTTCCAGCTCAAGGTACATGCCCTTGACTTGAATCAAACCTGCAACCCTTCTGTCTGAGCGTGAATGCTCTAGCCACTGAGCACCTGGCTAGGGCTTGAATTTTTAATATAACTATATTATATCACTCTCTATGCTCAAAAACTGGTTTGAATCAGATAAATTATAGTTAGTATAACACTGATATGTGTTATTTAATAAACTTTAAGGGTGTTTCTACACACATCATGAATCTGCAGGAAAGACACTAACCCAGCTAATTATTGAGCTATTTATTAAAAATAGCTACGTGGTTTTAGATCAGTTATATATTCAAATATTTGGTCTAAGATTTTAATGTTTTATGCAGATGTTTACTAAGAGTTTTGTTGTATTCGATACAATTATTAGTTAGCTTAATTTCTAATAGTTCTTGCAACATATCTTGTTTTGGAAGAGTTCGAGAATATACTCAATTTTCACATTAAGGTGAATATTTATACATAGTTAAAATGTGCTAAACAGCTTTAGGCTAGTCATAAGGCACTCATGAAATATTTTCTATGTCTTGTTAGTACAAAGAACAAACTTTTTGGTTATATAGCTTTGCTATCCTGGACTTGACAACTCTTTAAAATTCTGTTTAAACCTTAGAAAATATTGCAAAGTACAGAAGATTCTTGCTTATAAGGAGTTGTTTTCCAAATAGTTGAGTATGTGCCAGAGGACAGCACAGGAAACAAAGGAAAAACAAGGAACCTATATGACAGGAAGGAAAACCAAAACCAGCACACTAGTATATAAATGTTACAAGCATACCCTGTAAAACAGGAAAGCTAAAATGTTTATCAGCAAGAGGACCCGACCCTCTGGTATGAATATTCAGTGAGGTGGTAGGAAAACAGGTAAGAGCAAACTGAGGAAGATACCTAATACTGCTGTGCAGAAATTCTATACATGAAAATTATGTTAAGTAATGCATAATCTAACTCATTAGGATGAGGCAGTTATAATTTTTTTAGATAATGGCCATAAATACTTTCACATAGCTTTTTCACATATATTATCTTACTTTATCTTTAAAACAAACCTGTGATTTAAGTATTAAGATTAGGAAACATAACAAAAGAGAAATGTGTAATACTTATACCTCATATAAACTATTAAATAAGAAAAGTAGGTCTTCCTAGAAATAGTTCTAGAATCCACAAAAACATAAACTAAATATAAGAATCAGGCATCTGTGAATCAACAGCACCTACGCAAAAAGCAATTGAGCTTACATTTGCTTCAAGGTAATAATGTATAATTTTCTCTCCCCTCCAACCCACCCTCCATCTTCTATCTTCCCTTAGTCATGATATTCTTTTTCGCTGACATTATCCTCTGTCCTTTTCCCCCCCTCTCTTTACAATACCTATCTTTAATTCAATTCCAGTCACCTCTTCAAAGACTTCCCCAGTGGATCCAATGTACTTTTATTTTTTCCTTCTCCCCATACTGCATATAAGAAATCCTAAATATAGATTTTACTTTAAAATTTCATTTGTAAATAATTATTTGAAACTTGGAATTGAGTTTTATGTAAGAAGACTTGTTATAAAATTTCCATGTGCCTCACAAAAAACTTTTAAATTCATAATAATAGAAACATTACTTGAGATAAAAATAAAAAAATTATTTCATAATATCATAATAGCTTATAACAAGTGCTAATGTTTGTTCAATTAGCAGAACATGTGGGGGGGGGGCTGGGAGGAGTGGGATTGAGTAAAAGAGAAAAAAACTTATGGACACAAACAACAGTGTGGTGATTGCGGGGATGGGAGGGTGGGGGGAGCTGGAGGAGGGTGTAAGGGCAATAAATGGTGATGGATGAAGACCTAACTTGGGGTGGTGAACACACAATACAGTGTACAGTTGATATGTTGTAGAATTGTGCACGTGAAACCTCTATAATTTTGTTAACCAATGTCACCCCAATAAAGTCAATAGAAAGGGAAAAAAAGAAGAGAATAGGAGTAGGTATGGCTATAAAAGAGCAACAGAAGAAGTCCATATGTTCTGTACCTTGACTATGGGGATGGATAAGTGAACTTACACAAGAAAAAAATCACACAAAGGTAGATACACACACACACACACACACAAATGAGTATAAGTGAAACTGGGGAAATTCGATTTAAAATAGTGGCTTGGTCTTGTAACCAAGAGGCTAGAGGACAGCACCTGGAACACAGAGCGGTATTCCCAATGAGCAGGGCTGGGTCATGATCCAGGTACTGGTTGCATGTACTCTGCTGGATAATCAGATCTAGTTATTGTACCAGGGTGTTTCAAGGTGTCACCATGGGGAGAAACTAGGTAGAAGGTCATTGGGATTGCTCTGTATTTCTTACAAATGCAGTTGAGTCTATAATTATCTCAAAATAACATGTTCAATTAAAAATTTTAATTTAGCACAATCCACCCCATGTTCACAATAATCCACATCCATCCCAACATTAAATATACTCACTCCCTTCTCCACAACCCCCAAAGGCTCTTCTAAATTATAGCATTAGTTCAAAGTCCAGGATCTAATTATCCAAATCAGGTCAAAATGCAAATGATGTTCTTGGGTACTGCACCTCAAGTACAATTCTTCGCAATGTGAAGGCCTGTGAACTAAAGAGACAAGTTATCTCCCTTCCACACATAAAAATACCCTGTTTTCACAGATAGTAACAATAGATACTACGCTCATTCAAAAAGGTGAGGTGGAGGTATTGGCGGATAGGAGGTATGTAAATGTCACTGGTCCATAATTCTTTATTTTTTATATTTTTCAATTATAGTTGACACAATATTTTATTAGTTTCAGGTGATTAGACATTTATATAGCTTACGAAGTGCTCACCTGGATAAGTCCAGTAATGGTCTGTAATTCTAATATCCAGCAGGGTACATGTAACGAATACCTTATGAGAGCTCAGTCCTACTCAGTGGAAGTATTTCTCCGTGTTCCAGGTTTTGCCCTCTAGTCTCTCGGTTCTACATCTGACAAATGCTTCCTGTCCATAAAAAGCTCATGTTTATAACTGAGAACTTTTCTTCTAACCACAGAGGTTCAGGGATCCAAAGGTCTCTGTTTTGTGTTGTTTCAGTCCCTTTAAGTTAAGGCTGATATAATTCTTTTTTTTTTTTTTTTTGCATTCAATATTAACTTGTATTCGTTTCAGGTATACAGCATAGTGGTTAGACAACCAAATAATTTACAAAGTGATCCCCCAATATTTCAAGTAGTCACCTGGCACCATACATAGATATTATAATATTATTGACTACACTCCCTGTACTGTATTTTATAGCCCCATGACCATTTTGTAACAGGCTGATATAATTCTTTTTGTAACTTTAAAGTTTCTCATGTATCAATTTATAAATCACTCATTCAGGCAAAAGCCATGCCCACAGATCTCTTTAAAATAAGTCCCTCTCTGCTTTGGACTCTCTGTGAGGCTGGAGTGGGGCCAATCCCTGAAGATTCTTAGAAGCCTTTATGCTTAACAGAGAGGAACTAGGGGGCATGCCTTGAGTCATTTGGAAGGTTTTTTGCATGTCTGAAAGTCTATGAGCCCACCTCACCTCTTTCTAAGGTCTTAACAAAGGTTGTATAGTTAGGCATTCATTTCATTTTTACTTTGAGACACATTTTCCTAACTCTACTCTGGACTTCATCTTTGTTCTGAGGCCCTTTCCTACTTTGAGAACTCTTTGCAGGCTGGAAATCTATCCTGGGCCCTTTACATTTCCTCCAGTTACTGCTTGGAAACAATACTTTCTTTTTCACTCATCTCTCTCCATCCACATCTCCTGAGATGTGGCTAAAAGAAATAGCTAATAACACTTACACTTGTGGCCTGAAATCTCCTTTGCCAGATCCATCAGTTCATTAAGTATATTTTCTATTTCCCATGTTACCCTGAGTGACAGCTTCGCTAAACTTTCTGCCACTAGATAATAAAGATCATCTTATTTTCAGCCTCAAATAATATTGTCATCACCTTTTAAGCCCTCACCAACAGTACCCATGAATGCCTTCCAGGTTTCATGAACTGTCTTGGCCCAGGAACCAGAGAGGAGGGGGCCCAATTCCTCACGGGGCCTCGAGATTCCACCTTCGCTGTGGGTTGTGTGTTGCTAGGGCACTTGTGGCCCCAAACCTGGTTTACTGCACACTAGCATTTGCATTCCACACCCTGTACATCAACTTTGCAAAGTGCCCTATCACACTCCGGGACCCCTTGGGGGATGTTGGAGAGCCGGTTTTGGCCTGATCCCCACAGGGCAGGCCGAGAGACCCCACCTTGCCAGAGGGACCCCTGCTCACTCTGCAGACGCCCTTTGAACCCTGGCCGCCCCAGGTGCAGCAGCCAGGAAGGAACTGTTGGAGGTTGGCTCCAGGGCTTGTCTGGCCCATCTCACTCAGTCCCGCCCCTACGGCCACCTTCTAATTAATTTCCTTTCAATGTGCATGAATCTGTGTACCGGGTCACTAGTTGCTACATAAAAAAACCACCCAAACTTAGTAGCAGAAAAAATAACAACCTTTTTATTATGGTCATGGGTTCTGTAGTCCAGAACTTTGGCCACTGAATAGAGGAAATGGCTCTTTCTTCAGACTCCGTGATATCTGACTTCAGTTGTGAAGACTCAAACAGCTCCAGGCTTCTTTACTATGTGGCTTGCCTGGGCTCAGACGGCTAGAAAGATGAGTCACGGTTGACTTTGGGACTGAAACTCTCACAGGATGGTGACTAGGTGTTAAGAGGAAGCATCCTGAGAAGGAACAGCCAGACAGCAAGCATCCAAAAAACCAAGGCAGAAACTGCAAGGCTTCTCCTGACCAAGCCTCAGAAGTCATGTGGTGTCACTTTTATTGATTATAAGGAAGTCATTAAGGTTGGCTCAGGGTCCAGGGAAAGGAAACTGGACTCCATCTCTTGATGGGAGAGTGGCAAGGCCACACTGCAGAAAAGCAGGTGGATATATTGTTGTCGCCATCTTTGGAAAATTAAAAAGCCACAGTGGATAAGAAAAGAGTGATCAGGCTCAAGAGGAAAATAGCTGAGGCTTCAACTAATGACAACTCTACTGAAGTGATAATAATTCAAACAATAAAAATAATGCTAAAATTATTTCTCAAAAAATGTAAAAACTAGAAAAATAAGACTATTTGTTATTGGGTTTGCCTTTTATGATAATAAAAACTGAGCCCTACCCAGCAGGTCACCGGTTTGATTCCCAGTCAGGGCACATGACCAGGTTGCAGGCTCAGTCCCCAGTGGAAGATGTGGAGGAGGCAGTTGATCAATGTTTCTCTCTCATTGATGTTTCTATCTCTCTAGCGCTCTCCCTCCCTCTCCCTGTAAAAGAAATCAACAAAACATATTTAAAAAACAAAAAGCTGAGACCTTACTGTTTTTTTATTAGTTAAATTGTATAGAGTCTATGTTTCTACTCCATTATACTATCATTTGGGGGGGGGGGGATATCATAAGGATCTGAATGTCCTTCTGAAGAGTTTATTGTTACCAAACAATTTACACAAATAAAATTTGAACCTGATAATGAAAACGTATGTATATCATCATCATCCAAAATAATTTACCACATTGCAGAGGAAGGAAAAATGGTATATTAAACTCTATACTACTAACACTGCAGGAAGTATAACAGATGAGCACACTACTTCAAAAAATAGAACTTATTACTATTTTCTAAATTCAGAAAAGACTGCATACCTACCATAACCATAATTTATCAGTAAGATGCCCCTGACTTAAAACACAGGATTACTTTATGTAGTATTAGAGAGAAAAATGCTTCCAAGTAATTAGACTATGGCATGAAACTTTCTATTAATTGATTACAAGATGTATACCAACATCTGAAATGTTTAAAAATACATGTATCTTTAAGAAATTCTTTCTATGATTTATGAAATATTGTACCCATTGACTTAACAGGAAGGATACTATTGTGTTAAATCTTCAGCATTTCTTCAACTGGTCTAAGTATAAATGCTGTGATGTCTCCACTTGTTTTTGTACAGTGTGTTTTACAGCAAAAAAAATCCCAGATCTTTCTTAGAAAATCACTTGATTCCTAACTTAAGGAAAATTATTAAATCTGATTACTGTTTAACAGAATTTAAACTTGCAAAAGGAGGTTGAAAGTTGATTCAGAGAGAATCTGGAAACTAATATGAGCAGGTAAGTCCCTGAGCAAGGACACCAATCATTTTTATTCTGGAAATGAGCACCTCTCACACAAGACAGAGGCAATCAGTGGATGATCCAGCTATATGCCCCACTCTGCCATAGGAAAATATAGGAGCTGGCTACGAGCAATTGCAGAGAGACAGTAAAAGGCAGAAACCTCCCTCATTAACACCTGCCTTAATTAAGCCTCGTTGGCACTGAAGAAACAAAGCTCAAACATTCATCAAGAACACAACAGCCTAGTTTCTCTCAAAGGTAGAATTAGCCGAAAAGTCCCAGCAAGAGAACAAGCTGATGGAAAACTAAGCGGCAAAAGGCAGCTGAGGAGCAGGAGGAGAACCTCTGAGAGTCAGCTCGGAGAGCGCCTCCTTATTCGTATTGCCTCCCAGAGAGACTGTTCAGAAAGTGAGAGGTGCCCAAGGACACCAACAAGATCCAAAGGACTAGCAGGGGTGCCAGCTCAATCCCATTTGAACTGAACTTGAAGAAGCTTGAGCTCTATCCAATTAAGATGGGAGTTAGGAGAGAGTGATTCCACTCCAATCTCCCTGCAGCCCCTCAAACAAATACATAAGAAATAAATAATCGGGACTGTGGATGTGGAGACAGAACCAGGCAAGTTCTATTGTTTTGTCACCACCTGTATGTCTCTGTAATGAATGAAATTAAATTTCTAGACATAAAGAAAAAAGTAGGCCCTATGGAAGGAAATATTGACAAAGGAAAATGGAAAGAAAAGATCAAAGGCTACATTCCTTGCCTGGAAAAGACAAGAAGGATATATAGGTAGGTGGCTGTGATGGAAGTGGACTACAGATTTAATGTACAGCAAGCTCCCAATGTTCTTTCACAAAGACATTCTAGGTTAAAGCGAAAAGGAAGGACAATAGCCTGGTGTATGTGGCTGTGTTGATAAGGTTTGCATATGGAAAATATCCCCATACTCTCTAAAACACATTAAATTAAGCTGTACTTTTGTAAACAATACAGAAGTCATTTTGTGATAGTTAAAGATTTTCCATTTCCTTTATATGTTTGAGTTTTTGTCCGTAATAAAAGTTATAATATGACTTCAGTTCTGAAACATTTTCCCTTTTCATATCCATCTTAGGGCTGATAAAGGAAAGATAATGATGAAGAAGAGGGACAAGGTGACAAGTAGGATAAGGTAATCTACACTAATAAAAGAGAAAAATGGTAATTGGCGTACGACGATACCCTTTTCATTGGCTAATCAGGGCTATATGCAAATTAACTGCCAACTAAGATTGGCAGTTAACTGCCAACAAGATGGCGGTTAATTTGCATATGTAGGCACAATGCAGGGAGGCGAAAGGGAAAGCAGGAAGAAGCCCCCTGCCACTGACAGTGATTGGAAACCCAGGGGGGAGCTAAGAACTGGGGGGCAGGGCAAAGGTGGCCCTGGGGCCGCCTTTGCCCTGCCCCCCAGCCATGATCGGAGAATCAGGCGCCTTTTCCACCCTGGCCAGTGATAGCAGGAAGTAGGGGTGGAGCCAGCGATGGGAGCTGGGCACGGTCGAAGCTGGCAGTCCCAGGAGCTAGGGGCCCCTTGCCTGGGCCTAAAGCGGAGCCCACGATCGCGGGGCCGCTGCAGCTGTGGGTCCCCGCTGCCCAGGCCAGACGCCTAGGCCAGAGGCATCAGGCCTGGGCTGGGGGCAGAACCAGTGATGGGGGGAAATGAGGGTCCCCTGCCCAGGCCTGACGCCTCTGTCAGAGGCATCAGGCCTGGGCAAGGGGCCAATCCTGCGATTGGAGGATGATGGGGGTCAACGCCTGAGGGTTCCCAGTATGTGAGAGGGGGCAGGCTGGGCTGAGGGACACTCCCCCCCGCCCCACACCCAGTGCACGAATTTCGTGCACCGGGCCCCTAGTTATTAAATGAAAGCAAGTAGGAATATTGAGTGCATCACATAAGAGTAGTCAATATTTCCAAGGGCACTTTGTTTAGAAACAGCATGCCTCCTGCATGTACATTCTTTCATCAAATATTAATTGAGTACAAATTGAGTACAAACCACTAGACTACCAAACTGAACATACCTTTTTGCAGTCTTTATATATGTTTACTTCCTTGAGGTTTGAGAATTTTCCCATTGCTCTTTATTTTACAGGCAATTTAATACATGCTTGCTAAAACAAAACTGCAATGAAGAAAGAGGGCTAATAGATTCAGATTTCCCTATCTATTAATCTAAGTTTCAAAAACTTCTGGAAGAAGCCATGGATCATTTAAGTCCATTTAGTTTTCCTCCTAAATTTGAATCTACTCCCCCACCCCATATAATACATGACTGATTTCTAAAATGAAATTGTGGCTATAAAAATCATTCAGGCATGGACATAGTTTGAGTCTCAAGTCTTGCTTCAAAAATCATAAACAGCTTTTGAATATCTTAAGAACTCAAGATAGTATATTAACACCAAATACATTTTATTAGTTGCCCTGGGATATAGAATTCAAGTTGGAAGCATCCTGAAATAGTGAACAGATTCAGTAAATTTAATGGGTTACAGAACCCAACAGCCTTGCTATTTCAGTCAGTCTAGCTGGTGTGGTAAGTATTTACCTCTTGTGTTCTATTTTTCCTTTCTGACTGCTAGCCCCTTCCTTCCTATCACTCCTCAAATTTGCATCCCAGGCCTCAATTCTTATTTTACCCTTATTTAGACATTAATTTAACCAACTCATAGAGCTGATCCTACTTTCTCTATGTTCTTCCAAATTTCAGATTTCCGCTATGGTATCACAAGTCTCAGTTCATAGGTCAAGTTAACTACAAATTATTTTAAATTATTCTCTCTTTTTCAATCGATATACCTAGATAATCTCCTCCTTTTTATTCTTCACTTTAATTCGTTATTTTCCATTTCATTTGCCACCACCCTAATTCAAGGGCTTTTTAGCTCATGCCAAGACTGTCGAGAAAGCCTCTTCACAGGCTCTGCCTTTAGCCCTTTCCCTTCTTCAGTTCCTTTTACACAGATTAATGACCCTCATATGTAATTTACTATTTTTAATATGCTCAAAAATGACTCTTTCGAAGACAGAACAAAAGTTTCATCCAGCATAGTTTAACAAATACTGAATGACAATGTGGAAAACCTGAGTTTTTCTGTTTAAACCTCACTTGATTTTTAAACAATAGCATATTGTTTACTTCTCTGGGCACCACATTCCTTATCTCTCTATATAAAAGCCTAGTATGCAAATTGCCCCCTCAGGAGTTTGACCCAGAGACCAGGAGTTCGATCGCTCACTATGATGTGCACTGACCACCAGGGGGCGGCGTGGAATGAAGGAAGGCCCCGGCTGGCAGCCAGAAGGCCCTGATTGGCCCTGATCGCAGCCAGGGCTAGGGACCCTACCCGTGCACGAATTTCATGCACCGGGCCTCTACCAGTAGTCTAGTATAATAAGTAGCTGGACCAAATAAGGGGTTTTAAAACATTTTATTTAATGTATTTGGACTGTTTTAGATTCTGAGGCTGTAAATATGCAAAACCAATATTTTTTAGAAAACAGTTGCTTATTCAAGAGTTTTACCAAGCACCCTTGAAAGAGAGTTCTTGAACCCTGAGGGAGCAGAGGGCAGACAGATGCAGAAATAGCTGTTGAAATGGCATTGCAAAATGACCAAGACTTGAACGAAGGCATTTGCAGTGGGATTAGAGAGAAGACATGTATGGGAAATGTTTAGGCAATGTAATTAACTTGTTTTTGATGACCACTTGGAGATAACGGAGAAGAGTAATAAAGAGAATAAAAAGAAGATTCATTTATGGCATGAGTAATTAGCTAAATGAAGATTCCATTTAATTAAAAGGAGAAAAATAAAAGAAACTGGGAAAGGGTAAGAATGGAGCTGCTTTATTTAAAATAGAAGGAGGCAAGTGCTTTTCTGGTAGTGTTCTCTCCCTTCTCACTGCTAGCACCACCCATGGCCCTTCCACTGTACCCCCAAGAGTCCAGAGAACTCAGCATGAACTGCTAGAAAGGATAACTTCATTGTTTCCTTACACTTTTAAATTCTACCATCTGCTACCTAAGCATTGATCCTGTGTTTGATTTTTCTAATCTGGTCAAAGAGGTCAACTTACTATTCCTTAAATATATCTTACATTGTTCCAACATCAGCCAGTTTCTCTATCTCCCCTCACATATCTCTTCTTATCCAAATCCTAGTCATCATTCAAAGGGCAATAAACAGTCACAGTGTCTAAGCTTATACAGTAGAGCAGTTATTATCTATATTATACTCACAGCAATTAACACAAGATATACAGTTCATGTACCTCTCTAAACAGATTATAAAGATCTAGAGGGAGAAATCTTTAAAATCTCCCATAGCCTCAATCAAATTAACTTGTACATAAATGGGTTCTCAAAAAAAAAAGAATTAATAAAGAAATGATATAAAAATGATCCTAATTATGTCTACCAAAATCTCTTCCCTCATGATCTTGCATAGAATTATATTTGTTAGTAGTTGGAACATTTTCTTGTTTAAAAATCCAGATATTTTAATAATATATCATAAGACATTTTATTTTTTTCTAATGTGTATAAATTACAGCTTTTATTCACTTGTTTAGAAACACAAGGTTTAACCTGATGTATCCAAAAGAGACTGACAAAAATTTTTAAAAATTTACTTTTATTATTGAGAGCATTACAGATGCCTCCTTTCCCCCCCATTACCCCCCCCCCAACACACACACACACACACACACTCCCACCTGCTCCCCAGGCCTTCACCTCACTATTGTATGAGTCCATGGGTTATGCATATATGTGTATAATTCTTTGGTTAATCTCTTCTCACACCCCCTTCTCTCTGAAATAAGTATAACATACATTTTTAAGCATATATTTTTATCAGTTTCAGAAAGGAAGGGAGAGGGAGAGATATAGAAACATCAACGATGAGAGAGAATCATTGATCGGCTCCTCCTGCACGCCCCACACAGGGGATTGAGCCCACAACCCGGCACGTGCCCTGACCAGGAACTGAACTGTGACCTCCTGTTTCATAGGTCAATGCTCAACCACTGAGCCATGCTGACCGAGCACATACATTTTAAAGTTAAGTTTTAGTTTGATAATAAAAAGCTGAAATCCACCTTTAACATATCTGTACTTTCTTTTTCAAGAGATTCTGAGAGTTCAAAGACTCAGAAGTTAGCAGCTGAGCTTTGGGAACTGATACTATCTATCATCTGCTATGGCTGGCTACAGATAATTCCTTGTATTACAGTTGTAGTTATTTGTAGATTTAAACCCAAAAGCCAGGGGAAGATATCAGGCCAACTAGCGTGAAAAAAACACAAACTTAATACTCAAAATAAATGCAATCAAACTTAGAGACATTTCACAAAGTCTGAAAACATATAACAGATTCTTATTAGTACAAAAGAATATCACATATCCATTATTTGTGGAATAAATAACTATTTAAACTCCTAATACATAGTCTATCAAGACACAGTACTTAGAATTGTGGGGCACTTATTTATTTTAAAAATAGGTATGGACCCCTGACCTCAGTACCAATGCTCACCGAAACCAAAAAACACAACAATAATTAAAAATGTGGATTGGTGTTAAGTGAAAACATAAGTTTTGCCAATATTTTTAGTTTCTTTACTTCAAATCAAAGGAAAAAGAAATAAAAACAAGACAGAGACTTTCACTTTTTGAAGCTGTCAAAAACACAATCATTTTCTTTCTTTATTTACTTTGATTCTTGAGTTGTAAGAGTTTCTTATATATTCTGGATACAAGTCCTTTACCAGCTACATGGTTTGCAAATATTTTCTCCCATTCCATGAGTCCTCTTGCTTTTATTTATTTATTTATTTTTCTTTTCCATCACCATTTATCCCCCCTGTACCCTCTTCCAGCTCCATCCACCCCTCTCCCCGAGCACTAAAATGCAATCATTTTAAATGAGATTGTATAATATATAAAAAGTAAACAAAGTGACTATAGAAATATGACTTCAAATCTAAGGTATTTAGATATGTTTTCCTTTTAAAAATCTCCAGAATAACTTATTTTATATGACTTTTACATTTATGAATTTCATACCTCTAACAGAAATTACAAATGCATGCTATTTTTGAAAGTATATTTTTTGTTGTGTGTTTTTTTAATGCTCTGATGTTATGGGCAATATAATCATAGGTAGTGCAACATTAACATAAAAAATAGTAAGAAGTCTTTCCATATTCACCTTTTCACATTCACCAGAAAAAATTCTATTTTAATAAAAATGAATACATCAGTGGGGGTAAAGAGGCTTAAGATGATATTCTTTTAAAATAAATATTTTGAAACAATATATTTTTCACATTGAAACAAACTATTAAAGTCATCCCTACTCTGTTTCTTTGTCTCTTTTCATTTATTTTTTATGATTTTACAATGTCTACATAATGCTTATATTATGCTAAAAAGATTTTAAGTAAAGTAGAAATCTTCCACAATGCTTTCCACTGTCCTTCTCTCCCTTTATTCCTGTTGGCCACAGAATGACTGAAATAACATATTGCCCTACAGGAAATCTCAGGATCAATAGAAATAGAAAAACAGCAGAGAGTCATTAGCAATACTTAGTTGCCACCCAAAAGCAATCCTAGAAAACCAATGGCATGCTGGGAGTAGAGACACGTGTACTCCAGAGAATACTAGTAAGTAGTGAATATATAAACCAACAAATAAATATACAGCTTACCACGTGCTAGGAAGAATATAGGGAAGTTTGTAAGGTTCAGATATGGCAAAGGAAACTTCGCTGGAAATGAAAACGAGAGTACTAATAATATGACAGATGAAAATAAGACACAAAAACGCATCTCATGCACCTGTGGAGGGGAACAACAGCTTATATATTGACCGATCAGCATTAATATATGCCTACAATAGTTTTTATCATCTTAATGAATTCTAAGTGTAACTTTACTTGTTCTTAGCCTATTAAGACATCTAGATTACATGGATTGTTTAGGAGAATTATGGTGCAATTTTACACCATTCATCTACTTAAGCATTTACTGATGCCACTATATGCCAAAATCTAAATACACATCAAAAGGTATGTGTACTTACTCTCCATATCTATAAATTTTCACTGTTCTTACAATATAATACTATATCTCTTTACATGTGTTTCTATTTGTTATTTCAACAGTCTTGAGAAAGCTCTCTTTTGCTAGATGGTAAGCTCAGGTGGAAAGGGACTATGTCTAGTTTGCTCACTGCTACATTCCCTAGTGCCATGCCTCCCTAGATATAAAGCCCTTGCCACCTGCTTTGATTCACTTGTTTTGTCTTTACGAGTTGCTGTCTTATCTTAATTTGTTTTGAAATACAAAGTGAGTAAAGGTAGCATTAAATGACCTTTCCACAACTACATACAGTATTCAGTTATATTAGGAGAGGAAATGACAAATATTTATTAGATTATATTTTATTTAATCATTCATGTATGCAAATGTGTTTCCCAATGTGACTGGAACATCTCACATCAGGTACCATGTTGGGCACCAGGAATGAAAAAGACAAATAAAACAAAGCCTATTCCCTGAGGAAGCTCACAAATTATTAGAGAAAATATCTCATGACAAACATCTAATGCACAGGGACATTACAGAGGGACACAAAGGATATTACGGGATTACAGCAAAGAATGCACCTAACTCTTTGCAGTCATTTCTAGAGAAGTATTTTCCTAAATAATACATGATTATCTGTAAAAAAATCTTCTTGAGGGGTGCATAAAAGCATTCTTCTCCTATTATTTTCTGTGTCTATTATCACGTTTATATAGCATTTGTAAAAACTATCCCATTACTATAAACCTATAACCTAACCCTTTCTAAATGTTATAAACACTCTCTTTGGCAAGAATACAAAAATTAGCCATATGTTATCAACAATTATGATTCAAGCCTATCACTTTTTTCAATATTTCAAAGATTTGAAACATTTCCAATTTCCCTGCCTACAGCATTCTCTTCATATTTATTGACCATCTATTATTTGACAAACCCCAAAAAAAGAACAAATATAATTCTCTGCTCCCAAAGAGCTCACTATAATAATGTGATTTCATTACCATTACACTATAGTGATAATATATTTTGACTCTGTCATTGCTTTAGGGAATCTTTCATTCATATCAGAGATCTAAAATTATAATCACTGTATACGTTTTTCATTAAAAATTTGGTAGCATATATTTATACTTTTCTTACATATTTTTAAATGAATGGAATAAAACTTAAATTATTAAATAAAACAACTCTATGTTAAGCTGTAGCAGAAAAAAATAATCTAGTAAACATAATTTAACTCCACATAAAGGCAATGCCTGCGGTTTCAGAGTGAAATAAAAATACGACAATGGGAAGAAAAGCTAGTCCAATAAACTTTACATGTTAATAGATATTATTTTTAATCACTTGAAACAATGGTTTACTTTTTAAGTATAATATTATAATAGATAGCAACAAATTTCTATCTTGGATGAACTTGGTTTACACTCAGGATAAAAATAATAGGGCAAAATAATTGTTCTATAGTAAAGTCTCTATATTCTCTTACAAAGTAAATTCTTAATTATTAAATCTTTTGCCAACATTTCTGATTTTACTCCCCTCTGGAAAATCAGCAAATAGACATACTTTACAGTATCTGTAATAACAGAGAAGAAACAAACACATATTTGTTTGGAGATTATCCCTAGATTTTCTGCCATCAGTTCTCTAGGATGAACCACAACGATGCCTGGAAACACATTAAAAGCCACTGTGCATATTCTTTTTCTAAAGTTAATCATCTTAACTGTGTTTTAAAACTCATTATTTTAAAATAAAAAACAAATCTAGAAAACCACACAAAAAAATGTATGGCACTGTGACATTTTATAAAACAAACACTTGGTTATTCTAAAGTAACCACCATGGCAGCCAGGAAAAATAGAACCCTGCCAACCTTCTCAGAAGCCCTTTCTTTCCATGAACCCCATCCCAATCCTAACCTCTTCCTACTTCCCAAGCAACCATTATCCTGACTTGTGTAGTAATCATTTCCTTGTGTTTTTTATAGCGTTGTCATCCAAAACTGCATCCTTATCCACTGTTAACTGCTGATTTCTACATGCGCTATTATTTTACATTTAGCACTGCATATAGTTGCTAAATACTATTTAAGTGAACATATTTTACAATATAAATGAAAGATGATCAAAGTTTTACCCATCTTAAATGTTTTATCTTTTTTCTCATAATAAGTATGAACAAGATGATTTTTCAAGGAAAAAGATATTAACACTGCATCTGTAACTATTTGGCAAAGCTTCTACAATAATAAAAGGGTCTATGCTAATTAGACCAGATGCCATTCCGGACATCCTTCCAGATGACCTTCCAGACCAAGCCAGGGCTGCAAGGGAAGCCCGGGTCCCAGGTGCTGGAGGGAAGCCAGGGTCCTGGGTGCCAGAGGAAAGCCGGTGCTGGCAGCTAGGGGAAGGAAGGCCTATTCTTGCACGAATTTAGTGCATTGGGCCTCTAGTAAAATAATAAAGTAACAAAAATCCATTATAAAGAAGCAATGATCAGAAAACAAAAAAAAATTTTTTTTCTAAAAACCAAAAGCCACAAATGTTTCTGGGATAATAATTATCCAAAAAAGGTTATTAAATTATAGATTCACTCAAAATTATATCTATTCAATTTTTAGATATCTCTTTTAATATGTATACATACCATAAAAAATCTTTCATGGGATATGCTAAATGACTATGCGTAGAGAACATGGTGGTATGAAAACATATGACCACCACAATTTTAAATTTTATTTTACTAAGTATTTCATTTTCTAATTTCAGAAGAGAAATTGGAAGTCAATGAAATGTAAATTTTAATCTGCTTTAAAGTAACTTTCCTAAATATAAAATTAATATTAACTATAAATATTTGGAAAACACAAAAATACCGGTTACATATCTATAAAAATAATACATAATGTCAATATCAAAAGTAATCCCTTTA
The DNA here is from genome assembly GCF_963259705.1 of Myotis daubentonii. Taxonomy (NCBI): domain Eukaryota; kingdom Metazoa; phylum Chordata; class Mammalia; order Chiroptera; family Vespertilionidae; genus Myotis; species Myotis daubentonii. The sequence continues at coordinate 72,199,361 of NC_081843.1, read as the reverse complement.
ACAGTTGAGCTTACTTTTTTATTAAAAGGATTATTCATCATTTACTGCATTATACCTCCAATATTTCTTCAAAGAACAATAGTTTATCTTTCATTATCCATTCAATCTTATAGATAAAGACCATAAAATAACAAGACTACTTTTTAGACATAGCATAATTTAGACATGCAGGGTTTTTTTGTTGTTGTTTTTTTTTACTTTAAAGATACAGTTAATGAAAAAAATATTTTTCAGTAGGCTTCCTTGAGAACTTCCTTGAAATTCATTCGTTATACACATTAATTACTATTAATAAATGTTTCCCAATGGACCCTAATACAGGAATATAATGTTCTAGAATTTTACCAAAATCTTATGGTGTTCCTATTTCTCCTTTTCTTCGTTGGGTCCTCACACTTCTATATCTACATGTTAAAAATGAGTTATATTGGTAATTTTCAGAAATTGTCTATTAAGAATTCAGAAAATCCAACTCATGGAAATTGCCATAAAAGTGTGCTACAAAAGACAAATGTATTTCTGAAAATCCAATTGTAATAAAAATTATGCAAGTCAAACTCTATCTTTTTACCAACCTCCATTAAAAAAAAATTTTTTGGAGATGTATTACAAGTGAAAATAAATTGGCTTAAAAGTATAATAAAATGCTATCTAAGAATAAATTAAATCTTTTCAAATTAATATTTAAGATAAAATTATAAAAATCTGATAAAACATGTATTAATGTTAATAATAAATTAAAGACAAAATACTGACCTTTTTTAAAACTACATATTTTTAGGACCAAATTATGTGATAAGAAGTTGTTCTTCCTTTAAAATCTACTCTAATTTCATTCCTACTTCTGGTCAATGCTCATTTCAAAAACTTGAAATTCTGAAGTGGGTTTTTAAAGCTAATAAGTATGAATACTCTCTGAAATATTGAAAGTACCTTATAAATGCAAAATGATTATGATAATGATGATGATGATGATGGCAATGACAACATTGGTGATGGTTTACATAATGCTTCTAAGAAAAAGATGCTAAATTAATTCTGTAGTCCCTATAAGATTTCCATGATGAACAGCAGGGTGCATCTTTCCATACAATGGAATTTTGCAAGAGTACTGAGATAGTTCATTTCTTAAAATGTAGATCTACACCCTAGCTCAGGGGTGGGCAAACTTTTTGGCTCGAGGGCCACAATAGGTTCTTAAACTGGACTCAGAAGAAGGAGCTGCGGCCGTGTTTCCCGACGTTGCCGTGTTAACACTGCTGCTGGTGAAGGGGCGGAGGGGAGAGCAAGAGAACCCTCCCCTCTTTCGGCTCCACGCGCGCCGTAGTTTGCCCACGGCTGCCTAGCTGGTGTTGCTCAGTGGTTGAGTGTGAACCTATGAATCAGGTCATGGTTCAATTCCAGATCAGGGCACATGCCCAGGTTGTGGGTTCGATCCCCAGTAGGGGGCATGCAGGAGGCAGCTAATCAATGATTCTCTCATCATTGAAGTTTCTATCTCTCTCCTTCTCCTTTCCTCTCTGAAATCAATAAAAAATATGTATTTAAAAAATATATAGATCCACAAATATATGTCCTTTAGAGTAGAACACTGGTGGTCAAGGAATGGCGTGTGTGCTTAGCTTGATTTTGTTTTCTTCTACTTAAAAAAATCCAGTCTGTAACTAATAAAAATAATTCCATCCAGTTGTCAAAATTGGTGGGTATTTAAAAATTTTTCCCACCACTAGCAGGCCAAATCTAGGCATGTCTTTCCTGGTGTAAGAGAGAGATGAGACCAAGTACCCTCCTCTAGTCTGGTTCCTTATACTCCTCCTGGTTGGCTCTCTACTTTACTGCTGCCATCAGCCAAGGGTAAAAAAGGAAAACGAGGTAGTTCAGATAGTGTGTCCTGGGCTCTGCTTATCTGCCTTTCTTTCCTTTTTCTTTATATGCAGTAGCATGTTTCACTTATCTTGTCCTAGAGAACTATGGTTTAATACACTGCAAGCCTAGTAAATACAACCCATATCTGATTAGGTCATCAGGAGCAGTCACACTTAAATCAGTTTAGTAAACGTTTCAAGTATTGCACAGTCCCTGCGAGGTGCCAAGGATTTTCACTTCTATTAGGTCTGCCTACCCTTCGTTGTGCTACTTCTGGGGTTATAATTCTGCTGGCTGTTTCTACTCTTCAGTCTAATGCTGAAGTATTTCCTTTGAAAGAACAAGGTCTTTTTTCCCTTTTGAGGCCTGGTCCTGTTTTTTAAGGTTACTTACCCACTGAAGCTTCCCTTCTACCAACTAAACAAGTATCCCCCTGGTTAAGTTTCAGATACTCACTGTAAGATTTTTCCTCAGGCTGCAGCCCCCAACAACTTCCTCCAAACCAAGGAAACTGGGTTTCCTTAGTCCCCAACTCCATCTGTCCTTTTACGGTCAGTTCTATGAACACAGTTGTTTTCCCAGCCCCTTCACAATACCGTCTCTTCACTATTAAATGCGGTTTTCCCTCAAAAGAATCTTCCTTGTTTCTTCATCTCTCTCTCTCTCTCTTTTATAAAACCATTCTTCTCTCTGATACCATCATCTCTCTAAAATCACATCTGCAACCTGGCCGGTGTGGCTCAGTGGTTGAGTCTCAACCTATGAACCAAGAGATCAGTGGTTCAATTCCCGATCAGGGCGGCTGATCAATGTTTCTCATGTTTCTCTCTCATCGATGTTTCTATCTGTCTATCCCTCTACCTTCCTCTCTCTCTAAAAAATATCAATAAAATAAAAATATTTTTTAAAAATCACATCTGTGATTAGGTTCTTCTAAAAATATTTTAATATTCATCACCCAGCAAAGAATAGTCCACTGCCCTTCTTTAAGAATCTTTTATAAAAATCACATTTTCATTCTTGCACAGAATCTTTTGCTCTCTTATCTTGTATTTCCTTTAATTCACATAAATTTTACTTGTGGGACTGAATTCAGTGACGGGGATATTTAGCCTTATGGCTGCAATTACTCTTATTTTCGTGTTCTTGAGGAACTTCAAAGCTCTTATGATATGTAATGAAAATTAGCAAAAAGAGAAGACTATTTCTACATATATTTAAAATCTTATGTGCAATATCATTTACATAATTCTTATGACTTTGTGAAATAAATAATTACTTAATTCTTATAAATGTAAAATTTCACAAGTCAGTCATGCTTAAAGATAAGAAATACCCTTACTAGTGTGGAGTTAGGACTACTCTCTTACCTTGAGCTTCTTCAACAAGACTCAAAACCCATTTGTAATTTACTTTTTAAGTTATGAGCCTATTTTTCAAGAAAACAACAACAACAACAATTTCTTAAGCACCACAAGAAAAGAACAGATGGCCCAATGCATTTTTCAAGAGCAGCAGTTACAAAGAAAACCGACCAAATATTAGTAAAATTATATATGAACTTACATAATCGTGGAAGGCTTTTGCTTCACTTGAATGTTCACATGTTTCCCGTCTTTCTGGAGCTGCACAGTAGAGATCCCAAAATACACTACAAAAGTAATTGTGGTAACATTAAGAAAATCACACCAAATGAGAGGTAACCATTCAAAAAATAGAAGACATCTTATTTTTATATAAAATGTGTTTTGTTCAGGAGAAATAATTCTTTCAAAGACTTAAATTCAGGCAAAAGTCTCCATGTAGTGATAGGGTAGAATCTAGCCATTGTTCAGAAATGCTAATATGATTTTTCTAAAAAAGGATAAAATAATTTTTTGAAAATTTGAAACTATCTCTCTTGTCTGTTTACATGGGAAACATGATTGAAACAATTATAATAATTTTCACAATTTTCCCATGAAAAACTAAAACAGTAAAAAATATTCTAATTTAATCATTAAAAGATAAAACGATTCATTGATTTTTTTCAAGATAATTTTGTTGTCCAACTCAAAAGCCAATACCCTAACCATTAAATCACATTGGTCAAACAAATATTTCTTTTTAAAATTTCCTCTTGTTTTCCCTTGAAATTAATTACCAAAATAGGTTATATTAATTTTGAAAATTAAAAAAATCCATGCTGTTTTTTTCCCCTCCTATTCAAAAATAATGAGAAAAAGCAAGAGGAAACCGGTTGGGAAAAAATAATACTACTACTTACTCTGGTCATCCTTCCATCTATAAAATTAACTATGAGCATGAGCAAGGAATTCCAAAATCAGGAAAGCAAATGTCTAAAAGTATTAAGGGTGATAAGCCAGCCCTGCTAATTACTAGCTCAAGTTGCTTAAACAGATTGGAAACATAATCTCCTCCTTTATAAAACGGAGTTGTTTAGGATATTAAATTATATGACATAAGCACAGTATCTAACTCATAGCAAGCATATTATTAATAATATCAATGCTATACCAAAACTTATGGGATGCAGCAAATGCAGTGCTAAAAGGAAAAAATAAAGCTGTAAATACTTACATTTAAAAGCAGAATGAATTATCTTAAATCAACAACATAACTTTAAAACTTAGGGAACTAGAAAGGAACAAATTAAACCCAAAGCTAACAGAAGGAAATAATAAAGATTAGAGTAGCGATAAATGAAATAGAGAATAGAAAAACAATAGAAAAAATTATTGAAAACTAAAGTTAGTTCTTTTAAAAAATCAACAAACTTGACCAACCTTTAGCTAGATGGACTAAGAAAAAAAAAGATTCATCCTAGCTGGTTTGTCTCAGTGGATAGAGCGTGGGCCTGTGGACTGAAGGGTCCTGGGTTCGATTCCAGTCAAGGGCATATACTTCAGTTGCAGGCTCGATCCCTGGTCAGGGTGCATTTGGGAGACAACCAATTGATGTATCTCTCTGATATTGATATTTCTCTCTGTCTCTCCCTCTCCCTTCCACTCTTTCTAAAAATCAATGGAAAAATATCCCTAGGTGAGGAGTAACCAAAAAAAATTTTTTTAAGATTCAAATTACTAAAGACTCTACCAAAAAACTGTTAGAACTAATAAAAAAATTCATTAAAACTGAAAAATATAAAAATCAATGTAGAAAAACTGTTTAGTTTCTATACACTAACAACAAATTATCAGAAAGAGAAATTAAGAAACAGAATTATATCAAAAAGAATAAAATATCTAGGAATAAACTGAACCACAGAGGTGAACGCTGAAAACTATAAGATACTGATAAAAGAAATGGAAGAAGATACAAATGAAAAGATATTCCATGCCATGGATCAGAGGAATTAATGTTGTTAAGATGTTCATACTACCCAAAGCAATCTACATACAGATTCAATACAATCCCTATCAAAATTCTAATGGCATTTTTCACAAAAAACAATGACTCTAAAATGTGTATGGAACCACAACAGACTGAATAGCCAGAACAATCCTGAGAAAGGAGAACAAAGCTGGAGGCATCACACTTCCTGATTTCAAACTATTTTACAAAGCTATATATAGTAATCAATAGACACTGAATTCTTTTCTCTACAACCTGAGATGTTGGTGCCTAAGATGGTTTTCAATTCCTCTAATCCTTACACCTATTAAGCTTGAAACCAAAATATTATCTTTGAATTCATCATCATGAACAATACTTTAGATTTACAGTCTCTATATTCTTAAGTAGAAACAAGTGAAAAATCTGTATTTTACAAATGAAAAAGAGAACCAAACTTGAAAAATATAAAAGTATTTATTCTTGTATTATTAAAAATTTCCCCACAAAAATCAAAGGGGAGCACAGGATTCCCAAGTTGAGAATTCTCATCCAAAACTGTTTTCCTTCTATCCTGAGGATGTGAGTGAAATGACTTAGGTATTTATCAGTATCTCCAGGGAACACAGGAAGCAAAATGGTTGTCAGAGAAGTCTACAAGGGTGAATAAACATACCAGATGTGTCCCAGAAGATGGGATGCTAGCATAATTATATAACCTATATGCCACTGGCCAGATTCAGGACTATCTGAAAATAAACATTGAAAGAAGTAGAAAAACCTTTGGGAAAACATTTTTTTTCCTGAGGAACAAGCCATGTTACTACAAATTCAAGTCTTAATAACTAAAGAAGTTATTTCTCTTTGGCCCAAAATTATATTATCAATGAATGAAGAAAATTATCCATTCCTAAGATTAGGGAGGGTTTTACATGATGTACATGTACCTGCTCATCACCTTAGAACTTCCACGTACATGTACTTGTCTTATTCCTTAGCACTGCTTAATACTTTTTAAATGCAAGCATTAAATTTTGTCCCACTATCACAAAATGCTCACAATACTGCTGGGTTAGTAATAAATTCATATTTTAAAGTATCAAAATAGCTTATATTAATAAGTATGTGCTAAATTCAAGCACCATATACTAAGTATTACATATTCAGCACTATTATTATTTCCATTTTATAGTTGAGGAAACTGAGGCTCAGAAAGGCTAAATAACTTGCTGAAGGGTCACAGTTAGTGGCAAAGCTTTGTTTAAACTTTTTAATTCTTACATTATTTTGCCTCTCATGTGAACACGGTATTAAGAGTTCTTATTTAAGATGCTTTATGCTGATTATGGGTAGGTTTATAAAGTTCTGGCAGTCTGAGCAGCATCAGTTCTCATGAAAATGCGGTAGGTACCTGTCCTAGATAAGACAGCGAGAACTCTGTTACCCTACCTTTGACCCTTGTACTCGGACTCATTTCCTGAGTATCCTATGGCAACCATCCCTTCATGCTATCAGTAGGTGCCAGTGATCTATGGATGCCCCAATATCGACTAGACTTAGAAGAGACAACTTTCCTGAGTCCCATTTATATCTACTGTCTGGAATTAGTCACTCATGATGCTCAAAAGGGAACTGTAATTAATTTCTTATTAATAGTGGGCACTAAATTCTGTTCTGTGTTTAAGAAATAATATCTTTTGCAGAGACAAGCACTGGCTGAAGTTCTAATTCTGAATCTGACCCTGAGGAAATAGTTTTGTATCTTAGTTTCTTTATGTAAAAAGAGGGAAGTACGTTATGCATTTTACAGGTTTTTATATAGATAGATAGATAGAAAGAAATGGTATATGCAAAAGTAATTTTATAGGTAGTACTAGAGGCCTGGTGCATGACATTTGTGCACTTGGGGGGGATGGGGGGGTCCCTCAGCCTGGCCTGAGCCCTTTTGCAGTCTAGGAGCCCTCGGGGGATGTCCGACTGATGGCTTAAGCGGGCAGTCGGACATCCTTAGCACTGCTGCAAAGGCAGCAGTGGCTCCTGCCACCACTGCTGCGCCAGCCGTCAGCCCAGCTGTGGCTGAGCATTACTCCCCTGTGGGAGCAGACTGACCATCAGGGGGCAGCTCCTGCATTGAGTGTGTGACTGACTGGTCATTCCGCAGTTCAATTGATTTGCATATTACCCTTTTATTATATGGAATGGCTAGGAAAAAAGTTTCTTATTAACTGAGTAAAATTTTCCTCAATTTCCTTTTTTTAAAAAAATATATTTTATTGCTTTTTTACAGAGAGGAAGGGAGAGAGATAGAGAGCTAGAAACATCGATGAGAGAGAAACATCGATCAGCTGCCTCCTGCACATCTCCTACTGGGGATGTGCCCGCAACCCAGGTGCATGCCCTTGACCGGAATCGAACCCGGGACCTTTTAGTCCACAGGCCGATGCTCTATCCACTGAGCCAAACCGGTTTCGGCTTCAATTTCCTTTTTAATCCTTTGCATTTAGTGAAGATTCCATTAATTTTTTCCCCAGCACAGTTTTCTCTATATTCCACATTTCTTTCCCAGACACATTTTGCTTTTCCTCTATAGGCTGACCATCTCTGTTCTTTGCTTTCTCTCTTGCTACCACTTTTTTATTCCCTTCTCATCATGACTCTACCCCTCCTATCCTAGCTGTCACCTACATTTTCTTATATTGCCTCTTAGTTTAACTTAATTCAAATAAATAATTAGCTATGTGATACCTATTACAAGCCACATATACAAGATGAGTAAGAACCAGCTGACAATTATAAATGTTATACCATTCCAGTGAGACAGTTGACTAATTTAAATGCGGTTGTTTTTATATGGGTATTTGGTTATTCTTAGCTATTCCTGATGTCATCCACTAGATTCTGTAATCATTAAGAGTGCTAACATACTGCAAGATGTGACCTCCTATAGCCAGGTGAAAAGACTGAATTCTCATAATAATCTTAGTTATTAGTTTATTTTCTCTGCAATGTAATATATTTAATTTCAGGATATAGATACATTGGCCCAATGTTATTTCAAAAGGTGTTTTATATCTATAATTAAATGAGACACAATTTAAGCCATTAAACCTTTAAAAACAAAGTTCTTGAAGTGTATATTTTTAAGTTACATAAATTGGAAAGGGGAAGTTTCTTGGCATTTCTTTTTCAGAAATTCATTAAAGAGTTGGAAGCTTTTATTAAAGTGTACAAACAAGAAGTAAGTTCTCAAAGAGGATTTGACCAAGGTAAAGGTAATGAACATGGGAGGCATTGGAAATAGTATAGCAATGGGCATTGTGCAAACTGAGAAAGAAAAAAAACAGTGATAATGGAAATCACATCAGAAACAAGAAAAAACAGTCCCAGAAAGTAAAAACACACACTCTGTCCCTTCCTCCTCTCCAAAGCCTTTGCCTCTCCTCTCTCCTGCACTTTATTCTGCATTTGTGTGCATGTGTATTTCTCTTTACACATCTTCAACCTCTCCCCATGTTCCCACAATCTATATACATGCTCAAAGCTATTCTATTTTAAAATCTAAAGTGTTAGGTCACGCTCTATATTGTTAACCCTAAAACAGCTACACATGCCACCACACACTTCAGCTACCCTCAGCAACCCTCGAAGTCGACAAGTGCATCACCGCAGCCTTCTTAATTTCACTTTCACCATTCCACTGGAACTGCTCTCCAAGACTGCCGCATTCACCTTACTTCTGATTCCGAAACATCTTTGGGTCTGTTTACTTACACTTACTGCAGAATTTAATCTTTCCTTCTAATGCCTTTCCTGGTTCCCATACATTTTTCTCTCCTGATTACCCTCCTTCCTCTCCAATTATTTTCCTTTGAGGATCCTCTTCATCCATTCACACTGAAATGTTGACTTTCTCCAGGGTTCCAACCCCAGACCCTACTCTTATGTTTTACATTGGGCGGTTTCAGTGTGGTCACTGTTGATCATTCTCACGCCATTAGGGACCCGTCTCAGAGCCACAGACCCAGATCTCTGACTTTGAATAGGGCATCTCGATCGGAATTTCTCACAGGAACCTCAAAATTTAGCCTCTCCCACTTAAGTCGTGGTCTTTTCTAAACCCTGTTCCTCTCTCTATATTCCGCACTCAGTCAATGGCATCACTGTTCATTCCACCATCCAAATCTAGAACCTGAGAATCTCCTCCTTCATCTCTAACTATTGCACCCAGCGTTCACTATCTGGGATCCATCACCTAATCACCTCTCAACTGGATAATTGCCTATAAACTAGAGTCTACCTCTGTTCTCAATCCTCTTAATACATCTCTATGTTGATGCCAAGTGAGTGTCTAAAAGGGCAAATCTAATCATGTTATGTACCTTGTTTAAAATATCTGAGCTTTATTCCAAAACCCTTGCTGTACTCCTGGACTTTGTAATCTTGCTCCTGCCTTTGTCTCTAGCCTTATATTCTATCACTTCATAGTAGTGTACCTACAATTCAACTGGTCCAGGCTACCTGTCATTCCTTGAATGCATGATCATCCCTTTCAAGACTTCATACTAACTATTCCTCTGCCAAAATACCCTTCCGTCACCAGCTTTCAGCTCAACTCAGATCCACTTTCTCTGTTCAGGCTTTTCTAGTTCTCCCTAGCTAACGTGGGTATTCCTCCTGCACTGCTATTATAAGCAGCACATATCTCACTTACAATGCTATTGATTGTATTTCAGAGCTGCACCTCCTGATAGCTAAGACCAAAAAAGCTAAAGTCTGACAGAAGCAAAAAACCGGAGGATTCAGTGAGTTACTATCAACCATCTATAGTATGAGAATAGGTTAAATTCATGAGAAAGGGAGTAAAAGGGAAATTGGTGCAAAAATAGAATTAATCCTATAATGAAAAACCTCACTTTGTTAGCCCACTAATCCAATAGGGACAGACTTCTAAATGGTTTCGCATGCCACTTTGTAGACCTCGTTGGAAACATTCAAAAGGCAAGGGTGTCAACAGGTGAAGAGACTCCATTACATTCAACAAACAGTTAAGTATTTACAGTCTAGATTTAGGAATTATAAATACATATTATATAAAATGAAAAGTGGACTTTTATAATATTATATATTACAAGACATTGGTCTCATGACCCACGAAAGCAGCACAATGATAGTGCTTAACTGCAATGAACCGTTGTTCCAAATACAGGAACAGCTCTGAACCAAAGGACTGCACCTGTTCCTGCCACACACATATGAGACAAACAAGGGAAACCCACAACCACAACTGACCAAGTGCGGTTCCATTCACTACGGAACTTCTAGTAAGGCATGTTTTCAGGAGAGAGATTAAAAAGATGATGGCATTTAATAACGTACCAAGGAAACCATGTGCAAAGCACTAGAAGAGATCTCTAGTTTCTTCTTTTAAATACACTGCTGAGAGATGAGCATAGAAGATACTGAACAGGAAATGCTTCTAATTGAAGAAATGAAGAAGAAAAAAAAAGCCTAGCTAGTTCATGCAAATACCTGGGGTACCTACTGATTGCTGTTGCAGAAAAGTCCTATCTAAGTGAACAGGTGCTGCAATGAAATTTGTAAGTTCTGATATCAACTGGGCATTCAATACAGCCTGACAATTTTTGTGTGTGTTCCAGGTCAGTTCTTTATCTCTGAGTCTACATAGAATTATCTTCAATTTTTTTTTTTACTACCCTTCCCTCTCCTCAAAATTCACCATCACCACCACCACCACCATCAGTATCTTCAGGCTTAAATGAGGTCATGAGGATGGGGCCCTCATGATGGAATTAGAGCCATTATTAAAAGAGATTCCAGATAGCTAGATAGGTAGCACCAACATGTTCCCCATCCCCCTCTATAGTACATGAGAACACATAAGAAGGCAGCCATCTACAAGCCAGGAAGAGATTTCTCACCAGAAACAGATCATACTAGCAACTTGATCTTGGACTTCAAGCCTCCAGGATTGTGAGAAAATAAATTTCAGTTGTTTAAGCCCTCCAGTTTATGGTATTTTATTATGGCAGCCAAAGCTGACTAATGCAGAATCATACTTACAGTTGGAGATTCCACATACTGGTCCCAATTCCAGCTTGATTCAATAGTAATATCTTTAAGTTAAGTAACACTAATGCTGTTTTTGAGTTTGGTGTGTTTTTTTAGATACTATCTTTCAGAAATAATTATAAAAAATGAAAAAGAATAAAAGAGAAGCATGGAATTCTAAACAGCTATAATGTAGGCATCCTGAAATGTATCATCAATCTGGTAAAAATGAAATAAAGATACTTACCACCACCAAGAATGTAAGAATCCTGGTGGCTCCCCCAACGTGATGTTTTTTTCCCATCTTATCTAAAATGAATAAAAGAGATATTAAATGTTTTTCAACTAACACTTTCCCCACACCTATTACAAAACAGGATTTTTCCATTTAAAATATTATGGTAATATATAAGATTTTAATCATGTTCATATTATTCTTTACTCAAGTTTTACAAGTACTCATTTTATGTAATAATTTGTTGACTGCATAGTCTGTGAAAGAAGATGCCACCATTATTTTCCTGAATTTGCACCCCACTGTGCCAGAATTCCAGAAGGCATTTCAGGATCTTAAGGTACTTCAGCATGTTAAGGCACATCAAAACCAAAGTAACTACCAATATGAATATCAGTTATCACCACTAGCCCAGAAATTTGCAAGAGACTGGGCTTAATATGTACAGACTCTAAAGTATGCCTTAAGGATTGAATTTTTGAGTAAGAATGCATACGGCTTCCGCAAAATAAGAGTTTTTACAAAAATGCTAGTATTAGCTTTCCAATTGCTTATACTCAGGTGAGTTGAAATCCACTATAATATAAATTTAAAACTATGGCAATATACCCCCAAAATTAAGAGTCCTAAATATTGTTTTCAAATTAAATTTAGAAATTGGAAAGCAGGGCGGGTATTTATACAGTGGCTTTTCTAAGCATTGGATATCAGTAAACACAAAAGGTAAAAATCTTTGCATTCAGAGAGTTTACACTTCAGTGAAGAAGACAGACCATAAACAAAGAACCCCTCCCCCCAAAAAAGACTGTACTTATATTAGAAGTAGAAGGTGACAAATGTTATGAAAGAAAACAAAGCAGTGAAGGGAGGATAAAGAGAGCAGGAAAACAGCAAAGAAGTGACTTATAATTTTAATGAAGTTGATCCAAACTCAAACACAGTCTTATGTATTTGCCTTAGTTTTTTAGTTTAAATAACTAAAAATTATTTAACAACACCCCAATTAACAAAATATGTCCATAGGCCCTTAACATTACTAGGAAGTAAACAACTATAATTATACATTCAAGGATTTCTTTCTACCACCTACTATGGAAGATATTAGGGCTTCTTATCCCAAAGGGATTTTTTTTAAAGTTTTAGGATAGGAACTCAGAAGGGGGGCCTAGATGTAAAAAAAAAAGGGGGGGGCGAGTAGGGGTGGAGAAGGAAAAGAACTCTCTGAGGAAGAGATGGAAAAACTTAAAAGCAATTAAAATAACTGAAACTGGCTGCATTTTTTAGAGTTCTTAAGAATGCAAAATGTAAACCGATGGGAACCTTAAAGTAGACAAATAATTTCCTCTCAAATACACAAAGAGAAAATTTCTAAAGATTAGAAAATTAGACCTGTGATAGCCATTTTTAAAAAAGAGCTAAAAGGAGGAATTCTAGGAATTCATGAACTTGAGTTTATGAGTTAACTTGAGTTAAATAAGAATAATGAATCGGAACGTTATATAAATGTAAGCCAAATCCTTTCATTCTCCTAAGTAGTAACAAATAATTTTTGTATTTATGCTACTTTTTATCTGATAATTTCCACTGATCCATAATACATCTCCTTGGCTCATGAAAAAATAAGAAACAGTACTTAATGAGTCTTATAAGGAGCACAACTCTGATGGACTACTAAAGTGGTAATTTAATCAAAAGCCTGTATCTCATCTTTCACTTTTTTCTCTAACCATTTTTGCACTAGTTGGTGTCTTCTTGAAAAGGTATAATAATGGACCTTACAGATGTGCCCCAGACACACTAATAGTCCTAATCCCTAGAATCGTCCTAATCACATAAGCAACAAGTTTTTCAAAGTAGCGTCTTTATATTTCATCTCAGTTCATCTTGACTTTACATATTATGACTGTTAAAGTAGACGGTACTATCCTCAGTTATAAGGAGAATGTGAGGTGACTTATGGAAGAGTTAAGGTGGCATGACTAGGTCCCATTGCCACACTGTGCTGGAGGTGGGCTTAGGTTCAGTCTGAGCCCCACTACAACACATCTCCCTCCTGCACTCACACAATGCCCACAGTCCATCACCAGCTTCTTCAAGACATAAAGTACTCTAGGAAAATACCTATCTGGTTTAGGTTTGATATGGTCTTTATCAGAGAAAGTCTAAAGGGAATGCATTTGTATTTTAAACAGTATTACATCTTACTATTCCTCAGAGAAACTACAAATGCTTTACATACATCATGTTTTCATCCTCATAATATCCTTTACTATATATAGTGAGTGAAGTTCATCTTTCTCACTTTGAATTGCAAAGCTGTGGTAGAAGCAGCTAAAACTTTGGTCCATTATATTAAATTTAATATAGAAGCTATCCTTTTATAATTAATGAATAAACAATAAATGCTTTAGGTATTTCCAAAGGAGAGGATTCTACATAGGAATATGTTTCTATAGTGCATGGGTTTTGTTTGTTTTTGTTTGTTTGTTTTTGGTCTCTAAACTAATTAATACTCTAGGTATTACTTATTTAGGGAAAGCATGAAATCATAGTCAGGAACACAGAACACTTATCTATAGAAAACCAAGGCACATTCATTGAGTGAGCACTGTTAGAAAAAAACCAAACCTGAAAAACATTTACCAACAGTGAATATAAATAAATTTTGATACTTACATACTATACAACAGTGTGCAATCATTAGAAAGAATAAAATATATCTACATAGAAAAAGGATCCTGCTATATTGGTTTTTAAGTTGGAAGTTTGAAAGGTTGGAGAAAAATATACATAGTATAAAAACTTTTCTGTTTTTTAAAAAAGTGTGCATATATATGAGTGCATTGGGTGTATTCATATTAAAGAAATCATACCAAACTTACAACTACAATTTCTAGAAAGGAATAAAGGACTTTCACTTTAAAATCATATTCACCTATATAGTTTAATTTTTTTTGGCCAAGATGCATTAATGTGGATGGGGTTGAGGAATGGCCAAAACATACCTCTAAATATCAAGTCATTTTAGAAACAATTCTGCTATTTATGAAGAGGCGTTGTCTGTTGTACTGAGTTTCATGGGCCTCAGGCTTATTTAAGTGTTTGAGTGGCAGCTATCAATTTCTCTCAACTCCCAGCCTCAAAGTATCCTAGGGCTTTTTCTTTTCTTTACTTTTTTTTTTGCTATTTAATTATCTACTTGTCTTCCTTCCATATTTGCCCAGCTAAAAGCCCATTCCCACTGCCATATTCTGATTTGAAGGTCTCATCTCTGATTAAGCTATGTCTGTATCATAGTCTTTTTAGCATTTCTATATAAGTGCAAAACCAAACACTGAATCATATGGGCAGAGATAAGACATGCAATGTGCTTTATAAATAATAATTGCAAATTACAAATGTATATACTATCTGATATAGCAATTCTTTTTCTAGTATTTGTCCTATATAGTATATGGTCATTTGTGTAAATACACACACACACACACACACACACACACACACACACACACACACATTGTCTGTAATTGCAAAAGACTGGAAATAACCTAACTGTCCATAAGTAGAGGGCTGGTGAAATACATCATGCCACATTTCATAGAATAATATCCTATAATCATAAAAAGACAATTATGAAGTTTCACAAACCAACATAAAATGACTGAAATCAAACAAGTGAAACAAAAATCAAAGCACAGAACAGTGTTTGAAATAAAAAAACATTTGTGTAAACAAAGAAAAAATGATAACATACAGGTGCACACACATGAGCATATACACACACATCTCCTTAACTTTTCATCATTGTTTGCATCCAGCAAGGTACACTGGTCATTTACCTATTACCTCTCAGCCCCACACCGGCCTTTCTCTGCTCCATTCTACACTGGTGCTGGGATTCTGAAAATTACATTTCCTGGGCTTCTTGCCAGCTGGTTTCCTGTTAGGTTCTGCCATCAGGAGACACTTGCAGGGGATCAAAAGGCAGGAGGAAGAAGAGACACTTCCTGCCCCTGGCTCCCCAAACGAAGCAGTTGCTGGCTGTGGCAGCAGCAGCAGGCTGGGCACTTCTGGAGGCCAGCAGCACCTTTCCGGAGGTTCTGCTCTTGTCAGTCTGGGCCCTCTTAGGATGATCTAGACCCCTTCCAACAGCATCGCCAACAGCACAGCAGCAAGTTTGAAACACACAGGACCCAATTCTCAGAGTATTCCTAAGTCCTTTCATATTTTTGAGAATAAAAAAATTAATAGTATAAGAGGATAAAGCTAGTTCCTGTGCTAAGAGCCTGTATACCTATGTATACATTTGTTCCTAGACAAAATTCCTGAGACTTCTAATTTAGATATAACCTGCTGTTCCCACCAATTTTCTAAAAACTTTCATGTATAGAAGTATGGGTGCATCTATACACCAAACTAAATATTAAAAAAATTAAATTTTTTGCATTTTAATTCTAAAAATTAAAATTAATAGATATATAACAGGAAGAAAAATCTGTGTCTACTCTGAAGTAAGCAGTCCAAAACTGTGCTGTTTAACATGGTACTCAGTGACCACGATGTGGCTTTTTAAATTTAAAATTAAGTTAATTGACTATTCCTCAATTGCAGGGGCCACTTTTCAAATGCTCAATTAGTCACATGTGACTAGTAGAAAATTTACTAGACAGCACAGATTAGAGATCATTTCCATAATCATATAAATTTGTATTATTGAGTAGTGCTCTTTTACTTTAGAAGGAAGTAAAAGTCCTCTTAAAGAGAAGTACATTTTATTGGAAAAGCTCCTTGATAAATTCTTTTAATTTTTGTTTTTATTTTTTGGCCCAGAGAGGCAGAAGCCCCTTAGGAATGGTTTGAAAGTAGAGAACAAATACTTAATATTCTACATAATAAAATAACAAGAATGTAGGAGATTGCTAATTGTCTCTCAGGAAGAAGTTGGGGGGTGGGGGGAGGATTAAGGAAAGGAGAAAATGGGAGAGGTTTTGAAGAGCCAACAAGATGGAAGGCAAACAGAGCCCTCAGGCAAACAGCTAGGAAACCAAAGAACTTAAGGGTAATTATGTCTAGTATTTTAGTTAATGTTGCTGTCTGTACTGAACAATGCTTAATATTCAATTTTCTTCCAACCTTCAGTAAGAATCTTTCATACATAAGAGCAATGAGTTAGTGGAGCTTTGAGGCTGTAAGGAAATAGAAAACTTCAGGCAGAGAAAAGTTATCAGCCATAAGAAAGAGAGGCAGTGGGGAAGTAATACTTAGTAGGAGCAAGAAACTATAGCAAGAGAACCAACCCAAAGCCCCTCCCCCTGGGCAAGGCCCCAATACATTAGAGAGGGGTTGAGACAACCCATAATAGTAGGGACTAGAGCTGGAGCCATGTTGATAGAAGAGGTAACCCCAGAATGTAGGAGGAATGTGGGCTGTCCAAATGACAGACACTTGGACCACACACAAAAAACTACCCTAGGTAGAAAAGGATTGGCCAAGAATTTAAAAAATAACACCGTGCAAACTTAGTACATGCTAGCCCTTCTAAGCACTTTACATGTACTAACTCATTAAACCTCGGCACAACTTTAAACTGTTATTACAATGATCTTTTTTTAAAATATATTTTTATTGATTTCAGAGCGGAAGGGAGAGGGAG
Source organism: Myotis daubentonii (assembly GCF_963259705.1). Lineage (NCBI taxonomy): Eukaryota > Metazoa > Chordata > Mammalia > Chiroptera > Vespertilionidae > Myotis > Myotis daubentonii. The sequence continues at coordinate 72,182,205 of NC_081843.1, read as the reverse complement.
AGAGAGATAGAAACATCAATGATGAGAGAGAATCATCCATCAGCTGCCTCTTGTACTCCCCACACTGGGACTGAGCCCACAATCCGGGCATATGCCCAGACCAGGAACTGAACCGTGACCTCCTGGTTCATAGGTGGATGCTCAACCACTGAGCCATGCTGGCTGGGCTCAAAGTCTTCTATTTAATAATTTAATAAGATAAAGACACACTAAACTTCTGTTTTGATTTGAATTAACTTTGAAATCAATGTTTTATTATACTGAATGTATTCCTTCTATGGTAAAACAATTGACTTCTTATATGCTGTGAGCAAACTTCTTAAATTTCTTAATTGCAGAAGAGGCCCTAATAGTTCATACATAATAATTAATTAGATACAAGATTGCAGGGCTATGTGTGTGTGTTTGCTTATGCGTTTGTTTGGAGAACAAGTGAATCTCAAGACTGTACCTCAGATGGGACACTCTGAAGGGGTTGCCTGTTGTGTCCCTGATCTGGTGGGGACAAATTGTGAGATCACTAGAGACAACATGATTTTGAGCAGCACTGTCCCACAGAAATATAAACATGAGCCACAAATAAGAGCTGTATATGTAATTTTAAATTTTCTACTAACCATATTTAAAAAGAAAAAAGGGTAAAATAAACTTTAATAACAAATTTTTTATTTTACCCGATATATCCAAAATATTACCATTTCAATGTATGATCAAAATTTTTAAATTATTGATATTTTATTTTCTTTTGTTCACACTTATAGCACTTATTAATTGGATTAGTCCTATTTCAAGAGCTCAAAAAGGCATATATGGCTAGTGGCTACCATACTAGACAATGCAGACACTAGGGGAAACCAGAAGCTTTGACACTGACACAGACCTAGGTTTGAATTCTAGTTCCACAACACACTGAGCTGTGTGACTATGAGCCAGTTATATAAACGCTCTGGTCCCTGTTGTTCTCATTAGTAAAATAGGAATCATATCATTTACTTTGCAAATTTCTTATAAGTATCAGAGATAATATATGTAAAGCGCCTTGCACATAAAAAAAAAACCACACACACACATACAAAAAATTAAATAAAATCTTCCTCAATATCATCATTATATAAATTGAAAAGGGAAAGTGCCATTACAAGAAAACTCAAATTCAATGTTTAAAAAAAGTGGAGAAAAATAGAAAGAGAAACAAGAATTTGAAATAATATTATCAACTGTTTTCTAACTGAAATCTAGCCATCAATTATCCATACAAAATTAAAACAAAAAACATATTTTTCAAAATTGTGAATGATGCCAAAATAAAATATTACTAGAACTAGAGCCATGGTAGTGTTTGCCTTTTTTTTTTTTTTTAAGCAAATTTGCTTTCTTGATTATTTTTGCCAAGGCAAATATTAGTTTCAATTTCTAAGACAGAAAATGGCTGGATAATTGAATAGGTATGGAAATGGCATTTGGGGATACTAAAACTTTTTACAAATAATCTACAAAGACTACATTATCCATACTGATAACTGCGCACTCATTATATAATATATAAGGATTAATTTCTTTCAATAATTGTTACAGTGTATTTTTCACTTGTTTGCATAAGATATCAAAATACAGTGCAGAAAACATATAAAACATACCTCTGATAAAAATGTTTGGGCCGATTTCTGAGCTCCTACATGGAGCAGATATTCATATACGTAGAGTGCTAACCTGGAAAATGAATAAAATATTTATTGAGAAGAGGAGTATTTAAAATTAATTCCTTAAATAATTACACACCTTCATATTACAAAAATATTTTACACACTTAATAGTGACACAAATCTTCCCATATCCTTTCCATGGGAGTTTAGATATTATATGTTCAGAAAGAACTTAAATTAATTAAAGTAGCAAACAAAGAAAAATACAAATACATCCTTTCTTGGCAAGAAATGACTAAATATAAATTGTGTCTTGTAACATCTGACCATAACCTCATCCCCTTTCTTATACCTTATATAATTAATAATTTATAACCAAACATTAATAATCATTATAACTTATTTTAAGATATAATTATAATCTTTCATTAGTAGAATAAATGAATTAATTCATTGGACCTTTACAACAACTTTATGTCCTTCCATTTTTTTTTTTTATTTTTTTTTTTTTTGTGAGTGTAATGTAAACTTCAGCTGTTTGCACATCCATATGCCAAAACAGGTGTTGAATGTCCATTTTAATGCCTATTCTGCAACCTCTATTCTTTAGTTTTGACTTTTAAACCAGCAATAATTTACTTTATAAGGCATTCAAATTAACAGCAAACCAAAGTATTAAATAAACTTTAAAGATATCAGATCATATTAAGCATTTGGATGCTAATAGTTTAAAAGTTAACTCAAAATTACATATAAATTTATCACTCAAATACAGAATATTAAGTATGCAGTATATATAGTACTCTCATTATCTTGTGGATTCAGAATTTTTAAGCTACACCATGTGGCTCAATTTCAGTTGAGCTGTTAACAAAATATTATTCATAAACCCAAATTAGACTGAGGCAGTATTTTTAATGATATTTTGGACCAGTGCCCAGATAGCTCACAACAGTTCAGTCTCTGCTACACTGTATTTACCAATATTGAGCCAGGTTTGCAGTAAACAAAACAATGTAACGATGACCACAATTCTGTATAGCAACACCACTTCTCTTGCCAAGTGAATTTTGATTGTTAAAGATTGATAGCACATGCAGAAATGAATATTTTCTTCATTATCATACAAACATATCATGTATTTGTCATAAAAAGAGAAAACTTGTACAAATCTAGTTGCTCTGTCCATTGATTCTTTCCCCATTCTGAAACTACCAAACACTCAAAATGAGAACTATTCTGAGAATTATACTACGCAGCATAGGAGAGTAGACATCTGTTGAAGTTACTCATAGATGAAAAGCATGTTATTGACAGTGGACATGTATCTCATTTAGAAACATCTCCTAACTTCAAGTTGAATTTCACTTCCTAGATCTCAACTCTTTCTCTCCCCTAACACATGTGAGGACTATATCATGCTCCTTCTGGCAGCAGTATCTCCCTGTGGAGGTGTGGCTCATCCCCAGAGTATTTCATATGGGGTACAAAAATTGGAATATTCCTGTAGTTTCAAACAAACGAACAAACAAATCCTAGTGGTGATTCTCAAGCACACACATCCCACACACCCTGTCCCTCCATTAACCACTCCCAGCCATAACACAGGAGTCACTGACCATGATGGCAAATTTCATCTCAAAAAGCATATCATTTTGGATTTTTTCACCTATAGAGACTGCGAAGCCTCATAATTGCCTACCAGTGTCAGCATCACCCTACTGCCTACCTAAGAAGAAACAACCTCAGGTGATTCCTTCTGGCTTGTAAAATCTTGGACCTAGAGTCAAACCAGTGGTGCAGCTAGACCAGATTTTCAGGCCTGCCTCAAAGTCTGAACAACAAGGATGCTCCCCGAAGCTTGGAGAAGCTGGAAGTGGGAGGCAGAGTGAAGCGGAGGCACCATGGTGGGCCTTCCGGAAGAAAACAGCCCAAGCCAGAGCACACTTGTTGCTCTGCCCTCGCAATGAACATCTTTCCTTAATGTAAGCATATCTTCCTTGTAATATCTTCTTTGTACTATTAAAGTGGCTCATATGTTTCTTCTGTGTCTCCCCCCAATTAATTAGGTAACAGAAAGGATACCTCTTTACTAGTAGAATTAAAAGCAACAATCCCCACTCTTTCTCTATGGGCCTAGGACAGTGATTCTAAAAAATGTATTGGTAGGACACAGAAGCATTGGGAAAGGGGGGTTTCAAACTACATAACTGGATATTCTGAAGCATCTTCCAGAGGGTATAACTGTCCTCCTACCCTTAGAATCGATAGCAGCACATTATTACCAACAGGGTGATGAAGTGGGATAGGGCTGAGAAAATCTATCTAGAATGCCACCTCATATATCCATGTTCTGCAATCTCCCTTGAACAAAACTGATGCTTCCCAGGCAGTCAGGACCTATGCTCCAGAAAGAGTGGGAGGGAACACTGCCTGGGTGAACAATTAATTAAACTCTACTGCCACTATGACTCCTTAATACAGCACCAGGAAATCGACAATATTTTAACAATCGCCTGTGTGTATGGGATTCTCCAAATCTCTTTAGCCCTATCCTCTCTACCAAGCTCCAAATCTGCTTTTCCAAACCACTGTTTGAAGTATCTAACAAGATATTTCTCTCTTAAATTGACCATGTCCAAAGTTAAATTTGCCTTCTTCATCTGTGTACAGTACCCGTGCTCACCTTGAATGAAACACGATCTGGGTCTGTTTCTTCATTTGTAAAATGTGAAGAATACTACTTCCCTTGAGTATTGTTGAAACTACTAGCACAATAAATAGTAACTACTACTATTATAGTTTCAGCTAATTTCCCCACACCCAGTAATATATTACCAAGTCATATACTGGATTCTAATGCCACAATCTCTCCCATATTAGCCATTCCTTTCTAGTCCCACTTCCTGCTCCTGAGGAACCACTAAGAGCCACAGCAATGGCAGGAGGACTATTTGCTCAGCTTCAGATACAGAGACTGTATATTTCCCATTAGCTCCCGACAAGAGAGGTACTAGGGCCAAAAATAAGAATCTCCAGAAGGTTGGGGGGGGGGGCTTGCAATAAAAGATACTGTTTGAACAAAAATGATTCCAAGGGAGTGGGGAGTGATACTTTGTCCATCCATGAGGTAAATAAATCATAGCAACTGTCCCTTACCTAGTGACATGAGATCACCGAACACGAGAAGACAACATTTTATTTGGATCCAATTTCTATTGAACAGTACAAATTTAAAGATAAATATTACAAACACAAATATTTAAACTATGTATACTTTTGAGTTAACAATTCCTTTTTAGCATCCTTTAAGAAATAAGGGGCAAACATGTGTACCCCTTTCAGAGGCCTGGGGGCATCTCTGATTACAGCATTTATTGCCAATCATAAAGGTAGCCCTGTGTCTCCAGTAAAAGATTAAACTTTTCCACTCACACTACTTAAAAATCTAAGATATTTAGCTAGAAAAGAATTAAACCTCTGATATATTACCTGCAAACTCTTTTCCCCAACAAACATTTTTGTTGTTGGACTTAATTTTAGTCAGGGTTTTCAAATTTTTTTTTGGGGGGGGGGTTGGGTTTGGTGGTGAGGGAGAGACATTTAGACATTTTTGATATTTAAATATAGAAATAACTAATATGAAAAAATTCTAAACCCTTATAGATAAATAGGCAGAAACAATAACAATCATCATAACTAATTTTAAAATGTGGAAAATGTTAAACATAACTAGGAATCAAAGAAATATATATTAAACCAACTATGCGATTTAAATTCTCACCTTAATACATAATATTCAAGGAAATGGATATGCAAATACTATTGATTGCAATAAATTGGTATAATTCTTTACAAAACCATTTTGGCAATAACTTATACATCAGTAACTTTTTTTAAATTATATTTTTATTGATTTCAGAGAGGAAGGAAGAAGGAGAGACAGATAGAAACATCAAAGATGAGAGAGAATCATTGATTGGCTGCCTCCTGCATGCCCCTACTGGGGATCCAGCCTGCAACCCGTGCATGTGCCCTTGACCAGAATTGAACCTGGGACCCTTCAGTCCACAGGCTGATGCTCTATCCACTGAGCCAAACCAGCCAGGGCCATTAGTAACTTCTTTAAAAAAGTTAATGGCTCTGGCCCAATAGCTCAGTGGATTAGAGTATCCTTCCAATATGCCAACATTTCAGGTTCCACCCCCAGTCAGGATACATACAAGAACCAACCAATATGCCCAGCTAGCATGGCTCAGTGGTTAAGCATTGACCTATGAACCAGGAGGTCGCAATTCAATTCCCAGTCAGGGCACATCCCCAGGTTGTGGGTTTGATCCCCAGTGTGGGGTGTGCAGGAGGCAGCCAATCAATGATTGTCTCTCATCACTAACATTTCTATCTCTCTTTTCCTCTTCCTTCCTCTCTGAAATCAATAAAAATATATTTTAAAAAAGAAAGAAAAGGGATTCAAATAAATATAAAGCCCACCAACTAATGGATCCCCATTTGTAATTTTAAAATTCCATTTGTTAATTCTCTATATGTGCAAAAGTGCGGGAAGACAGGGTAGGATAACTTCAAAACCTGCTCTTCCTAATTTCTCTTGAAATTAAACTACTCTAATGCACCTTATCTCTCTTGTTTATTTCTGTATCAACAGCACCTAAAATAGTAAGTACCCAATACATATTTTTTAATAAATGAATGACTCTCTAAGATCAGGCATAAAGCACTTATAAATCCTTTGGTGTCGTCCAATCAAGCATTGGAAGAAGTATAAGATATCCCCTTTAGATAACCTATTTAAGCATTAACATCCTCTCAGTATCTTTAAGATTCAGCATCTCACAAAAAAAATCATATTGTTTAGCATGCATGCTACCAAAACAATTCCTTCACACTGATTCTTAATCCCTACATATAAAGGGTGATTTAAAAAAATAACCTAGTCCATTTAGTTGCAGACGATATGTTTTTGTTGTTTTAGTTATTTTTAACAAAACAAGTTCTCAAAAGATACTAACTTCACTTTCACCTTTTTATTACCTTGCAAGGTGAGTGAATAGACAATAAAAAGATGGTAGAAGGCTAGAAGAGGGGGTCTTTTGAAAACTCTGTATAGCTGTTGCCATCTAGCACTGGTGAGTCACATGTATCCAAAATCCTGCATCCCAAATCCACCCCCCATCTTCTGTTCTTAAATCCCAATGTCAGTGACCAGAGAAGCCTTGGGTCTTTAAGAGTCCTGTTGGAACTAAAAAAACACCTCTTTTATTCCTGAACCACTCACTGTATAATTCCAGTGTTGCCCAACGACACACGTCAGTGTCCAAATGCGACTCCTCGGCTATAAAATGCCAATAGTTTGCTGGATCACAGCTAGCTAACAAGTAGCAGAGAGCACTTGGCAGCCACTGAGAGGCTGCTCAAGGACTAGAAGTAGTTATTAGTAGTGAAACTAGATCAGCCTGATCAAATTTTCAACAGAGCGCACAACCTGGTGTTAAGGAGGTGTGAAAATGAGAAATCTGTTTCTAACATTGTCTTTTTAAAGTTCTTTGTCATGAACAGTTAAGTTAAAAACCAAATTAACAGTATAAAAATGTGTCTGTGCAACCATGAAATAATACTAATACCCAGCGTTTGTTTTAAACACACTTAAAACATTCATTTTTTGTATAGTCTCAACATCAGTTTTAGAGAAATAGATACCTGAAAAGTATACGGGATAGTGTACTAGATACTAAACTGTTAAATGTTCGAGGGCAGGGATAATGCATCAGATAAGACAGGGATAAGAAGAAAATCTTTTTAACAATTAAATGAATAGCGGGTCAAAAAAATACTACTTGGCTGGTGTTTCATTGGGATCCTTATTATAGACTAGAGTCCTGGTGCATGAAATTCGTTCAAGGAGCTGGGCCCTCGCAGCCCCGGCTTCAACCGGAGGTAGTCTAGTCTAATTAGCATATTTGCTTTTATTATTATAGATAAGTTATGCTAGGAGTATGAATTTGGAATGAAATGATTTAGTGTGCTTAGAAAAAGAAACATTTGCCTTATACTACAGACATGCAGTTCACTATTAAAATGACTACATTCGATTTTGGGGAATTAAAAAGGGCTAAAATATAAAAGTGAGAATGAATAAAAAACTAATTCATCAACAGTTGGTAGAATTTTGGTTATTCATAGAATTAGTAAAATTTTCCATCCAATCTCTTAGCAAAGCTACAGGTACTAGAAATATAGTACTGGCTATACTTGACAAAGCTACTTATTCCACTTCAATCACCTTGAACACTATACTTTATACTCAGACTCCCATTTGCCTATGAAATTGACATAAACAATTTAAGTCATGCATTATTATTCAGCCTTAAAAGGAAGTGCTAATCTACCCATGAAAAGACATGGAGGATCCTTAAGTGAATATTGCTAAGGGAAAGACTGTATGATTCTAACTACACGACATTCTGGAAATGACAAAACTATGGAGACAGGAAAGGATCAGTGGTTGCCAGGGGTGGGGGATAGTTTGGGAAGAATGAATGGGTGGAGCACAGAGGGTTTTAGGGCAGTAAAAGTACTCTGTATGATACTACAATGATAAATACACGCCATTATACATTTATCTAAACCCATAGAATGTACAGCAGAAGAGTGAACACTAATGTAAGCAACAGACTTTGAGTGAAAACAATGTGAAAATGTAGATTCATTAATTTGTAATAAATATACCACTCTGGTATGGCGTGTGAACAATGGAGGAACATATGCATGTGTAGGGCAGGAGTTATATGGAAACGATCTATTCCTTCTGTTCAATTTTGCTAAGAATAAGAGCCTAAAACTGCTCTTTAAAAATACTTTTTCTAAAAACCTGATGACAATGGATAATGGAGCTTCTTACTTCCTTCTCTATATTGTTCTATATTTTGCAAATTTTCTATAATCAGGAAAATTTTATTTTAAAATTTAGTCCTGAGTTTGTATCTTCTTTGCCATGCTTATTATAATCTACATGTAACATTTTTAAGTACAGATGAACAGTAATAGTTTAATCTGATAATAAATTATTTCAATATACTATAACCAAGAAAACAACCTCTTTCCAAATAATGTAATTTACATATCCCAAGAAAATAAGCTGAGTATAAAATGCTTAAAAGCAGTCTAATTTTTTTCTTGATTACCAAGCATAGCAAACACTTATTCAGAACTTCTTACTGACATTACCCCTCCTGTTTTTCTTAATTCTTCCTGTTAATTCATTTTCTAGTCTTTGTACATGCCATTTTGACATTTAGATTTATTCTGCTTTACATCTGCTTTCCTTTCCCACTCTACCCCTACTACTTCTTGCACCTTCTTTTTCAATGTTTCCCTTTGTTTGACTTCTTTCACTACAGCCATATTCCTCTGCTCATCTACCTACAATGCTTTTGATGATGTCTTTAGTTGGGCCTACCTCATGATTTTCATATTTAAAGTATTCACATTAATAGGCAACATTAAGTGAGGCTGGTGCTTATAATCCATTTTCCACTTTCCCTAGAGCAATTCTGGAATTTCTTCCTCATAAGAAATTCCAGCAATGTGTCTGATCTGTACTCCTTAGGGCACAGGCAAAACAGGGAAGAAATGCTTCAGAAAAACACACCTAGGACACGGAACTCTTAGTATCACCAAAGGAAGTGAGCAAGTGTTCAAAGGAAAACCCCAACTCAGGAAAAACACAGGATAATTCTTTCCCTCTAATTTTCACAGGGAATAAATGTATGGTCATCTTTAAAAATCATTATTTGGAACTTTTTATTAAGTTCCATATAAAATAATTAGAATCACAGGGTTTTATTTTCCCTCAGGGTTTATTGCGTACTTCCTAGTGTTAGTTTGAGATATGTAGACCTTTACAGCACTTGATCTTCCAGGCCATTTATTCATCTCTTTATTAATCAACTGTTAGACATCTATTTTGTGTAAACTACTAAGAACCAACGAAACATCATTAACTTAGGACCCATTAATGCAAAATTTGTGGCAATATGGTCAGAGAATGCATCTAGATACAAGAAAAAGTTAAATAAATTAGTAGCATATACATAATTCTAAATATCTAATGTCAGAAACAAAAAATAATTTTAACATCCTGAGAAACTTTACAAAGAAACACTTATACTCATCATCATCAACACTTAGTAACCTCCTGCTATTTTCTAGGTATTAGGCAAAAATAAAATGAAGATACAAATTTTCCCCTCAAGTAATTTTAAGACTTGTTAATGGGAAAAAACATGTAATTAAAAATAAGATCAGTAATAAAAAGTAGCATACGATGGGTATGCAAACAATAAAAACATCAAAAATTCAGAATAAGAAGAGACCATTGTAAGATTCTTGAGAGACAGGCTTTAACTGACAGAGGAAACAGCACTTAAGCTAGGTATTAAAGGAAATAGAGTAAGCAATAAGAACGGGGGATTTTAAAGGAAAGGATAATGGCATGAAAGAATTATCTACAGGCACACCTCAGAGATATGGCTGGTTTGATTCCAGACCACTGCAATAAAGTGAGTCACATGATTTTTTTTTGTTTCTCAATACATATAAAATGTATGTTTACACTATATGATAGTCTATTAGTGGGCAATAGCATAATGTCTAAAAAACGTACATACCTTAATTTAAAAATAATTTATTGCTCAAAAATGCTAACCATCATCTTAGTCTTCAGTGAGTCCTAACTTTTTGCTGGTCAGGGTCTGGCCTCAATGTTCATGGCTGCTGACTGATCAGGGTGAAGGTTGCTGAAGGCTGGGATGGCTGTAGCAATTTCTTAAAATAAGACAACAATGAAGTTTGCCACACTGACTGACTTTTCCTCTCATGAATGCTTTCTCTGTAGCGTGCAATGCTGTTTGATAGCATTTACCCATAGTAGGCCTTTCAAAATTGGAGTCAGGTCTCTCAAACCCTGCCATTGCTTTATCAAATAGGTTTATGTAATAGTCTACATCTGTTGTTGTCATGTCACAGTATCTTCACCAGGAGTAGATTCCATCTCAAGAAACCACTTTCTTTGCTCATCCATAAGAAGCAACTCCTCATCCATTGAAGTTTTATCATGAGATGCAGCAATTCAGTCACATCTTCAGACTCCAGTTCTAATTTTTCCTTCACTGAAATCTTGAACCCTTCAAAGTCATTGGTGAAGGTTGGAATCAACTTCTTTCAAACTCCTGTTAATGTTGATATTTTGAGCTGTTCTCATGAATCATGAGTGTTCTTAGTGGCATCTAGAATGGCGAATCCTTTCCAGAAGGTTTTCAATTTACTTGCCCAGAAACATCATAGGAATCATGATCTATAGCTGCTAAAGGGCTTTATAACATGTATTCCTAAAATAATAAGACTTGAAAGTCAAAATTACTTCTTGATCCATGGGCTGCAGAATGGATGTTGCATTAGCTGGCATGAAAACAACATTAATTTCATTGTACATTTCCATCAGAGCTTTTGGGTGACCAGGTGCATTGTCAATGAGCAATAATTTTTTTTAGAGGAATCTTTTTGTCTGAGCAGTAGGTCTCAACAGTGGGCTGTAAATGGATGTGCTGACATCTAACCTTTGTTTTTCCACTTATAGAGCACACAGGCAGAGTAGACTTAGCATCATTCTTAAGAGCCCTAGGATTTTAAGAATGTAAATGAGCATTGGCTTCAATTTAAACTCACCAGCTGCGTTATAACAGGAGACTCAGCCTGTCTTTTGAAGCTTTGAAGCCAGGCATTGACCTCCTCTCTAACTATGAGAATCCTAGATGGCCTCTTCTTCCAATATAAGGCTGTTTCATCTACATTGAAAATCTGTTGTATAGTAACCACCTTCAGTAATTATCTGAGCAAGATCTTCTGGATGACTTGCTGCAGCTTCTACATCAGCACTTGCTGTTCCACCTTGCACTTTAATGTTATGGAGACCAATTCTTTCTCTATGTTATAGACAGCGTCTTTCCCTCATGAACCACCTCTGCTCTGCTAACTTCAAACTTTCCCCTGCAGCATCCTCACCTCTCTCAGCCTTCATTGACTGGAAGAGAGGTGGGGCCTTGCTCTGGATTAGGCTTTGGTTTAAGGAAATGTGTCTCTGGTGATCTTCTATCCAGCCACTACAACTTTCTCCATATCAGCAATTAGGCTATTTCACTTTTTATCTTTCATGTGTTCATTGGAGTAGCACTTTTAATTTCCTTCAAGAACTTTTCTTTTGCATTCACTACTTGGCTGGTTGGCACAAGAGGCCTAGCTTTCAGTCTGTCTTGGCTTTCAACGTGACTTCTTCACTAAGCTTCATCATTTTTAGGAATTGAATTAAAATGAGAGACATGCAAGTTTCTTTTCACTTGAACACTTAGAAGCCATTATAAGGTTATTATTAACTGCTCTAATTTCAATAGTGTGTCTCAGGGAATAGGGAGATCAAGGAAAGGGAGAAAGACAAGGGAATGGACAGTCAGTGGAACAGTCAGAACATACACATTTTCTACTGGTTAATAAATTCACTGTCATATGTTGGCGAAGTGCGTGGTGCCCCAAACAGCTATAATAATAACATCAAAGATCACTGATCACAGATCACCATCACAAATATAATAATAATGAAAAAGTTTTAAGTATTGTGAGAATTACCAAATGTGATGCAGAGACAGGAAGTGAACAAATGCTCTTGGAAAAATGGTTCCAATGGACTTACTGAATGTAGGGTTGCCACAAACCTTCAACTAGTAAACAACACAACATCTGCAAAGTGCTATGAAGCAAAGCACAATAAAATAAGGTATGTATGTATATTACATGGACACTGGTGGCCAAAACAAAATTCTCTATGTACCTAAAAATAATAAAATGGTTTCATAAAACAGTCTATATATCAAAATGCAATAGAAAGATTTTACTCTATTATTTAAATACTAGAGGCCTGGTGCACGAAATTCATGCACAACCCATTAGTAAGCCAGCAGGTGGACATCCCCCCCCCCCCCGAGGGGTCCTTAGCACTGCCTTGGAGGTGGGAGAGGCTCCCGCCACTGCCACTGTGCTCACCAGCTGTGAGCCCGGCTTCTGGCTGAGTGGCACTCCTCTTGTGGGAGTGCACTGACCACCAGGGGGCAGCTTCTGTGTTGAGTGTCTGCCCCCTGGTGGTCAGTGCACATCATAGCGACCAGTCATTCTGCCGTTTGGTCGATTTGCGATATCAGCCTTTTATTACATAGGATAATATAGTAATAATAGCAACTTATATGTATAGTGTCTTATAGCTTATAATATGTTCTTAAATTTTAAAGTGTAGTATTATTTAGTAGCCAGGAATTGACCTCTAATAGTTTTATTTTATCAAAAATGTCTTCACATAGTTCACCTTTAAATCTTTAGACTTATATTAAAATAAGCTAAAATAAGCCTTCTTAAGTATATTTTTAATTGGAAAAAATGTTCATCAAGTGGCATTCCCTATTGTATTTCCTAATTATAATTTAGGTTACCATGAAAAACTTGGAAATACAGAAATTTATTTTGTAACCAAAAACATAAGCAAAAAGCCACATATTTTTAAATATCATAAAGTAGAATCAATATTTTCAAATTTAAAGTAATTCTGATTTTTTAGTTTAAAATAAAAATAATATATTTATATCTAAAATAATTTTTAAATATAATCAACAGATAAAATATAAAAACAAATAAGAGGAGAGAAAAAAGGATTTAACACAACATGAACCTCTACTAAGTTAATCTCCAGATAGCCAATTTCTAATCAATCGCATTAAGAAGTACTTAGCACTCACGGCTGCCTAAATCAATGAAAAGAAAGTAAGCTAAAAGATCTTAACTTCTGTAAGTCCTGATGGAAATAATCAAACTAACTCCTTGATTTAAGATAAGCAATCACAGCATAATCAAATCCAAAAATAAAACTAAGGAGGTAACTAATGTATTCTCTAGATTCCTGAATTCATATCCCAAAATATTAGGCACTCAGAAATACTGCGGTAAATCTGATAAGATTAGCTTAATAAAAATAAATATGGAATCCTGTGCTTGAATCAAAAACTTTGTGCAGGATAAACAAATATTATTTAACTGGTGACCTGATGCATGAAATTCGTGCAAGAGTAGGCCTTCCTTCCCCTGGCTGCCGTCACCAGCTTCCCTCTGGCACCCAGGACCCAGGCTTCCTTCACAGCCCCGGCTTCATCTGGAAGGACATCCAGTCTAATTAGCATATTATGCTTTGCTTTTATTATAGATAACAGCCCCTTTGAAAAGATAGGTTTGGGTTGACTGCAAATTTAATGTGAATTAATAGTGTATTTGTGCTGCCAAAAGTGTTAATTTTATCTTTAGATGAATTAACACAGCATAGAACTTTAAAAGGAGAGGTGATAATCCTAGAAAGATGAGTGGGGAAGAAAGATAAGTCATGAGCAATTGTTGAAAGTATCAGTGATGCATATCCTGCAGAAAGAAAAGCTTCAAATAATAGGTTGTCAGCTACTAGAGGACAAAAAAAAGTGGAACTAAGGCCAATGAGTTATAATGATAAGAAGGTAAATTGTAACTCCATGAGCCAAAGGTATTTTTTGTAACCATTACAGCTATTTAAAAATGTTATGAAACATTTTGGGACTGGGAAATGTGAGTGTCCAATTGGGAACTGTGAGGTTGAAGATGGGAATGCTGCAGGGGCTTTATTCACTGAATAGAAGTTTAAACTATGTCACTTTCCAAGTATAAGATTGAATAATCCTATTATCACTAAAATATGGCCCAGAGCATCTGTGTGGACCAATGTTCCAAAATTTCTAAACCAAAAATGTGAGATAGAAGCACGCTATACCTTTGGGGGAAATCTGGTCCTACCAATCAAAGATTATTCAACTGCCTCCAAAGAAGTTGGTTCCATGGGCAAAATCTGACAAGCAGAGTTCCAATTAGTAAATGGAAAGAGGCACTATATAATACTAGAAAACTCTATCTAAGAATATGTAATTTCTAAACATATTTACTCTTTCCAAATTCCCCCAGATGTTAGCTTTTCAAAGAGCAGAGAACAACTATACCCTATATTAGTTTAGTCCTTTTAACCTAAACTACTCTATAATTAAAAACCATACTTTTTTATTCAAAAACAGTTGAAGGGGATAAATTACACTAATATTGGCAGCTACAAAGCCAGCTAAATAGGAAATGTGTTATAATAGGTTCATAGTACTAAATCAAATTACTGTGCTATTTCAGTGTTTTCTTGGCATATCAAAATATAATTTATAGAACTTAAGTAAAATACGTTAGTAGGTTTGCCTTCCTTGATTGATTTCCCTAAATATTTTTGCACAATTAAATGTGTTTGAAAGCAGAATGGTTTGCAGATCAAAACACTGTCAGGTGCACAATCTATTCCTCTATCTTTTAACAGTTCTCTTTTGATTATCCACAGTAATGTCCAGGAGAAATACCATGAAAGCTCCAAAACAACAGACTAGCCAAATTTAAAAAGCATTAGTAAGTTTCTATTCTCCTTCCCCAAACACACACACACACACACACACACACACACACACACACACAACACCTTAACCTCTTCTATATCAGAGGCTGTTATGTTAGTTGCCTCCAAGTTCTCTCAACTGAGTAGTAAGAAACCAAATTTTTTGCTGGACATATTAATATATTCCCCAACTAAAAGATAACATTCTCCTATTTCCCTTGAAGCTGAGTATTTTTCCTTGCCTGACCTTTGGCCAATAAGATACAGATTAAAGTTGGAAGTCTTACAAAGGGGGTAAAAGGGGGTAGATTCTTCCACGTTCCCTTATCCTTCTATCAGTCAGTAAGGTGGGTGTGATGGCTGGAGTTCCAGCCTCCATCTTGAGCCATGACAATGAGATCACTTTAGGAATGCCAGATGCAGTGCTCCCCTCACCCCCCCAAATTCCTATGTTGAAACTCTAATTCCAAAGTTATGGTAATTGGAAGTGGAGTCTTTGGGGGATTAGCAGGTCACGAGGGTGGAGTCTTCATAAATGAGATGAGTGCCCTGACAAGAAAAGGCCAGAAAGCTAGCTAGCTTTCTTTCTTCCATGTGAGGATATAAAAGAAGTACTCTACAAAATGCTCTACAAAATCAAACAGGGTCCTCACCAGAACCAGTCCATGGCACTCTGATCTCAGACTTCCAGCCTCCAAAATTGTGAGAAATAAATTTCTGTTTTCTATAAACCACTCAGTCTATGGTACTTTGTTAGAGCAACCACATGTAGCTAACTAACACACCAGAAAAATAATGTAGAAGGAATATAGATCACTGAATACAACTGCCATTTCAGCCGGGGATTCTCAACCTTCAGACTTCTTTCATTTAAGAGAAAATAAATTTTAATCTTATTACTATTTAGGGTTTTCAGTTATGTGCAACCTAATCAATTCCTAATTAGTAGGACTTCCACATAACTCTTCCCAAACTGCTCTTGCTTCAGTGTCAAAAGTGGTCGCTATGCAATACTTCTCTCAGTTTACTTCTTAAGTGTATTTGATTCTGGTGATAACTCCCTCAGACTTAAAACATCAAATCACTCTCTACTCATTCTCCTCCATATCTTAAATAATTCCTTCGTTTGTCCTAGAAGAAGCTTTCTTCTTCCACCTACCCCTAAAATGTTGGCATTCCCTAAGATTACTTTATGGCCCTCTTCTTGTTCTACATGTTTTCCTCAGACCTACTATGCCAGTCAATAGAAACTAGTTTCTATTTACACCATTAAACCTCACTCTCCAACTCAGAATTTGCTAAAAGCTCCAGACTGACTTATTCAACTGTTTCCTGAGGACAATCACCTGAATATCCTCCAGGCAACTTAAATACCACATTCCTCTCCGTTCCTCCTTTTAGTTAACAACACATACCCATTCAGCCGTCCAAACCAAAAACCTGATTGCCACCCTCAATTCCTTAATCTTGCCTGATATGCAGTTACTAAGTATTCTAGACCTTACTGCCTATGGCTCATGTCTATCTTTTCTGGCTATGTCCTCACCATCACTTCCCCAGATTGCTGAAGTAGTATTAAGACTGGTCTTCCTTTCTCCTAATCTCACTTCTCTCCATAGTGAAGTCAAAAGATCATTAAAATAATATCAATCTTTTAAAGATGTTTCTATGCTCACTGGTGGGTCAGACCTATTGGATAAAGACCAGATACCCTAATGTGGCAAATGTGGTCTGCCCAGATTTGACAACTGCCTCTTTCTACAAGCTCATCTATCTTAACCCAAGTAGCATACCCATGAAGAGACCAAACTGAACAGTTCTGTGATTGGTAGTCTTTACACAGTTCCACTGCATAGAATTCTCCCCTTCTGTTAAACCAGGAGAATGGTTCCTCCTTCCCTGAAGAGTCTAACCCCATGTTTCTTAATTGTGAAACCTTTTCTGAACACCCTCTTCTCTCAGTTTTCCTTCTCCTCTCTTTGTACCACCATTTGTACCACTGTTATAGGAATTATGCAAATAAATGATTACGACAGAGTATTTTTATCTAGTTTTTCTTTTAGAATTTAAGGCTTGGAAAAAATATTAATCATCTTTGCATCTCTGACCTGGTGGATGTTAACAGAAAGAAGGAAGAAAGGAGAAAGGGAAAGAGAAAGGAAAAGGGAAAGAAAAAAAAAAGGAAAGTCTACTTGAGTAATCCTCGCAATAAGTCAATGAGGAGAATTAAGACCTGGGAAGATGATTAAATGTATTTAAGATCGCTCAGCAATTAATATGTAGGGTAAAAAGTATAACCATCCATCTTTCTCTCACGTGTACTTTAGACTCAGCATAATTCCCTTCCTTTCAAGTCTACTCTCCTTTTCCCCAATATTTCAACTCTCTTCACTTTCTCTAACTGTAGCAGGGGATTTGTTTATAAAATTAATGTGTTCTCAAGGCATAAAAAATTGACCTTCACATTTCCGGTTTCCAATCTGGTAAGTAAGGATTTAGATGTCTTCATTCCATCCAAACAAGTAAAAAACTGAAAAATCAACTCTTCTTATACCTGTAAAATCAAACCAGCAACCTAGCTATGTGCCTGGAATTGAACTACAACCTCTGGGTGTCCAACCAACTAAGCCAGAGCCAAAAGTAACATTTTAAAAACTGATCCATGTATACTATGGACATTTAAATATTTCCTAATGATATTACAATCAAAAGGAAGTGTCAATAAAAGGAAACCCTATACAGGCAGAACCTGACTTGCAAATGTTGATCCTGCAAATCTGCTGCATCTGAGAAATTCAAGCCCTTGACTAGGCAGACTGCCAAGATCCCAGTTCCCTTTTGGGCAGCTACTGTTAAACATTTCCCTAAAGTTCCTTGTTCTGCCACATCTAACTTACTCTACCCCACTTCTTTAATGCCAGCTTGACCATATCCCAATACTATCCCATCGCCCCTGAACTTCCATCCTTCCTTTCTAGGTGCCAAAGATTTCCACCTCCAGAATGATCTTTCATACATGTGTGTCCAACCATGTGTTCAACCATTTCCCTAACTGCCAGAAGCCCATAACTGCCTCCTGTCATAGCTGTAGCGGACACTCATTCTCCTCTGGCCATTGCCTCTACCACAGTAGGTGAAGAGACCTCTCACTGCCAAAGGGCTCAGAGAAGAAAAGGAAACACTCTATATAGAGAGTATGGAAGTCAGGGAGGAAAATTAAGGAACATTCTTCTGGTTATTGGAATTGCCTGCAAAGCTAACTAGATTCTCTAAATTTTATTTGAGCTTTTTTAAAAAATTTATTTTTCAATTACAGTTGATGTACAATATTAGTTTCAGGTGTACAACCCAGTGATTAGACATTTATATAACTTACAAAGTGATCACCTCGATAAAGCCAGTACCCATCTGACACTATATATAGTTATCACAATATTATTGACTATATTCCCTATGCTCTAATTTACTTCCCCATGACTATTCTGTAACTACCAATGTGTACTTCTTAATCCCTTCACTTTTTTTACCCCTCTCCTCAACCCCTCTCCCAACTGGCAACTGGCAAAATGTTCTCTGTATCTATGAGTTTGTTTCTGGTCTGCTTATTGCTTTTTTATTTTTTAATATTTCCACATATAAGTTTAATCATATGGCATTTTTCTTTCTCTGTCTGACTTATTTTACTCAGCATACCTTCCAGGCCCATCCATGTTATTGCAGATGGCAAGAACTCATTTTTTTAGTGGCTGAGTAATATGACATTTGTCAGTCAGAGAACTTTGATTTCTCACACTATGGCTAAACGTTATACCCAAGCTCCAATAACTGGGAATCAGAGCAGATATTTACATAGTCTCGCTGTTTACTACAACAGACAAGCTGGTCATTTTAATGAGGGATTTTTGTCACACACACACCCCTTTTTTATATCTCCAAATATCTTATTCAGTATTCTTTGTGTGGTGGCTACTTTATTAAAGTGGTCCAATATTTAATTAAGGATTAAATAGTAAATCGGTTTGCCCATTAAATTATAAAAACCTTCATTGTTTACAGAGCTTTTTAAAATTATTTAAATAATTGAATAGCCGTTTAAAAATTAGATTTAAAAGTGAGCTTTGAGGACACACAAGTTATTTCAAAGATATTAAGCCATGACAAAACATATGTACCACTAATGACAGAACACACATGTAGTGCCAGCAACCCAGGAGGATCCCCAAAGCTCAGGCAGGCATCCTAACCATAATTGCAGTGTCCATCAGATGAACACAAAACACTTGACATTGATAAAGTGAGTCCCTGGGCCAGGAGAAGCACTTCAGGTTATCTGAGGAGGCCCAGAGGAAAACACAATACGTATTTCCAGGAAAAGAAGTCAAAATCATTTTTTTTAATTCAGTTGTTTAAATTTAACTCCTCTTTCACTTGATTGTTAAATATTGAGTCTAAGTCTTTGTCTTTATTTTCCTAGTAACAGAAAATCCTAGATTTATTAATGTTTATTAATGTTTTCTATTGAAAGAGAAAAAGGAGCCAAATAAAAATCAGCTCATTTCAGATTATCTTTCAGTTTAAATTAGTTTTGCTGTTGTTGTTGTTTATCCACAGATCAAGAATTTGGTGCCAAGATTTTCCTTGTTTACATTGTTTCCAAAAATGTAGACAAATCCTACATTTTGTTTCCTTATTACATTTTTTCTGTGTAATAAATATACTGATGTAGAGCTGAAAATATCTGCTACCTAAAATGAATAAATGCCAATAGTACCTGGCTATGGAGCTGTCCTACTGTTCAATATGTGAATAGAAACTGAGCTGAGGCAGTGAGTAAACCCAAGCCATGCACAAAGCCAGGCAATCTGAGCCAAGAGGTATGGTCACAGGGCAGCACTGTGATTTGTCCTTCCTAAGCAGTGAGGTGGAGGGTTGGGGATTCTCCTTCATACTCATCTGGTGCCCTGCTGTTCTCCTTTCTCAATCCTTCCACAGTGGTATACAATTCATGGTAACATGATAGTAAAAGGTATGGCAGACTTTCGCCATATCTAGTTCACCAACTCCTATAATCTTACATAATCTTACTATAATCTTACATATGCTATCCCAGTTACCTACAAGTCTTATGAATTACTAAGGGCCCCATGCTCAAATTTGTGCACCTTGAAAGGAACTGTGAGCCCCAAGGCTGCAGCGGGCACAGGGGCGGGTCTCGGCCCATCCTCCACATCCTTGCCCAGCCCCTCCCACCGCACCCCGGTCCCCGTCTACTGGCAGCCCCACTCCCACTGCCACCGACCCCACGCACTGACAGCACCATCCCTGCTCACACCCGCTGACAGCACGGAGCAACTCGGACCAGCACCAGCAGCGGGTGCAAGCAGCAGCTGCTGCCCCGATCACCTCTCAGGAGCAGGGGGAGGTGGAGAAGTCCTCAGGGGCAATCAGGGCTGGCAGGCGCCACTTGCACCTGCTGACGGCGCTGACAGTGGGTGCAAGCGGGGCCAGCACCGGCAGTGGGTGCGAGCGGTGGCTGCTGGTCCAATAGCCCCTCAGGAGCAGGGAGAGGTGGAGAATCCCTAAGCAGTGACCGGGGCTGGCAGCTATTGCTCGCACCCACTGACGGCACCAAATGATTGGGGCTGCAAAGAATTTTCAGTAACTATCAGAGGCTTGCCCCGATGACAGCAACCAGCACCCTGCCTTGGTCTGGTGCCCCCACTCACCTGCTCCACCATCCCACCACAGCCCCCTGGTGGTCAGTGCACATCACAGCGACTGGTTGTTCAGTTGTTCCGCCATTCGGTCTATTTGCATATTAGCCTTTTATTATGAAGGATCATCACTAGCTCCTCCTACTTCCCTGCCACACCACTATCTGTTTGGTTCGACCACTTACATTATATACAAACCCACAGTTTTCCAATTTTTGCATATACATACAGATGAACACATGAACCCACAAATGCCTCATACACACAAACACACACACAATTTAGGATTTTAAATGTCTGCCATCTTTTCCATTTTGGAAATCCTGAGTCAAATTTGAACTAGTTTCTTTTCTGCTGGACCACTCAGAACTCTTAATGTGCTGATTTATATTAAGAATTTGTTGACAGCCCTAATCGGTTTGGCTCAGTAGATAGAGAGTTGGCCTGTGGACTGAAGGGTCCCAGGTTCGATTCTGGTCAAGGGCATGTACCTTGGTTGCAGGCACATCCCCAGTAGGGGGTGTGCAGGAGGCAGCTGATCGATGTTTCTAACTCTCTATCCCTCTCCCTTCCTCTCTGTAAAAAAATCAATAAAATATATTTTGGAAAAAAAGAAAGAATTTGTTGACATAAACATGTCACATTTCCAAATATATGTGATTACAAAGACTTTTTTCATGAAACATTTTTCACAGTATACTCCTTGGAAAACTCTTATCCAAACTACTCAAAACAATATATTATTTTATAATTTTATTTTATAAAATATGTATATTTGTATAAATTACAACACAAATATAAATATGTATATAAAACAAATCTGAACATATGAATTTATTCACTCATTCATTTACACACCCATCCCACTAGCCATTCAACAAAGATCATATACATGTATACAGTGCCTATATATGTGAGAGATAAAGAAACCTGGAAATTTTTAACACACATTTTATCATTCACTTATTAATCTCCCTATAAAATATTGGATTTTTTAAAAGCCACTTAATATGTTGAAATTATTAAAGAATCTATTAACAGAATGCATAATAGAACTGATTCTCCTTAGGAAATTATAAGTGGTAAACCAAGGAAATATTTACTTCAAAAAATGCCATAGATATATTTTAAGTTATATTTATTCTACACAATTTTCCAGAAGCAACTAAAATAAAAAATAATCAACTGATCTTCATAAGTCTAAAAAGTTTAAATGTACTTAAAATAACCATATACTTTAGAATGTGAAAACCATAAACACACTAAGACAATTAAATTTATCCTAATTAGATTTAACTAATCAGCAATTGTGTAAAACCAATTACTTAAAACCTTTGCTTCTTACGTAGGAATTTTTGTTAACACAAGTCCTTCTTTTAGCTCCCTCATCTTATTCCAGGCTTTTCTTCTGTAAAACTATAGGGAAAATCTCAAAATTATTTGACTATAAATACTCATACTACATAAAATTTAAAAGTGGTCAAACATTCTAAGTTGGACATTTTGGAAACCAAACACACCTATAATGAGTCTGGGCTGTAATTTAGAAACAAACTTACTCGTTTTGAACAATTACTTATGGCTCCAGTCCCTACACTTTTGCTTGGGATACTCCTCTGTTCTTTTCCCTTCAACTATGCCTAATCAACACAGCTTATTTTCAGACTAGTGGCCTGGTGCAAAAATTCGTGCACATTGAAAGGAATTAATAGAAGAAATATTTTAATATTGCTATTCGCCCTTTCTCTAAAATAGAAGTGTCAACCAAATTCATGATCGACAATGACAGATCGAAACACATGGGTATGATTGGCGCCATTGAGAGCTTTATATGTATCGCACATACACGAGTCAACTTAGCCTTTTATATGTATAGAACTAGAGCCCTGGTACATGAAAATTCATGCACTGGAGGGGGGGTCCCTCAGCCCGGCCTGCCCCCTCTCACAGTCCGGGAGCCCTCAGGGGTGGGAGGCGACGGGCGATCAGGGGAAGGCGACACCCCCATCACACCTCTGCTGTGGCCACTGCCGGCAGCACAAGCCTCGACCGCCCCTGGTTACCTGAGCCTTGGGCCGCCCTGGTCGGCTGGGGGGCTGAGGGGACTGGGCGCCGCCATCTTGTGGCTGTGGGTGCTACCATCTTTGAGGGAGGGGCATCAATTAGCATATTCCCTCCTTATTGGCTGTGGGCACCACCATTTTTGAGGGCAGGGCAGTCAATTATCATATTTCCTCATTATTAGATAGGATAAACTTGCTTAATTAGACCTGCTTTCTGATTTAGCTAAACTTTTTCCAGCCCAGTGAAGCACCCCAGCTTCTCTCTCAGGTAATTGTCAGCAACACAGCAGTAAATATCAACACGAAGCAGATTATTATTGTAGATCACGCAGGGAAAACAAAGGGTAAAATATTTAACTGCAGCAGCGTTTGACTATATTCTGTGCAGTGAGAAAACCTGAAGTCATTTTCAAGGTCCACCATTTCTTCTTTTCAGTCGGGTCAAGTTTCTAAACTTTCTAAATCTCCGTTTTCCGGCTAATGAAAAGAAAATAAGATTCCACCGAGTCTCCTATCTACCTACTCCAGGAATTCTGTGAGGATCAAATGAGATGAGGCACGGGAAAATGCTTCACAGACATTTGGTTAAAGTGTGAAATGTTTCCACTTGGCTACAAAGCAAGTCGTGTTCTTGGGCTGAAGAAACTCTAAGGAGACTAGCTGTCACTAGGAAGAGGAAGCCGGGCGTTGCTACATGACATCATTACCTGGCACCCACAGCAACCGTTTCTGGGCTGGGCTGGGCTGTGGGCCGCATTTTGCACTGTGGAGTCTCGGCAGCGGCAGCTGCGATTTGGTGGGCTGCTGCTCCAGGGTGGTGGTGAGGCCTGTGTCCCACTTGGGGGGAGCCAAGTGTTGCTTTGTGGACGCCAGGTCCTCGGGGCCATTTCTCTTTGCACATTACGGCAGCTCCTGTGCTGAGCGTCCGCCCCAGGTAGTCAGTGCATGTCATAACGGACAGTCGGACAGTCAGACACTAAGCATGTTAGACTTTTATATATATAGATGATTCTACCCAAAAGAGAGATATCTTTGTCACCCACCTCAGAATGCACAGTATTTACATTACAGCCTGTATCATTTATAGCATGTATGGTTACATCATATATGACTTTATACTACTAAACTTTTCACATATTGCAGCTTTCTATCTCTCTATATACTGTAACCTTTGAAGACAAGAAACATTTCTTTTCCTTCTTTGAATCCTGCACTACACCTTCAATGGACTAAGCAAATAAATTATTTCATAGAGTAATAAAGTTTCACAGCTGAATCTGCACATCTCTCATTTTACAGATAAAAAGGAAGCCTAGAAAGGTGAAATAACTCGCCCAAGGTTATTCGATTAGTTGGGAACTGAATCACAGCAAAACCCAAGAGTGTAAATCTAATCTAGTGTTCTTTGCTTTAGCCCATGTTAAAAGAAAGACATTATGCTAAAATACACTTGTTCACTTTCTGGTTTTAATAAAAATGAAAAGCTAACATTTGTGTATAACAAGAGCTTTGCATTGCCCAGAATTACCATTTTCTTCAATATTAATCATTGGACCATCCTGAGAATGATGATGATGGTGATCGTACATGTTATAATACATATAATATGTATGTGATTTGGTCAAATGTCTACTGACTTAGAACAGCCTTTATTTTGTGTAAACTTCTTCCTTTAAAACCATGATACAAGGGTTGGGGGTGTGGATGGGTGGAGATTCAATTAAACTAAACAGGTCTGTTACTCAAGTTCTAGTAGTTCAGGATTTTATCTAAATAACAGCAAAGAGTTCCTTGTCTCCCTCTGAATCTTCCTGGCCAAGATGTCTTCTCCCCATTGGTTTATGGAATAATATTTTTTAAAACCAGCTCCTTGATACTCTGATTAACCTAGACTAGTGATGGCAAACCTTTTGAGCTCGGCGTGTCAGCATTTTGAAAAACCCTAACTCTGGTGCCGTGTCACATATAGAAATTTTTTGATATTTGCAACCATAGTAAAACAAAGACTTATATTTTTGATATTTATTTTATATATTTAAATGCCATTTAACAAAGAAAATCAACCAAAAAAAAATGAGTTCGCATGTCACCTGACACGCGTGTCATAGGTTTGCCATGACTGACCTAGACTTTCCCTCAGAGTCTCATCTATCATCTGCCTAAGTCCTCGAGGGGAGTGGGGCCACTTAGACGCAAGAACAGCTGGAGCATGAGGTGACATGCAGATTTACTTCAAGAAATGAGCCCCAAGAGAAGTGCTTAGTTCTCAGTTAACTGTGCATTCTAACGTACGAAAATTCCAGGGAAATAAAAAATATGGTATTTCCACAAACTAATCATTAGACAACTCTATTGCTCTAAAAACTAGCACAGGGATAGTTCTGTCAAAAATGCCTTCCACTATCATTAAATTAATTTCATCTGAGGTAACAGAGCAGTGAGGATCCGATGAGGAGTTTCCATTAAGTTGATGGAAATAAAAGTCATCTTTTCCACATCTCCAGTCAGACTTTAAATTTTTAATTATTTCTTATTTTTTATTTTTATTATTATTTTTTTTATTTTCCCATCAGGCTTTTATTATAAAGAAGGTTCCAGAGCATCCTGGCCACCCCCTCCAGGCCAGGCCCTGTGCTGGCTGGGTCTGCTGTGGGGGAGTCAGTGAGCAGAGGGCCACTTGTGACAGGAACAGAATGGGTGGTTTTCTCAGGGTGGCAAGGGGCTGCCTTCCTCTGGAACAGTCATTTCCAGTTTTGCTTTGGGAGCCCCTCGGTCCTCTGCACACAGCTGCAGCTATTCACAACTGGCACATAATATATAAAAGCTTTCTTTAAAAAAGTGTTAAGAAACTCAGTGGTTGTGTGTCAGTCTATGAACCAGGAGGTCACGGTTTGATTCCCGGTCAGGGCACATGCCCAGGTTTCAGGCTCAATCCCCAGTGTGGGGCATGCAGTAGGCAGCTAATCAATGATTCTCTCTCATCATTGATGTTTTTTTCTCTCTCTCTCCCTCTCCATTCCTCTCTGAAACCAATAATATATATATATATATATATATATATATATATATATATATATGTATATATATATATTTTTTAAGTAACACTATCTTTAGAAACACTTCCAAGAAGATCAAATAGCCCAGCTAAAGCCTTGGTGCAACTTAGCCCCTCTCCCCCAAGACCAGGATTTAATTTTTTAATTGATTTTTAGAGAGAGAGAAACATCCATTTATTGTTCCACTTATTTATGCATTCAATGGTTGATTCCTGTAGGTGCCCTGACCAGGATCAAACCTGCAGCTCTGGTATATCAGGATGATGCTCTAATCAACTGAGCTACCTAACCCACCAGGGTTCCAGTCATAGTTACTAAAAGGTAAGTGTTATGGGTTAAATAGTCCTCCGCTCCCTCCCAGAAAAGATGTGTTAGAGTCTAGTCCAGGGGTGGGCAAACTTTTTTGACTCGAGGGCCACAATGGGTTCTTAAACTGGACCGGAGGGCCGGAACAAAAGCATGGATGGAGTGTTTGTGTGAACTAATATAAATTCAAAGTAAACATCATTACATAAAAGGGTACGGTCTTTTTTTTTTTTTTTTTTTAGTTTTATTCATTTCAACCGGGCCAGATCCGGCCAGTGGGCCGTAGTTTGCCCAAGGCTGGTCTAGTTTCTAACATCTCAGAAATGTGACCTTATTTGGAAACAAGGTATTGCAGATGTAATTCATTAAGATGAGGTCATACCTGAGTAGGGTGGGCCCCATATGACTGGTGTCCTCATAAGAAATTTGGACAGGAAAACAAGTATAGAGGGAAGATGATGTGAAGAGGCACCGGAAGAAGACAAAGAGAGGCCGGGACACATCCTTCTCTCATAGCCCTCAGAAGGAACCAATCCTGCCATCCCTATGATGTCAGACTTGACCAGCCTTGTCTTCTGAACTATGTGATGATAAATTTCTGTTAAGTCACCTATTTTGTGATACTTTGTTACAGCATCCCTAGCAAAGTAATACAATAACTAAGAAATTTTTTAAAGTGTTTATAAAATAAAATGCAAAATAGCAAAATTCAAAAGTCCTAGATCCTAGGTTTTAAATTCATAACTTTTGGCATAAATCTCTGTCTATAACTCTTTCAGGTTTTTGTGAGAATAGGACTTAATAATGTGTGGGAAAGTTCTTGGAAATATACAAGGCAACAGAAGATTTTAGGTTAAAAAAACAGCAAGAAGCATAAAAAAGGTCTAGGTGATCACCACATATTTTCCTCAGAAATGAGAGGCTAATGAGTTCAGATGTTTAATTAAAAACTGAACCCCGTATTTGTTAAGTTTTAAAACTGAAATTCCACCCTAAATTACAAAGAAACAAAGAAAGAAAAACACTCAGAAACATTCATAGCTCATATAATGATTAATTCATCTAACATTTGTTTAGAATCTACTATATTCCAGAAACTGTATTAGACCTTACAGATGCAGAGCTCAAAGACATGGGCCCTGACTTCAAGGAGCTCCCTGTACAGCAAAGGGCACAGGAGGTGATTGCACACAGATTCACATAAGCTATGGCAGAGGGTACGAAGTACAATACAGCAGATACCTACATTTGTACCAATATTTTCACAGAAAATGTTCAATTTTCTGGAATTGATAATGCTTTGGACAACATATATAGCAATGTTTCAATGAATTCATTGTTAAGTTGTTTGATTCTCCTTAACTCTTTTGATTACTGCTTCATGTTAGAAATAGAAAACTTCATTTTTCAGATTTCTTTAACACAGGCTTAAACAAATATTGGTGTGTGTCTTTTCTTTAAATTTGCTACATTTGTATTATCATCTTCTTATGCAGAGGAAAAGAATTACAGGTTACACTAACAAACTGGATATTTATTTTATAAGAGAAAACCAAAAAATTAGTGTTTCAATCCTTACTGAAAAGCCTTCTAAAATATTCCCACCTTCTCTAGTTTGTATGCATGGGCAGGGTATCCCAACTAAAGGTGTCTTTGATGGCTAAGGATTTTCCAGGTCCTAAGGAGTTAGCTGAATATCAGTGACCCAGGAATGGTCCTTTAAATACTGAAGGAACAGTATACTGTGTTAATCTTTACCCCTACGTGGAGGATAGCTGGGAGAGGCAGGGGCTAAAAGTCAATTTAAAGGCAATTAAACCCACAAGAAAAACACTCTTATTGTAAATTGCTTTTATTTTTTTAAGAAAAATAATATGTGAGATAACAGATCCATTTGAAATCTAAGTTAAAGGTTGATGATAAATAGTTTGATCAAAGAGCCAAACTACACAGGAGTGTAAAAGTAAGCATCAAACAGTAAAATGACTTAAAAGGTCTTTATCACCCTCCTTGTTTATTTACGTCTATAAAAACTTAAAGCTATATTTGCAGAGGCTAAAACACAAGCAGATAATCTCTCAATGGACAACTATGTTGACACTATTAGGATCTGGAAGTTGTAAAGCAGCAGAAGTAATACTTCCCATTCTCTGGAAGTTTAAAATTCAGTAAGAGCCCTGGCCAGCGTAGTTCAGCTGGTTGGAGTGCCTTCCCATACACTGAAAGGTGGTGGGTTAGATTCCCAATTGGGGCTCATCAGTGTTTCACTCTCTCTCTTTCTCTCTCCCGCTTCCTCTCTCTCTAAAAATCACTAGAAACATATCCTCAGGTGAGGATTAAAGAAAATATATATATATTAAGAGCACTACACGCAGGTTAGTCACAGCAGCAGAACATGGAGCTCCAGCCCCCAGCTATTTAATCTTTTAGATTGGCTTGAGAATCACAGGACCTGAAAATATTCCAAAATGTCTCTTAACTTCTCGAGAACTCTTCCAACTCAGACAACAAACAATAGAATTTTCTAACAGATTGTGATATAGATAAGATGTTTTGGTTTCCTGAATCATTGTAAGAAATCAAATACCTTAGTAAAAATGAAATCAAATATTGCCTAAGTTCACTGATGAAAAATGGACAATTGGTCCAACTAAATCTGACTCTATGCCCATGGATATCACTTTCTTTTTAGGGTTTTTATATAGTCCCGGTGCTCTGCCTCTACACTGGTCCATCTGGACATCTTAATCCTCCTTAAAAAGTTACAGTCTGAACACAGAAAAAAACAAAACCCTTCCTTCCCTCAGTTCTCTGGACTGTCGACACATTCATTCAAGTATTCACTCAACAAACATTTACTACACAGATAATGTATGCCAAGTCCTATATTATTTACTGGAGCTTTCAAATGTTAATAGAAAATAAAAGGAAATGAACAAAAAAAAAATATCCTGGCTTACATTCTAATTAATCATTAGGCTCTTACTAGAGTTAGCAGGTACCCACGGCATGAAGGGCTTGTCAGAAATATGGCTACGATAACTATGCAACAGCCCTCCAAAGCTGAAAGGTAAGTGTAGAGGCACACTGTGAGCCCCTTGCTTTCCAGCTAAAGGTCAACCTCCTTACTCTCTTCGTCATGATTTCACTCTCCCCACATCAAGGCCAAGAGAGGGATTCTAATTCTGCCACTTAATTCTGACTTCTGGACTAGAAGACCTACCCTTTTTCCTATGTAACAACGACAACACTCTCTCACAAGAATGGCATAACTTACTGAGGAGAAGCTGTGGAGAAATGAGAGGAGAAAGGGCGAGGGTAGAGGGCAGAGACAACGGGCTTCCATCAGTGGTTGGCAAACCCTTTTATTAGTTTTTTTTCTTTATCTAATTGACATTTATTATAGCACAAGTAACCAAACAATGACAGAATATAGGTAATTCTCAAGTGTATACATAGAAAATCCACTAAGATATACCATATGCTGGGCCATCTCAAACAAGTCTCAAAACATTTCAAAGAATAGAAATTATACAAATGATTTTCTCTGATTACAATAGAATTAAACTAAAATTAAAAACAGAAAAAAAAAACAGAAAAATCCCAAATACTTGGAAAAACAATCATTTCAAAATAAACAGCTTTTCAAAGAAAAATGGCAGAGGTAATCAGAAAATATTTCAAAATGAAACACACCATATCAAAATTTGTGAGATGCAAATAAAACAATGCTGAGAAACAATTTTATAGCATTAAAAACTTACATTGCCAACATTTTCATATGTCCAAAATCAGTTATCTTAGCTTACACCTTAAAAAGATAGGAAACTAAATCCAAAGTATAAGGAAGCAAGCAATAAAAACTTTAAATCAATGAAATTAAAAATAAGCAATAGAGGAAAATCAATGAAACCATAGCTTCTGGTTTAAAAAGATTTATATAAATGAGAAACCTCTAGCTAGACTAATCAAGAAAAAAACCCAAATATTTTTATACCAAAAACAATAGGATGTCACTGAACATTTTCTAGAAAATTAAACAGACAATAATAGATTATGAATAATTTCCCTGCTGACAAAATTTGACAACTTGAGTTAAATGGACAAATTATATATATAATTCTTGACAATATTATAGATATATCCCATCCCCCCTCCTTGACTCCTCTCCACCCAGACCCTACCACCCACCCCCACCCCAGGTCTTCACCCCCTATTGCCCAAGTCCATGGGCTATTCATATACATATACCATACAAGTATATTGTTTTCTCTCCCCTCATCCTCCCACCCCACACTGATGTATGTCAGTATGTTCTATACCTCCATGTTTTAGGTCTTATTTTGCTGGTCAATTTACTTTGTTCATTAGATTCCACAAACAAGTGAGATCATGTGATATTTCCCTTTTTCTGACTGGCTTATTTCACTTAGAGTAATAGTCTCCAGGTCCCTCCATGCTGTCCTAAAGGGTAAGAGATCCTTCTTTTTACAGCTGCATAGTATTCCATGATGTAAATGTACCATAGCTTTTTTATCCATTCATCTACTGACTGGCACTTGGGCTGTTTCTAAATCTTAGCTATTATAAATAGCACTGTATGAACATAGGGGTGCATATATTTATTCTGATTGTGAAGCCTTAAAATCTCCTCCTGGCAAACATTTTTAAACATTAAAAGTTAGAAGAGGCTTAATAATAGTTGTGGTATTGAGATCAAGTCTGTGTATTATTCTTAAAGTAGTTATCATCTCAACTATTCTGGAAACATTCAGACAACAGCTAGCAAGTGGATAGCCTAAGATCACTGTAACAGAAAAACAATTCTAGGCACTAGTTACAACACACTGAGCAGGTATTTTATTTCTCTAAACCTTTGTTTCCTCATCAAATAATGTTAATAAGATGCATTTCATATGGTTGTTACAAGTGTAAAGTACACCAGTGTTAATGAAGGACCTGGCTCAGTGTGCTACATGGTGCTAATTTTATGTGCAACATAAAAATTACAACATTATAGAATGGCAAACACTGTGACTCACCCATATTCTCATGTGCATACACAATTACAATATTCTATTTTATTTTAAATGTTCAGCTCAAGTGAATCCTTCTCTAATGCATATGGCAAAAGTACTTTCTTCCGCTTTTGAAACTCCATAACACTTTGCAACATTTCTCTGGTAACACTGTAATTGTCTGTATGCATAGTTTATCTGTTCTATGTGAAAAAAAAAATCAAAGTAAAGCCAGAGACTCTTTTTTCTTTATATCTACTAATTAAAGAAGTTTTTCAAAATAAATTAAAACAAATCTGGTTTTAATGCTCATCCATTTAGAAAAAAAAAAGGGCTACTCCAAATAATAGAATGAAGCTTCTATACAAG
Organism: Myotis daubentonii; assembly: GCF_963259705.1. NCBI lineage: Eukaryota > Metazoa > Chordata > Mammalia > Chiroptera > Vespertilionidae > Myotis > Myotis daubentonii. The sequence continues at coordinate 72,150,481 of NC_081843.1, read as the reverse complement.
TTAAAATGAGTAACTGACTCCTTGTTTGGGATCACATAACTCCTTCCCCAACTGTTATACAGTGTAATATATATGTATATATAAACTTATCCCTTGAGAAGATTCTTGGTTTAGAGAAAGAGGAAAGATTCATAATAACCAGTTAATATAATGATGTCAATGTGGTTGATTATTGTTGGTAGTAGAGTATGGAGGTTCATTTCCCTCAACTCTTTTTCTTCAACCTGCAGTCGCCATGAAAACATAGAGTGGTCTGGAGAAACAAGATGGCAGCAGAGGAAAACACCTAAACTTGCTGCCTCCCACAACCACATCAAAATTATAACTAAAATACAGAACAACCATCACCCAGAACTGCCGGAGAGCTGGCTGAATGGAAGTCCTACCAACTAGAGAAGTAAAGAAGAAAGCACACGGAGGCTGTTAGGAGGAGCGAGGCACAGAACGAGCTGGCCCAGCACCCACATGGGCCGCTTTTCACCTCTGCGGGGGGCCGCCCAGAGGAGCAAGGGGTCCCAGCCCCACACCAGACCCCCAGCCCAGGGTCCCAAAGCTGGAAAAAGAAGTCCCTACAGGCAGTAAGAACTATGGGATGTAAAAACTAGTGGGGATTGGGGCTCAGTGACACAAAGGCTGTTGGAGACTCAGCTGCTCCTCTTAAAAGGCCGGTACCACAAACTGAACTTACAAGCACCTGCTTGCTCTGAGTTCCAGTGCCGGGCGAGGCTCTAGGGGACCCAGACATACACGAGGAGAAACTGGACTGTCTGCCATTGGGGCAGGAACTTGGGGGCAGCTTTCTTCCAGACGGAGGTGCTTGCAGTGGTCATTGTTCCCTTGCAGGGACCTCCCCAGTTGCAGGACTGACTGGAAGCCATTTCTGTTTGCTCTGCCCTGGTGATTCCCTGAGACCAAGCCCCACCCAATTTACAACCCCACCCAAGCTGTGCACAGCAGCTTTTCATTTGAATGGCCTGTCCTTTCTCAGGCTAAAAACCTGCCAAACAAGCTACAGCTGGGTCAAGGGGCCCTAAACCTATCAATAAAAGGTCCACGGCCTGCACCATCACCAGCCTGCCTTACTTCTCAGCTGGGCCTCATCTGGGCACTTCCAAACCCCATACAAAGAGGAGGAATCTGAAGATCTCTCTGTTGCTCCTGCTGGGTGGCCTCAGGCAGTGGCTGACTTTGCACCTCCCTGGAGATCCAAGAGCCAGTGTACCCAGTGGTCAGTGTGAGACCATACCAGATTACAGCTCTGCATCCATAAGTGATACACTCACTAGCAGACTCAATGAGCACCAAAGCCCCTCTGAAGCAAGTCCTGCTCCATAAGGGTGTCTCCTGCACAGCAGCTCTCCCACTGTAGTCGCAGCTAGTCCTCACAGCCAATTGGCCTAGAGGTCAATTCCTCCCAGTGACACCAAGAGCAATCAAGGCTCAACTACAACAAGTCTGTGCACTCAGCCCACAAAGGGGTGCACCTAGAGTGTCCACCTCAGGTGATTGGGGAGGCTGAGCCACTGGGCTCTATAGGACACCTACTACACAAGGCCATTCTATCAACTCAAGGAGACTTAGCAGCTGTACCCAATACACAGAAACAAACACAAGGAAGCAGCGAAAATGCAGAGACAAAGAAACATGTCACAAATGAAAGAAGTGGAAGAAAGCAAACTACTGGACACAGAGTTCAAAACCACAGTTATAAGGTTACTCAAGAATCTAGAAACTGCCAAGGGACTTAGACTTTCAAGGATCTTAGTGAGAATGTAAAAAAACAACAAACAAACAAAAAAATAGAAAAGGACCAGTCAGAAATTAAGCATTATTGACTGAAATAAAGAATAATATACAACAGTATATTATTCAACAGTAGACAAGAGGACTCTGAGAATAAAATCAACAATTTGAAGTATGAGTATGCAAAAAACACCCAACCAGAAGAGCAAAAAGAAAAAAGAATCCAAAAATATGAAGATAGTGTAAGGAACCTCTAGGACAACCTCAAGTGTACCAACATCCGAATCATGGGGGTGCCAGAAGAAGAGAGAGAGCAAGATATTGAAAACCTATTTGAAGAAATAATGACAGAAAACTTCCCCTACCTGGTGAAATAGACTTACAAGTTCAGGATACACAGAGAACCCCAAACAAAAGGAATCCAAAGAGGACCACACCAAGACACATCATAATTAAAATGCCAAGGACAAAAGACAAAGAGAGAATCTTAAAGGCAGCAAAAGAAAAGCAGTTAGTTACCTACAAGGGAGTACCCATACGACTGTCAGCTGATTTCTCACCAGAAACTATGCAGGCCAGGAGGGAGTGGCAAGAAATATTCAAAGTGATGAATAGCAAGCACCTACAACCAAGATTACTCTACCCAGCAAAGCTATCATTTAGAATTGAAGGTCAGGTAAAGAGCTTCACAGACAAGAAAAAGCTAAAGGAGTTCATCATCACCAAACCAGTATTATATGAAATGCTGAAGGGTATTCTTTAAGTAGAGGAAGAAGAAAATGGTAAAGATAAGAAATATGAACAACAAAGTGGCAACAAATACATATCTATCAATAATTGAATCTAAAAATCAAACAAATAAAAAACCTGATAAACATAATAAACTGGTGAATGGAATAAAATCAGGGACATGGAAATGGAACAGACTGACAATTCTCAGAGGGAAGGGGGTATGGGAGATGCAGGAAGAGATTAGACTAAGATCTTATATGCATGTATCCATTACCTATGGACACAGACAACAGGGTGGCCAGGACCTGAGGCAGGGTGGAACTGGGCGGAGGGGAGCTATGGGGGTAAAAAGAGGGACATCTGTAATAATCTCAACAATAAAGATTTAAAAAAAGAGTGGTTTTACTCTATGTTCAGACAGTGAGTATACCCAATTATATGTGCACGGATACAAAATAAAAGTTTGTATGAAAATTAAGGGAATGAGTAGCTCTGGATGCCCTTGTTTTCCAAATGGAACAGCATTAATCCAAGTACAGTTACTATTTTTACTTTAACTAGTTTTATTGAAACTCTCTAAGGCAGTGGTTCTCAACCTTCTGGCCCTTTAAATACAGTTCCTCATGTTGTGACCCAACCATAAAATTATTTTCGTTGCTACTTCATAACTGTAATGTTGCTACTGTTATGAATCGTAATGTAAATATCTGATATGTAGGATGGTCTTACATCTGATATGTAGGATGGCGACCCCTGTGAAAGGGTCGTTCGACTGCCAAAGGGGTCGCGACCCACAGGTTGAGAACCGCTGCTCTAAGGCTTATTTCTCTGCCACTTTAAGCATAACCTCAGGATCACTATTACTTATGAGCTTCAATTACCAAGCTACATCTCAGATATATCTCAATAAATGCCATACCCCAGACAGGTAAGTATTCTGTACAGTCTATTGAACTAGACATGGTATATGTCATTAGCATGGCACAGAAAAGGCACTGTATGGAGGTACATTACAGGGGCTGTCTGTCCTCTGTTCGTACCACATTCATTTCCCTGGAGTTGAGGAAGGAGTGCATATTTATCCAACAATCCCTACTTTTCCATCTTCTCTCTTTCCTATGTTTTTCTGCTGAGAGTGCTACTTGCTGCCTCCACCACAACTTCTAGCACTGCTAATCAAAACACTCCTCTCTGCTGCTGGCTTCCCTCTTCTCTGCTGTCTCAAATCACCTGCGCATCCATGAGAATGCAAACTAGTCACTAAAAAACAATATAATTGACAAATATATGCAAAAAGTTCCCACATAAATTTTAGAATAAATGTGTTGAGATCTGCAAAAATCTTACTAGCATGTTGATTTGCAGTTGCATTATATTTATAGATTAAGTTGAGGAGAACTGACATCTTATAAAGTTAAATCATCCCAGGAATTTCTCTCCTACTCGTTATGTATTCTTTTATGCCCTTTAATAGAGTTTTAAAATTCCTCCAGGATACAGCCATGTGCATTCTTTTTTAGATCCATTAGTTGATTGTATTTGTTGCTATTGTGGATGTTGCTAAGTTTAGTTTTTAAAAAGAGGGAGGCCTTGCCCTACCAGACTTGAGGACATAATGCGAAGAGCCACTGTCATAAAAACACCATGATACTAGACATAAATAGACAACAGATTAATGAAATATGAGAAAGAACTCATATGGCCAGGGGTTACTATCAATCAGCAGAAAAAGTACAAATAGTTTACACTTTAACAGGAAGAAAAATAAAGCCAAACACTACATTTTACATCCTATACTAAGGTAAACTCCTGAGGAGTTAGAGAACCAAATATAAAACTATAAAGCAAATAGAAGAAAATGTAGGGGTATTTGTGGTAACAGGATAGAAAAGGATTTCTTCAGACCACAATAACACAAACTACAATGTGATGATTTATGTGTTGCAATGTGATGATTTAACCACTTGATAATTAAGGATTCCTTATTAAAGGAGAATAACAGACAAAATTAACAAATTACATTACAATGTCTAACATCAACAAGGGTTAAATGTCCAAGATATTTAAGCAACTCCTGATAGTAGGGGAAATGGGCAAAGCATATAAATAGCAAATTCGTATAGCACTCAGCAAATATTTAAAGTACCTATTTTTTAAGTGCTAGTGTTACATTTATGTACAACACAGATAAGATCTCTGCCTTCAAGAAACTTGATGAAGAAACAAACAAATAAATAAATATTAAAATTCATATATTACGTTTTGATGTGATAAACAGTATAAAGAACGATAAAACAGAACAAAGACAGAAGGTGAGGAAGAATACTCTTTTAGATAAGATGGTCAAAGATATGATATTTACATTGAAAGGGTTTTCTAGGCAGAATAAACAGCAAGAACGGGAGACTCTAAGGGTAATAGATAACACTATTTGAAGAGATAACCAACCTTACTAATAATCAGAAAAATAAAAGTGTAAGTAATGAACTACTACTTTACATATATCAGGCCAGCAAAAATAAAATGTGAGATAATACCAAGTATCAATGGAAATGGAAGGAAAGGGAACTTTCACGTGCTGCCAGTGAGTGCAAAGGGTACAGCCACTGGGAAGCAAGCTGGCAGTACTTGGTCAAATGAAGCACATACGTGCATGCATACCTATGATGCAGAGAGCTTCTCTGGAAAATCAGAACTCTCCTAAAAGAGGAGGACATGCATGAATATGGAAATGGAAATCACAGAGTTGTTTGTAGTAGCAGGAAGTTGCAGGCAATCTTGGTAAGCAGCACCAGAGGACCTGGTAAGTAAGGTGTGGTAGATCACACGCTGAAATGCTTGCAGCACTTACAAGTTATTTATATATATAACTTGGCTAATCAGGGCGATATGCAAATTAACTGCCAACAAAGATGGCGGCCGGCAGCCAGGCAGCTGAAGCGAACATGAGGCTTGCTTGCTCCAATGATGGTGGAAGCCAAGGTTCCCTGCCTGCCGCAGCAGGGCTCTGAGCTCCAGTCTAAGGAACAATGTTGCAATTATAGAAGCTAAAAAAAAACCAGATACCTGCTTTCAGACAGCTGGCCTCGGAGCTGGAGCCACAACAAAGTTTCAATTACAGAAGTTAAATAAATCCCAGATTAAAAAAAAAGAAAAAGAAAAAAAGGAGAGACTGGGAGCTTTAGTTGCAGGCTTGGTCCACCTGAAAACAGCCCTCAGCCCTTCATCCAGGCTGGCCAGGCACCCCAGTGGGGACCCCCACCCTGAAGGGGGTGCGGGCAGCCTGAAAACAGCCATCAGCCCCTCACCCAGGCTGGCCAGGCACCCCAGCGGGACTCCAACCCTGATCTGGGACACCATTCAGGGCAAACCAGCCAGCCCCCACCCGTGCACCAGGCCTCTATCCTATATAGTAAAAGGGTAATATGCAAACTGACCCTAACAGCAGAAAGACTGGGAATGACTGGTCACTATGACACACACTGACCACCAGGGGCCAGACGCTCAATGCAGGAGCTGCCCTCTGGTGGTCAGTGTGCTCCCACATGGGGGAGCTCTGCTCAGCCACAAGCCAGGCTGATGGCTGCCAGTACAGCAGCAGTGGTGGGAGCCTCTCCTGCCTCCTCATCAGCAGCGCTAAGGATGTCCGACTGCAGCTTAGGTCTGCTCCCCGCTGGCAAGTGGACATCCCCCGAGGGCTGCCAGGCTGCCAGAGGGATGTCTGATTGCCATCTTAGGCCCAATCCCCCGGGGAGCAGGCCTCAGCCAGCAGGTGGTCATCCCCTGAGGGGTCCCAGACTGAGAGAGGGCACAGGCCAGGCTGAGGGACCCCCACCCCGAATGCACAAATTTTTGTGCACTGGGCCTCTAATATATATATATATATATATATATATATACATATATATATATATATATATATATACATAGAGAGAGAGAGAGAGAGAGAGAGAGAGAGAGAGAGAGAGGGAGAGAATCATATGGATAGTATTGAGCACTGAAATATAAAAAAATATCAGCTTTGCTATGGAAAAATGCAATTTATAGAAGTGGAGCTGTGGGGAGGAGTTCTTAAGGGTAAGAGTGGTTAGAAATATGTAATAAGCAAGGTTAGGTATGAGTTGGTAATTGTTGATGCTGGACAATGGATACATGGGATTTTGTTATACTCTTCTCTCTATATTTATGTCTGTTTGAAGCTTTCCATCATAAAAAGTCATATTTAGAGTGTTGAGTGAAAAGAAACATGTATAGCAGAATATCATTTATATAAATTAAATTAAAACACCACCATATTTTTTATGATACAGACATATGGATGTCTATGAAGGAAGAAAAATGAAAATGGTAGATAAATGAGAACTATTTGTCAGCCAAAGCTAACAATGTGCCATTACCTGAGGAGTTTAGTTCAATTTTTTTCACCTGGGGTTAAGAAAGAAAGCGCTAAGTAAATACAAAGTGCTCTAGGTCCACAGTGCTCTAAGTCCTACTTGGGAGGAGGGGTATCCCTGCCCCACAACATAGATACACTGAATCAGAATCTCTGAGACTGGGGAAAAGGTGTTACTGTTCAAGTCCCATTTCACAGCGGAGACACTAAAGGACAGTAAGTGCAATAACATTCCAAGCTCATAGACCCACAAGTAGAGAAGGTAGAATTCAAGCCCAGGGCCAGAACTGCCACTCTTCACTCACTGTGCTACCAATGCTGCATTATTCTAATTTAACACCTGCACACTGCTACCAAAATGAACTTCTTAAAATATTACTTTATCCCACAATGCCACTGTTCTTAGCAACCACAGAAAAAATTAAATTCTGTATAGATTATGTACCGCCCCCAACCATTCCTCATCTGCTTCTTCTACAAATATCCTACTTTTCTCCAATATAAGTCCTCTCTTCCAGTCACACTAGTCCTCCTTTCAGAGCACCTACAACACCTCCAAGCCTCTAAGTACCTTTTCCAAACTGAAATACCTTTATTTCCTCTATATCAGTGGTTCCCAATGTGGGGCATACTCCCCACAGGGGGGCAATTCGAGAATGAGTTATTAATAGTGAATTTTTTGCATTTCTTATGGTTCTAGGGGCCTCATACACAGTATATAAATATATATTGTGACATATTTATGCAATTCAGTTCTCTATTATGTTTTGAAACTTTATTTTCTATTTTTTCATATCACTTCATATCATTATTATTTTTTAACAATTTCTTAGTGATTTCTTCCTCAGTACTTCAATTGCCCTTTCGTTCTTTTATTTTTCTCTTTCATGGATTCCATGTTCTTTGGAGGCTTGTTTAGACCAAGTTAATGGCCTTTTAGGCTTCTTCCACAAGTTCACTTTTTGAATAATAAGAATTATATGTTCCGGGGAGCAGGGGGCATCAGGATTTTAGAGATGCTTAGGTAGGGCATGGCCAAAAAAAGGTTGGGAACCACTGCTCTATACTTATTTGTATCCCATATATCCTGCCAGGTCCAGTATTCTACACTTCTGCAGCATTAACTGAAGTCCCACAGCTACTCCAAGAAGCATCCCTGATGACTTCAGCACACACCTTTTCCTTCTTTAATTTCTTTTGCACTTACTCACTGTGCCATTCTATTAGCACCTATTACAGTAGCACCTCATTTATCCAGCATCACCAGGAAAGAAAAGTGTTCATCAGAACAAATTTTCCAGACAACTTAAGCATTAATTTAGGAAGCAACAACAGAGAGTGAAATTAATTTAGGAAGCAGCAAAGTACAGTATGCTGACTTTAGTTAAGGATAGATTTAGGCTCAAATCTCAGTTCCTCCACTTATGAGTTAAGTGGCTTCAACAAGTTGTTAACTCTGTGTTCTATCATCTATAATGTGAGGATAGACTACTAACTTCACAAAATTGTTTTGAGTACAAAAGAAATCACATGCAGCCCTAACCAGTTTGGCTCAGTGGATAGAGCGTTGACCTTTGGACTGAAAGGTCCCAGGTTCGATTCCAGTCAAGGGCATGTACCTTGATTGTGGGCACATCCCCAGTAGGAGGTGTGCAGGAGGGAGCTGATCAATGTTTCTCTCTCTCTATCCCTCTCCCTTCCTCTCTGTAAAAAAATCAATAAAATATATTTAAAATATCACATGCAAAGAATGTGGTACAACATTCTTTAAATCATGGCTACAACGGTATTCCAACTACTATTATACACTGAAACAAAATCATTTTTATGGAAATATTAATCAAATGTAGTATATATTTTGAGATTTTTTTCAGAGCACAGTGAATGTAAGTTAATCATCTCTTGATAACTCATTCAACATTCACTCATTCAATAAATATTCATCAATTCAGTAAAGCTTGTAATACACAATAGCAAAATACAAAATTCATTTCTATACATCTTTAACACATTATGTGTCAATTATATCTCCATAAAACTGGAGGAAAACTATATTACTAACACTGGGATAACAATACATGTAAAAATAAATACAAATAAATATTTATCAAGCGGCAATTAAGTGCAAAGTGACTAAGGATTCAACTGTGCATTCAAACATGGACTCTGCAGTCATGAGGTTTAGAGTCTGCTAGTCATTAAATAATTTCACTTTGTGTTTTAGAATAGAGAATTAGACAAGGACCAGATCATTAAGGGTTCTGCAGGCCACAGTAAGGACTGTGAGTTTTATTCTAAATGTAATGGGGAGGTGACATGACAGGATACATAATGTAAATGCACCAAGTATTTCAGGAATTGTAGACTTTTTTTCTCCTTTATTAATTTGTCTAATCTGACTTACAGCTTTCATCTCAAAACAAAAGCAGCAACAACAGTGATACAGGAGCAATGATTTTTAAAGTTTTATTGAAAGGAGTAGCATTTTTTTTAAATGAAACATTTCTTGTACCCCATTATATAAAAATATTAATAATGGAGTAAGTCATTTCAAATTATAGTTCGATTCTCATTTCATACTGTCACCTCCTTCAGTTCTTTCTGGAAAAGAGTTTGAAAATATGGGTATCAGATTAAGAACATTAGCCTAGGAATCAGAAGATTCCAGTCCTAGTCCTGACTCTAACTTCACAGCAAAGTAACTTTGTGCAAACCATTTAATGTCTTCATTCTCAACCTCTCCTTTATTAAAATGGAGATAATACCAGACATACCACACACAATAGGAGTGTGGATCAAAATGATAACATTCATGGGGGAAGGTAGTCACCAACTAGATTACAAACCAGAAAGTACATCCTTTATTGTTTTTGTAATAAATAAATTTCGTTTGCTTGAATGACGCCCAAATCATATTGAAATATTCATGCCCCCAAGCATAAATTAACATCTACAAATGGCCAAGCCAATTTACAAAGTGGCTGGTGTAGCATCAAACAGAATCAACATATTTATTGAATCCCTACTATATTTGAGGTCCTATGGAATGCAATAGCCAATTGCAAAGAATAACTAAATTTGGTGCTTAATGGAAATGAATTTTATCTTTTAATTACTTATTGAGTTTTTAAAAAGTCAATGAGTTAAAAGAGTAAATAATATATTCCCCTAGATTTCTTAATGCTTTCAACATGTTAAACCTACTTTTTATAAATTGCTAAATTAGGTTATTTTGTCCTTGAATACTGGTAGTTCACCTGAACTAGCCTATTTTCAAATCGATTGGAGGCTCTCTTTTTAAAAAGAAGAAAAATATTACCTGAAGCAGTTAGACAATATAAAATAGTTAATCTTCAATGCATTAGTTAGAACTAGAAAAAAAAATATATATATATATATGCAGCAAGATGGATAGCCCTAAGTCATTTCTTATGGGGCTGGAGAATGTAGAAATGGTGAATGGAAGTAGATAATTTAAAAGACCTAATTATAAACGATTAGCCTGATATTATCAATCTCACTTTTTAATCTAAAAGATAAAAAAATTGGTAATAATTTTAGAAAATATAGTTGCATAAAATAAATATTGACAGACACAGGAGACAGAAAAAAAAACCAAACAGCCAGTTTTTCCAGTGATTGGTTGTTTTTTAATTAAGTGAACGGTTGTATTTCTATCCTGTTACATAAAAAGTCATCACAAATAACTTGGCATCACCAAAATATGTAATTATTGCCAAAAACATACATTTCACTCTACTTTTATAACAAATGCGTTACACTCATCATTGAAAAGCCTCTACAGGTTAACTGCATTTTTAAAAGACATTTTACATAGTCAAAAACACATCTGTAACTCTAAAAATCTGTAGGCTTACTTGAGTTTAAACTCTACTGAAAAGTGAAATTTTCATTCAAGATGACAAACTGAAATCCACTTATTCCTTGTTAACATAATTCTGATTTATATCTTAGCTTTGATTTTACATCATTGCCTATATTTTTCCTAAAGAAATACAATCTTTTCATAGTAAGGAAAGAGCTCAGTCCAAATCTAAGGAGAAACTCAGGCTTCTCTTAAGTGGTAAAATTTCAGAATTTTCATTTTGGATGACAAAATGATGAACATTTTATCTCCTGTTATTCTTTATTAAAATATATTTAATAAGTAAACAAAAATAAAATCTCTTCTAGTAGAACTTTTTATTGTGGTAAAAATAAAATCACTTCCAGTAGAACTTTTCATACTGGTAAAAAACATAAAATTTAGCATCTTAACCATTTTTCTAAAGATATGTTTTTAATGACTTCAGAGAGAGGAAGGGAGAGGGAGAAATAGAAACATTAATGCGAGAGAATCACAGATTGGCTGCCTCCTGCATACCCCTGACCAGGAATGGAACTGTGACGACATGAGCCACACCAGCCGGGCATCTTAATCATTTTTAAGTGTACAATTCAGTAGTGTTAAGTATATTCACATTGTTGTGAAACAAACCCCCAGAACTTCTTTATATGGCAAAAGTGAAACCCTATACCCATGAAAAAATAAATGTTCAATGGTTCAAATATGGATTCTGTAAATATTGAAATATTTTACCTTAAGTTTCTAACTGCTTTTGCCTCAGAGTCTTTGTCTATAAAATAGAGTATAACATCTACCTCACTGGGACTGCGTGATAATGAATAAAGTCATTGATTTAACATGCGATGTTCCTTAGGTCATTCATATATGTTAACAGTTTATGAAGAAATTACACATTAACTCTTTATCTTTTTTAGATGACCATAGGTTTAAAGAATAATGACTAATATTTCATGGAGAATTATTGCCCTCAAGGAGTAATCACAAAACAGTCTATGTGATTCCTAAGTTAAATGAACCTTTGGCAATATCCTATGGAAAAGTATCTTTGCTTATGCCAAGTCAAGGAGAAAGATTTCCTGGCTGCCTTAAAAAGCTTCAGGCAAAAATGCTTATCCATTTCAAGTATTCCAGTAACCATTCCAAAAAAGAACCTTAAAAAAAACAGAAAGTCAATTACCTTATCAAAATAGAGTTCAATGTTTATTTCAATTTCCAGGTTTCAACACATGTATGGAAGAGATCATCATTCAAGTTAGGAAATATCCCTTTCCTTTCCTTTAAGAACAATGAACCATTTATTTGTAGATAACTTGGTAGGTATAGTACCCAAAACTTTGCTTCTCCTTGTTGGTTCTGTGTAACTTGGGAGGGTGATAAGATAAAAGTCAAATTGAATTTTCTTGTAATACAACATTAATTTAAATGGAGAAATAAAAAGGTCCATCTTCAATTACCATGTCAGGAGAAAAAAAAGTTACTGTATTAACTCTGCAGTGAATTGGAGCATTGGATTTCAAAGCCTTAAAATTAGCTTCAAAGGATAGTCATTGATTTGCTGTCTTATGTCTAATTGAGGTTATCTCTGATATCATCCACTTGTATGAATTAGAAAATCTTATTTTTTAAAAAAAAAAAATTTAAATATATTTTTATTGATTTCAGAGAGGTGGGAGAGGGAGAGAGACAGAAACATCAATGATGAGAGAGAAATATTGACTGGCTGCCTCCTGCACGCCCCCTGCTGGGGATCAAGCCTGCAACCCTGGCATGTGCCCTGACAGGGAATCAAACCATGAGCTCCTGGGTCATAGGTCGACTCTCAACCACTGAGCCACACCAATCAAGAAGAAAATCTTAATAGTAAACCTTAAAATGCTACATCAAAAGTAGAAAAATATACTCAATCATAATATAAATTTAAGAAACTGAAATATGTAAAAAATGAATGACATATGATATTAAACCATCTGCTTCTTCCATTTTTTTCTTAATTCTTTTTTCTCAGTTTTTGAATATGAAACCTATAATTCCCTTTTTTTCAAAGTAAAGTGGTAACCCATGACCCATTGTATGGATAAATACTTCAATAAATACATATTAAAAATTACTGGACTTTATGAAACAAAGTAATAATAATTTTACAGCCTGGAGTCCAACACATGCAATAAATAGTAACACCAAAGCACTCTGTAAATTTATTCTTAGCATCTGGTAAATAATGTTTTTAAGATTTTAAATAAAATAGTTTGCTTTTATAGGTTCAACTTCCCATCAAAACCCTAGCAAGATTAAATGGAATCCATCAAACTTATTTTTTTGAACTAAACTCTGAATTATAATCAGAAGAAATGATAATTTGCTTTTCCCCCCTGTTTTGTTGCTTTTTATAAGAATCTCCCTTTTTATAGGTACAATGAATTACATATGCAAATAAATAAAAGGGAAATGAGCAATCTGAATGCTGCTTTTATATGGACATAAAGCTTTGCACAGCCTGGTTACTTCTGAGTGGTTCCTATAGAAGAAATCCTAACTACAGATAAAATTGAGGTTTTTTGCAGATACTAAAATGGAGTATTTTATGCCCTTTCTAGACAACATAAAAAAGACACCCCCTGGATAAGTGATCTCTTGTCATTTTAGAGAATTAGAAAACAGCACATTCAAGACTCATTCAACTCCTGAATAATTCTTTCATCATTGCAAAGAAACTGGTCTTGAAAAGTAATTCTAAATCAAAAGACTCTCCAACTTGGATAATTTCAAAATATTTAGATTGGTAAAATACTCTAGAAGACCTGTTAATAGTGTAACCTTTGTTGTCAAACAAAATAAATCCGCCAATAATAGATACAGGTCTTATTAAGCTCATTTAAACGTCAATCAGCAAGATAAAATACTGTCGGTCATCAACACAAAAGAAAAAAAAATAGGAAGGCCCAACAATCTCAGGATTCCAATAAATGAAAACATAACTTGAAAGTCAGCCAGAGAAGAGAACAAGTCATATAGCAATAAACAAATATAGTGGAAATACAGAGGGCTCTCATGACTTTCAAACATCAGAAAAATGAGTCGCCTTTAGTCATAGTAATTTATGATCGTAGGGATCCCCATCAATACATCAACAACTGAAAGAAAAGCGTCAGAAACACTCATTATAGCCACACAGGTAGAAACTCTTTAGACTTAACACTGAAGTACTCTCACTGATAAACTATATATTTCATATAATGTGACTTTATTATCATCTACCTAGATTAGATTATTTACTATCAAACATGCCCAAGAATTGTCCATTATAGTCCTCCAACTTGTTGACAGATCATATCTGTTAGGAAATCTAAGAAATTATTAACCCTAAATTTCACTGAATCCTTTGCTCTTCCTATATTAACTCACCTTGATCTGGCCAAATGTCACAATTAGATAGTATTTGCCTGTAGCTATATAATTTAGGAAACTGTAAAATCTCCCATAAGCCTGTCATAATGGCTATTTTTGTCTAAATAGGGCCCTGAACACTAAATAGTACTTATTTCAAGTTGTTACATTTCCATGCATTTAAAAAGGTATGAAATTACCCTGGCCTGCATGGCTCAGTGGCTAGAGCATTAGCCCGCACACAGAAGGGTTGAGGGTTTGATTACAATCAAGGGCACATACCTAGGTTGCAGGTTCAATCCTCAGCCCTGGTCATGTCTCCCGGGCTCATGCTAGAGACAACCAATCAATGTGTCTCTCTCACATCAATGTTTCTCTCTCTCTGTCTCTCTCTCTTTCTCGCTCTCCCTTCCTGCCTCCCTCCCTCCCTTCCACTCTCACTAAAAATCCATGGGAAAAATATCCTGGGCTGAGGATTAACAACACAACAAAAAGATCTGAAACTGACCCTGGCTGAGTAGCTCAGTTGGTTAGAGCATCAACCCAATATGCCAAGATTGTGGGTTCAATCCCTGGTCAGGGCACATACAAGAATCAACCAATGAATATATAAGTGGAACAATAAATCAATTATTTCTCTCTCTCTCTAAAATGAATAAATTTTAAAAACCTACATATTTTAAAAAGAGCCCTGGCTGTGTGGCTCATCTGGTTGGAGCCTCATCCTATACAGCAAAAGGTTGTGGGTTCAATTCCTGGTCAAGGGAAATATCTAGGTTTCAGGTTCAATCCCTGGTGGGGATGCATACAGGATACAATCAATTGTTTATCTCTCACGTCCATGTTTCTCTGTCTCTTTCTTTTTCTCTCTCTCTCTCACCAATAAATATATCATATCCTTAGGTGACGATAAAAAAAACTGATATGAAACTATACTCTACCCTGTAAAAAGAAAGGAAGTCTGAAAATTTTTCAAACATCATCAGTATTGCAATTTGGAAAAAATCAAATGTAACCACAGAGCCATCAGAAAATGTGCACATTATATCACCAATTCCTAAAGTAAATGGACAAAAGGATGTTTTTTTATTAGAATTTAGAGTTAAGACCCTTATTTTATTTGGTTTGTTAAAGCTACTTAAATGAGTTGGTGGGTGATATGGAAAAGTAATAACAACCTATTTCTTTGCCTTTTATAATTTTTAAAAATACATAGATTTTTAAAAGGTCATTGTTTAATTTGTTAGATCACTTCCATATTAATAACTAAGAAAAATGTTATAAAATAGACAACATAAAGTATCTCTAAGCAATCTTTAATACTTTAAAGGTCTGCAAACCCAAAATAATATATTTTTCATCTTGGTTTTTGTTTTCAGTTTGACACAAATATCTCCCTCCCTTGACTTCATTCTAAATGACAGTAGGCTACTATAAAATATACATAATTAGAATACATTCCAAAGCTCCTAGCCTTGCCAAGAAGACAAACAAAATAGATGAGAAATATATCCATAATATAAACAAATCCTCAGTACACACCATATAGACAATGGCCAGCAAAGGAAAATGGACTTACTAAGCCTCATGAATTTGTTAAGTAGGAAGACTTTTCTACTTTTAAGAAGTATTTATATGGAAAACATTTAAAGATGGTATGATACTTAAGCAGTACCATCACTGCCTCTCTAATCAATAATTGGTTATTTTACAACTGATATCAAGACCATTGCCCTTGAAAAAATGTACACAGAATGTGCAGGCATGCCTGGTCATGAGATGCTGGTCGTTTTATTCTGATTCCAGGCTTCAGGATGGCAAGGACCACACTTGCTTCGTTCACTGTCAAGTACTCAGTGCTGAGTAGATGCTCAGTGAATATTTTTAGGATCACCTAAAGCAAGGAGCTTAAGTGCTGGAGACTGCCTAAATCAGGAGAAGCTAGGTCATTGCAATCACTGCTTCTCCAGATGGACCTGAAACTCTAGCTGCACGTGAGCCTCGGGAAGACAGCTTGTGCACATCTGAGCCTGTTACTCTGCCTGGCGCCCATGAGCTACAGAATGAAGTCCACTCACCTTAACTTAAACTGCATATGGTCACGATCGGGCCCTTTCCTACCTGTTCAGCTGCATTTTCTGATAGTTCCTGTATCTTCCTCGGCATGCCCATCATGGCCTGTACACAGGACTAGCCATTTAATGCACAGCCCCTCATTCAAAACTTATTAGGAATGACAAAGACAGATCACATGGTAGGACACAAAACAAGTCTCTACAAGTTCAAGAAGATTGAAATCATATCAAAAATCTTTTCAGATCACAGTGAAATAAAATTAGAAATCAGCTACAGTAAAAACACCCCAAAACATTCAAACACATGGAGGCTAAATAGCATGTTCTTAAAGAATAAATGGGTTACCAACGAGATCAAGAAAGAAATCAAAAACTTCCTGGGGACAAATGAAAATTAACACATAACAACCCCAAAACTCTGGGACACAGCAAAAGTAGTCCTGAGAAAAAAGAACAAAGTTGGAGGGATCACAATACCAGATATCAAGCTATATTACAAAGCCACTGTTCTCAAAACTGCCTGTTACTGGCACAAGAACAGACATATAGACCAATGGAACAGAACAGAGAACCCAGAAATTGGTCTAAGCCATTATGCTCAATTAATATTTGACAAAGGTGGTAAGAGCATACAATGGAATCAAGACAGTCTCTTCAATAAATGGTGCTGGAAAAATTGGTCAGATACATGCAAAAAAAGAGAAACTAGACCACCAACTTACACAATACACAAAAATAAACTCAAAATGGATAAAGGACTTAAACGTAAGACGGGAAACCATAAAAATCTTAGAGGAATCGATAGGCAGCAAAATATCAGACATATTGTAGCAATATCTTTATTGATATAGCTCCTAGGACAATGGAAACTAAGGAAAAATTCATAAACAAATGGGACTACATCAAAATAAAAAGCTTCTGCACAGCAAAAGAAACCATCAACAAAACAAGAAAGCCGACTGCATGGGAAAACATATTTGCGAATATTATCTCCGATAAGGGTTTAATCTCCAATATTTACATGGAACTCATACAACTTAACAAAAGGAAGATAAACAATCCAATCAAAAAATGAGCAAAGGACCTAAAGAGACACTTTTCTAAAGAGGACATACAAAAGGCTGAAAGACATATGAAAACATGCTCAAAGTCACTCTTCATACAAGAGATGCAAATCCAAACGACAATGAGGTACCATCTCACACCTGTCAACAAACAAGTGCTGGCGAGGATGTGGAGAAAAAGGAACCCTCATGCACTGCTGGTGGGAATGCAAACTGGTGCAGCCACTGTGGAGAACAGAATGGAGATTCCTCAAAAAATTAAAATTGAATTTCCATTTGACCCAGTAATCCCACTTCTGAGAATATATCCCAAGAAATCAGAAACACCAATCAGAAAGGATATATGCACCCCTATGTTCATAGCAGCACAATTCACCATAGCTAAGATTTGGAAACAGCCTAAGTGCCCATCAGCAGATGAGTGGATTAAAAAACGGTGGTACATCTACACAATGACTATGCTGCTGTAAAAAAGAAGAAATTCTTGCCACTTGGAATAGGTCCTAGAGAGCATTATGCTAAGTGAAATAAGCCAGTTGGAGAAAGATAAATATCACATGATCTCCCTCATTTGTGGAATATAACAAACAACATAAACTGATGAACAAAAAGAAAGCCAAAGGAAAAAAATATTTTATAATATAATAGAAGTAATCTTGTTATTTGCAGATTTTTAATATTTCCTACAACTTTTGTGATATTATACTATGTTAGTACAGTTTTGGTAGTAATATATTTAAAATCTTTCTTTCTTGAAATATCCAGGTTTATTGCATGTAACATTATTATATTTAAAATAATTTTTCTTGAAATATTAATGTTTATTGCATGTAAATGGCTAATTATTTTGTATCTAAAGTCTAGTAATAGATTTATTTTATATAATGTACATAAATAAATAAATTAAAAACCATTGCCCTTATAGGAGATTTTTCAAATAAGTGCCACTTTATTCAAGCTCCCAAGAGAAAAATCAAATTGACGTGCACATGCTCCTCATTGTTGATTTGAAATGAATATAAGCATATTAAACTAATGATCAAATGAAAATACTTAACAAATTCTGCTTACAACATCAACGATTGCAAACTTTAGTTAATTCATCTCCTGCTGGATGTTGCCAATTATATTAAATATATACTGACAAAAGTTAATTTATTGCCTTTTATGACCATGTAACAAAAAATAAATAATAACCTTGACCCTGTCAGTTACATTTCCAAGCTCTAATAAAACAATCATGAGATTTATATAAAGGGCAAATATGCCATTAATAGTATTACATAGGACTCATTCTAACTTATACTTTAAAATGTTTTAATTCAAATATACTTTTTAATAAATAATAACAGCTTCTATCATCTTCCAAAATCATCCCTCCCCAAATATACACACAACTAAAGCGCTACTGAGTTTCTGTTTCTAGAAAGGATGACATCTCTCTCTCTTTTCTAGACTTCTCCCAAGCACGAACTATTCCCCATGCCCTGTCTACTTCTCTGCAGGGTTTATCTTGTTCACTGCTCTATCTCCGTTGACTTATACAGTGCCTGGCAGAGTGAAATATGCAAATGATTTTAAAAGTTGTTTTTAAGCTTTTGTTTCTGAAGGAGGGATTTATTGGGAACTTGGAAAATGACAAATGTTCATAAATGTTATTTTTTGTTGCCTTCCCCCCTCTTATTTAAAAGGGTATTTTTTAGTCAGTCGGTTTGATGTTTTCCTTTGTAAATGATATTAAAAAATGTACATACAGATATGAATATAGAAATGTCAGAATTGTTATATTATTATTTTCATTTTCATCACTTTACTTGTACTTTAAAATTTTTTACTTTGAATATTTATTAATTAAATAACTATTTTTAAGAACAGCTTTATAAACATGCAATCATACATCGCACATAGCAAAGTATGTACTTTATACATTCTGAAATGTGTATACATCCATGAAACCATCATCATGATAATGAACAAATCCATCACCTCCAAAACTTTTGTAATCTCTCCTTCCCAACCCTTTCTAGCCCCTCCCACTATACCTCCAGGCAACCAATGATACTGCTTTCTGTTAACAAAAATTAGTTTGCACTTTCTAGAATCTATATATATAAAACCCTAATATGCTAAGTGTCCTACCGTTTGGTCAACTGTTTGGTCAACCGCTCGACCAGTTGCTATGACATGCACTGACCACCACGGGGCAGACACTCTGACCGATAGGTTAGCTTGCTGCTGGGGTCCAGCAGATCGGGACTGGGTGAGACAGGCTGGCCACACCCTGGAACCCTCCTGCGGCCCCTCCCTAGCCTCTAAAATATTTCTTCTAATTAATTTCCTTTCAATGTGCATGAATTCATGCACCAGGCCTCTAGTTGTATATAAAGAGAATCGAACAGTATGTACTTTATAAAAAGTATTTTAAAGAGTAAAATTCTGCACTATTAATAAGGGTTTTACTCAAGTATTCTCATTTATCCTTTCTATCAATTTAAAAAGTAGTAAGGAAATTTAGAGATACTCTACAGCAAGCATGTGAAACTCACAGCCTACAGGCCACATGCAGCCCACAATGAATATTTTTGCAGCCCAGCCAATATAACGGTATGTAAGAAACATTTTAATAAAAATTTCAAAACTTAATTTTTACAATATCCTGTTATACATAATTATTAATAATGAACTACAACGTTCACTAATGACTGATTACTACAATCGTGTTGCATTCATTTCCCTTACGCGTCTTACACACAGGTGCACCATTTCTCTCCACTGATACTAGCAGCGAATATTTTAGCAGCCAATTGCCATGTCATTAGTCTTGTACTGACTTGTTTGGTGTGCGCAACAGGAAATATTTTGCTTTTGGAGAACAAGAAAGATAGGTTTATTTGCGTTACGCTTATTAATTTGTGCAGTTATTCAGTGTCTGGTAACTTAATGTTCAAGAAAAATATTAATTTTTACTAAAATGTTCTATTATTTTATGTTAACAATTACTCATTTATTTCAGCCCTTTGTAATCAGCATGTCTCTATCAAAATAAACCTTCAT
Organism: Myotis daubentonii; assembly: GCF_963259705.1. NCBI lineage: Eukaryota > Metazoa > Chordata > Mammalia > Chiroptera > Vespertilionidae > Myotis > Myotis daubentonii. The sequence goes on along the minus strand of NC_081843.1, from coordinate 72,130,168 downwards.
TTCTATGAAAATTGACGCTTTTGTTTTTTTGTGGCCAACATAAACTTAAGCCTTATTTGGCCCGTGTTAGCCTTTGAGTTTGACACGCTTGCTCTACAGGAAGGAGCTAAAGTATGCTAACCAGGAGAGATTTTTAAAATACTTTCCGACCAGATTTTTGCTTTAAGTTATATGCTACTGATTGGTAGCCAGAGTAGACAGCTATTAAGCTTTTCAACTATTCCAAAGTCATTTCCCAATCATGATTAGAAAATGTCCCCTTTATCCCAATCTCCTATGAGTCATAAAAGTTTTTAAGAAACAATCGACAAAAGCTAGCAATGTAACCCCACTGAAGTATTTTACCTCATCCTAAAAATAATTTTTAAAAATTCAGTCACTTTCTAAGCTCATCTACTAAAGCTAAAAACCACTTTACCTACTGCCTTCTTTTTCTCTTCCATGTCCCCTAAGCCATGGTCGGCAAACTGCAGCTAGCGAGCCACATGAGGCTCTTTGGCCCCTTGAGTGTGGCTCTTCCTAAGCCTTAGGAGTACCCTAATTAAGTTAATAACAATGTACCTACCTATATAGTTTAAGTTTAAAAAATTTGGCTCTCAAAAGAAATTTCAATCGTTGTACTATTGATATTTGGCTCTACTGACTAATGAGTTTGCCGACTACTGCTGAGAGCATTCCAATACTGTCATCTTTAATTTTTTTTTAAAAAAAGGTTCAAAGTAATTGACAAAAACCTCCCTACAAGAGGCTAAAACCAAACAGTGTTTCCCAACTAATGCTCCACCGCATTCAAAATTACCCAAGTAAAAAATCTACTAGTATATCCTCTTCTGGCTAGGAGGATATAGTTAGTCTTCTCTCTATGCTTTTTTCCCAAGTGGAGGCTGTCCACATTTGATGTCTCCACTTCCTTGCCTGATAGCCAGCTCCAGAAAGCACTGTGTTAGCTTGGGTCCATGCCACTGAAACTGTCCTCCCTATGGTCGCAGATGATCTCTTAGTCTAAAAAGTCGCCTTCCTTGACTTCTGTCATGCCAATCCCCTAACAAGTTTCCTTCATATCTCCCCAGTGTTCCTTTTCAGTCTCAATCTCAAATTCTTCTTCCATCAACCCCTTAAGTATTCCTCAAAGTCCCATCTTTATCTCTTCACACTTTCTCCCTTGACATTCATTCCCATAAAGATGACTTCACTCCCATCTCAGGGCTTCAAATGATAGACAAACAAAGAAAAGTGGGCCATATATAACGAGTAAAACAAATTAACTAATCTATGCTGCTTGAAGTTGGGGAGGTAGGAGGGCATAGCATATGTGCAGCTTCTGGAGTGTTGGTAATGTTATTTTTCTTGATGTGGGTGCTTGGTTACACTGGTGTGTTCAGTGAGTGAAAATTCAGTCTATAGACTTAGGATATGTATTCTTTTCTATATAAATGTCATACTTTAATAAAGTTATTTTTTATGTTAGGATTCTTTGATTTTTTTTTTTTTAATCCTCACTCAAGGATATTTTTTTCATTGATTTTTAGAGAGGAAGGTAGAGAGAAAGAAACATTGATGTGAGAGAGAACATCAACTGATTGCCTCCATACATGCCCCAACCAGGGATGGAACCTGCCACCTTTCAGTGTATGGAACGATGCTCCAACCAACAGAGCCACACTGACCAGGGCAAGTTATTTTTTTAAAAAGGGAGAAAGAATGAGCTAAACCTCAGTTCAGATTCCAGGTCTGACATGTGTTACGTGGCCAAGTTACTTATCCTATTAAAGCTCTCGTTTTCTCATCATTAAAATGGAGCTGGTATCATTAAAATGCAGGTGATAACAGCTACTTCACAGCACTGTAAAGAGTAAAGTAACTTACAAACAAGGTGCCTGGCACACAGGTACCTTATGCTTAGAAATATTTTATCTCTTCCCCCTTCCTTCTCAATTCTGTATCTCCAGCCTAGACACACTTCCTCCACACCCCAGCTTAAAAACCACATATCCAATTTCCTCCCAAGGTGCTCCACCTCTAGGTCTGAGTGGCACCTCAAACTGAACTCATCTTCCTCCTTACACCCCTCTGTCCTTCCTCTGTTGTCCCTTGAAGCCCATGACTGAAACTTCTACCCACAATTACAGCCATTTTAGAAAGCCTGATTTTCACATTTAGCCTACCAAGTCCTATGTACTCTACATCCTAAGACATCCCCTGGGCTGCCAGTGGTGTAGAAAAATGATATATTACTACAGTAGCTTACGTATTACAATAGCTTCCTAACATATCTGTCTCCCCCTTTACCCCAACCTCCATATTACTTCCAGAATGATTTTTCTAAACTGCACCTCAGAAGATGTCACTTTTCTTCTTAAAATTACTTATCCCCCAGGTCACTCAAGGTTATTCTCAAAATAGTTCCTATTTACTTTGCCAGATTTATTCCTTACAGCACATCCAGTCATACCAACTTTCTTGCAGTTCAGCATATATGCCATACTCTTTAATGCATCCGTGCGTCTGTATTTTTCTCTCCTGGAATATTCTTTATTTGTATAATACCAAATTCAGCTAATTCGTATTCCTTATTTAATAAATATCCTCTTAGAAATAGCTCCTGAGACTACCGTAGCCCTAGGCTGGATTCAACACCCTTTTCACCACTCCCACAGCACCTCTTGCATATCATTATAGTGCTTTGTTAGCCAGTGTGATAATCACTGGTAGTGAGCCCCTTCTGGATAGTGAGCTCCTGACGGGCAGGGACTGTTGTGTTATTCATATCTCAGCTCAAGAGGGCTCAACAGAGGCAGACATAAGAGAGACAGTTAATATTTTTTAAACAAATAAAGGAATGAGAAGACAGCAGAAAGCAGAAGGAATATTATCCCCACCTCATAAAATGCATACAAATTTATATTATCATTAAACTAGAGGCCCGGTGTTTGAATTCATGCACAGGTGGGGTCCCTCGGCCTGGCCAGCGATCAGGGCCAATTGGGTCTGTTTCACCCAGTCCCGAGGGGCCTGCCGGACAAGGGGGAGGGACCACGGGAGGTTGGCCAGCGCAGGAGGTTGGCTGTGGGAGCGCACTGACCACCAGGGGGCAGCTCCTGTGTTAAGCGTCTGCCCCCTGGTGGTCAGTGCACGTCATAGCTACTGGCCAGTCATCCAGTTGTCACGGTCGCTTAGGCTTTTATATATATAGTTAACACATTGTTTGCGGGTAGTTTTTATCGCGCGCTAACAGGTGGCGCGGGCCATTTTTGCAGCTAAATAGATTGATTACTGTTATACCTGGAAGTACATACATAATTCACTATTGTATGTGTTAGAGACCCAAATTTTGTCCTTTGGAATTCGTATATCTGCATGTTAGCATCCCTTTAGAGCAATAAAAAAGTATAAAAATAAACGTATTTATACGTTACCCGCATTCTACCGCTAGTCTATAAAAAATGTATTAATACGTGTCCCGCGCTCTACTACCAGTCAACGTAAAACGTATAAATACGTTTCCCGCTTACAATGTGTTAAGTGGGTTTTAAAACTAATTTTAAATGCTACTTTGACAAAACCAACTTAAAAGCTCTATTTTCTCAGGCCATTCAATACAAAGAAGTAGAAGATTTGGTTTTGAATTTTTTAAACATTAAAAAAAATATTTTCCTATATATTCTCCACTGACCCTGCCATATCTACTCCCTACCCTTCTGCCCTGCTCAGACCTGGGCGGCTGATCTTCAGCTACAGAGTATGTCATCCTGGCTCCCTTGCCCTCTGGCTCCTAGTTGGGTTCTACAGAAAGGAGGCTTCAGCTGACGCATGGGCAGGAAAAGAAAGAAGATTCCTTCCTTGTTAGGCCTCCAGCCTCTGTTCACAGTGAGTTTCACAGTATCTGTGGTCCTCTTCATAAAACCACAGCCCCTGGAGGGTGACATTTCTGCAATGACCACAGTGCTCACTGGATCCTGGTTAACTGCCCTCTGCCTTTTCTCCTGCAGATCTACGGCAGGTAACTCTTCCCTTGATGCTAATTCCTGAGTGTTCCTCCATCCCTTGTTAGTTTTCATCCTGCACATACCTTTATTAAACTCTCTCCAACTATCCTTTTAAGGAAGCTATCTTGCTGAGCATCTAATACACAGAAACACTTTGTCAACTAGCAGCATTGTTGCCAGTGCTTGCTATAATATGATCTTGTTAATATCCCCATCTCAGCCTTTAATGTTTTAATAAAAACATGCCTATACCCTAACCCTAGCCCTAAATTTATACATACATCCAACTCACCTGCATAACTGAACTAGTACCAATATGAATTCAAAATGAATTAGTAACTCATTCCCCAGGTTAAACTATTTGCAAATTATTCCTAATATATACACACAAACACGTATGTGTGTGTGCCTATGTGTATATAATGTATTTTATGGTAAGAAACCTTACTCAGGATTTTCCACTACTATATTTCTAAATAAAAAAAATAATATCTATTTAATTCAGGGTTTTAAAATGCATATTGAAATACCTTTAATAGCTTCCTAATAGCTATTGCTTAAATGCACTGATAAAGTATAATTATCACATAATTTCAATCCAATTATAAGCAACAAATGGCATGTGATGAATGAAAAAATAAAACTAAGGAGTTGTTTCTATTTTTTTCTAATAGTCAGTACTACAGAAATGACTATGTAATAGATTCAATATGGTTATACTATTGCTCATGGACCACATGGAACTTCCCAGATGCCCTAGTCCAAAAACAAATAAACAAAAAAACAATAGGCCATATGTTGGTTGGAAGAGACAATACTTAGAGGAGACTCATAATTAGAAGAGAAAGTTTTTTCCCTAGACATTATACATTCCTATTCTTTTTATTTCTGACTCTAAAATCCACCAACTGAAGTAATGTATGTCAGATAATTTTGCTTCTAGATACAGAAAGAAGAAAAAAACAGCTCTACCTGAAATGATAATCTAAGCTCCTATCTGACAAACATTACATCCAAGTTCTTAAATCCAGCTAAAGAATTTGGAGCTATTTGTGGAGCATTTTTGGTTGCTGTGATTCTGCCCAACTTAATAGCAGCTGTACATGTTTTCCTTAACCTTTTTCCTTAACCTCTCTCTTTTCTATTGCCTTCCCCCCAACTAAAAATGGAACTATCCTCGCATTCCCTTCCCACTCCCCAGCCTCACAACTCCCATTGTTTTTATCCCACAATAAGCAATGAAATACACTGAGGCAAGATAGTTTAAATGAGCAATGAAGTTGCTAGAAAGATTAAGAAAGAAAAGAAGCCGAACACAAAAAGGCAAACACTGTATAACTCCATTTATACAAGGTATCTAGAGTGGTCAAATTTATTGTGACAGAAGCTAGCATGATGGTTGCCACGGGCTTGGGAAAGGGGAAATGGGGAGTTATTATTTAATGGATAAAGAGTTTCAGTTTGGGAAGATGAAAAAGTTCTATAGATAGAGAGGGATGGTTGCACAATAATGTGAATGTACATAATGCCACTGAAATGTATACCTAAAAATGGTTTAAATGATAAATATTACGTTATATATATTTTACCATTACAAAAAAATATTCTATCAATAATCCATATCAAGAGACTTTCCTTTCTACATTGGAAACAGGTACAAAAGGAAAAAAAATCCTTTCCTTTCCCTACCCTTATCCCAGCTCTCCAAATTGAAGCTAATTGGTAAGAAATAGAGAATAGTTCATTGATCAAAATTAGCCTGAGCCTTCACAAATTTGAAATCCCAACTACCCCAAATCCCAAACCAATTAACTTATATAACAGAAGCACAAGGATTTTGAACAAAAATCAGACTTTATTTATGATATAGCATATTTGGAGTTAAGTAATTGTATAGACTTGTGCTTAACGCACACTATAGCAATACTTTCTATTTAATCCAAGTATTGGTACAAACTTTTAACTACCATTGAATTCATGATTCTGTCTACTTAAGATATATATGCATGAATCTCTCATTTTAAAAGAGGCAGCTTTACTATAATGAAAGAAACACTGAACTTGGAACCGAAAATAATCTCAATACGATTCAGCTCTGCCACATAGTATCTCTAGGACCCTCTCTGGGTAAATCTATTTCCAATTATAAATCTCAGTAGTCAATTTTCACCTACCTCACAAAATCATTGTGAGATTTAAATTAAATAAATCTTGAAACTATAAAGTACAATTTCACTATTAAATTTGTTAAAAGAAGATTATTCTAATACAAGTTTATATTAAAACTAGAGGCCTGGTGCACGAATTCATGCACCAGTGGGGTCCCTCGGCCTGGCCTGCGGGATTGGGCCAAAACCACCTCTCCAACATTCCCCAAGGGGTCCTGGATTGCAAGAGGGTGCAGGCCAGGCCAAGGGACCCCACTGGTGCACGATCGGGGTGTGGAGGGACACAGGAGGTTGGCCTGCCAGGGAGGAACCACGGGAGGGCTCCAGGGCGTGTCCAGCCCATCTCGTTCAGTCCCAATTGGCTGAACTCCAGCAGCATGCTAACCTACCAGTCGGAGCATTTGCCCCCTGGTGGTGAGTGCATGTCATAGAGAGTGGTTGAGCAGGCTTAGCATATCATAAGCATATTACACTTTGGTTGAACAGACGACCGGACACTTAGCATATTAGGCTTTTATTATATAGGATATACACATATTTCATAGTAAAACAATTAGGTAATCTGTTATCCTAAAATTCACAGGAAGACTACTACGTGCCTATATTACAGAAAACACTTCTTAGAGATTATACATTAATTCTGGTACCAAATATTAGAAATTCTGGGGAGAGAAATGAGCTACATATAGTGATACCCTGTTGTGAATCCTCAATTCACTTATTCCACAAATACCTAATCTGAATTCCAAGCACTATGATAATCAGTGGGAATATACTGGAGAAGACAACACTATGGTTCTTGTCCTCAGGGAGCTTCCAATCTAATTGGGAAATAAGACATTAAAAGATCACACAATTCACTAATATATGATAGATATGACAAAAGGAAGAACAGAGCTTGCTGTGAAAGCACACAGTAAGAGTCTCTAATACAGTTTGGGAAATTTTATGCCAGTTGTACCATCCTTTGTGAACCCAACAGGCTTTAAGTGTTCAATAAATCTTACCTATTTCTATAGCCAACATTATTATAAAACCCACATGTCCCACTGTTCTAGTTAGGAACAACTTTATCTCCAGGGTTTGGGAGATAAGAGATAGTCAACCTTATTATCTAGGAAAACCTAGGTACACGAGACCCTTCACCCAATTCCTCAGTAAAAACCAAAACCAGGCCCCAGGAAATACAGCTTTTCATTCCAAACTTGATTCATACAGTATTTTATATATACCTGAGCAATTATGCTGATGCTGAGAGGTTTCCTCAATGGTACTTTAAACCTGCCTGAATGCTTTAACCCCAAATCTTCTCATGATTGATTCTTTCAATATTACTCAGGGTTCTGCCTAAATGGTTCCTTCTCTAAGAACCTTCCCCTGACTACCAGTCACTCTTTAAATTACATCACTCTACCTCATTACTTTACAATACTTACGACTATCTGAAATTGCCTACTACATTTATTTACTTATTATATGTTTCTCCTTGAAATTTGAAAATAAGTTTCATTAAAGCAGGGACCCATTTTATTCTCAACATATCCTCAAGATACATCTTCTTGCCAAATAGCCCCAGTTTTGTTCAGGTAGCTCAGGTACAAGGGAGCAATGTTTCCAGCCCAAAGGACGAAGGATGACTGATTGAAACCAATTATGTAACCTTTTGCTGGTAATTGGTTTAGGGGAGGGAATGGCAGTTCTCTTCAATAAGGCATAAGAAGATATCTGCTAAGCAACTTCAAGGAAAGGTTTACCTTGCCGATTAGGAAACATGAAGAAGGAAGAACCTTGCTCTTCTCCCTGCCTTTATACTTGGTTGTAGGAGAACATGATGCTGGGAATCTGATGCAGGGATGAGGGCTGCATTCCTGAGGGGAAAACCATGAGGACGGCAGAGAAGCTTATCCTGAACCCTGGATGTACTTGACTCACTGAATCAACTACCAAACTACCTCTTCCAAGCATCCTGTTATGTGAGATTTATTTTTAGATCCTGATCAATTAAGCCATTTTCTATCTCCTGACTTGATACCTGCAGCCAAAAACATAAACTCTTAAGCCTCTGTTTTTTTCTGTAACATTAACAGAAAATAGTACCTATGGTCTAGTAGATTCTTAAGGGGATTAAGTGAAACAATGCAAGTAAAGGCCAAATATAAACAAAATACTCAAATGATAACGTTGTTATTGTTACTGTTAAACAATAACTTCTATGACAAAACTCCACAAGCTCTTTATGTAGTAGTTAGAATTTTGTTATTTTACAGAAAACATTCATTTTAATCCTGTTTAAATAAAATCATTTAAAAAAATAATATATTTACCTGGATTTCTTCTATCAGTAGCTCTTGGTTCTTTCTCAAATTTGAAGTAGGTAAAAAGGAAAAAAGAAAAAGGAGAACCAAGGCAAATATCAGATCACTAATGAAAAAATAACCATATGAATATCAGGGGAGAGGCTGTGTTTAGCACCAACTCCTCTTTTAACTTACATGGACAGAGCCATATATAAATTTTCATCTTACCTTCATAAATATTCCATCACTATTTTAATGTGGCTTAGATTATATTAATCAAAAATTAAAACTATTTTAGTAATTAAAACTATACTATATTAATACCTACAATTACAAAAAATATTTTAAAGCAGAAAAACAGAGCAACTGTTATACTTCATTTCTATATTGTTTTCTGTGCCAAACTACTTACTTGATATGCCATGAAGAAAAATTAATACTGAAGATCAAAATTGGAGACCTCCAGGTCATTGGTTCAAGCTCACTCCAGCTAAATTGTGATTTAAGATGCTATAATGGTTCATTATTGTCAGAAAGCTGTTTACAGTTCTACATAACTTAGAATAATCAAAATTCTTAAAGTACAATGTGAGGGTTGTTCTGTCATTATTAAAGAGACAAAGAAGAAGGAACAAATATTAAATCCTCCATTGGGCCTAGCCGGTTTGGCTCAATGGATAAAGCATAGGCCTGGGGACTGAAGGGTCCCAGGTTCGATTCAGGTCTAGGGCATGTACCTCAGTTGCAGGCTCCAGCCCCTGAGCCTGAGGAGGCAATAAAACCAATTGATATGTCTCTCATATGGATGTTTCTCTCTCTCTGACTCTCCCCCTTCCTTCCACTCTATCAATGGAAAAATATCCTCAGTTGAGGATTAACAAAATCCTCCATTGCACTGGAACTGCCCAGGGTCTTCTGAGTACAGATAAATTTTGGTCCTGTCAACATTACAAAAACACTATTAGTTTTACTTTTCAAAATATTTAACTATTAACCAACTCTGACAAAAACTGTGTTACTGATTATGACCAACCATAAATTTGGGCAGCTGCAGGACTATGAAAAAAGTTGCCTGGAAAAACTCTTTTTTTCCCTGGGTGAACCATTTTTCATCCATTTTTCAATGTTCTCACACAATGAATATAGTTTAAGGAAAGTAAAAATAGCCTTTACTATTTTTCTAACATTACAGAAAATGAGTGGACCACCCTTCAGATCACTTTTTGTAGACTATATGGGTTTTACTATAATAGTCAAGTAAATCACACAGTCCTACTCATGTTGTTATAGACATATGTTAACAAAACCTTACATGATCAATGATGCATATGTAAAATATATAAAAAATCTAATAAGCAAAATTTAAAATCTAAATATAACCACTGACATTTTTACTCCAAACTCTCTTCAGATATATCCTCCAATATATCTTATTCTATTGCTCCAATGCTACTTTAAATCCTTCCTTGGCAAAACAATAAGTTACTAATAAAAGTAATATTTCAGCATATATTTACAAAGGTTCACATATTACTAACCAACATGTCACTAGCATGCAAATATTTCATATAATTTCCATCCATTATCCAAGCAATGATAGAGAATATTCACAATAGTACACAATAGTAGAGAATATTCCCATGTACTCCACAATAAAATTATAATTATCTTCAATGCATATTTTTAAGTTATATATTCCCAGCAGCAGTATCATATCTTTTCAACCTAGTACATTAATCCTCAATGCTATGTACCAACATTAACATAACAGTTATGAGCCCTATGGAAGAAAGAAGATTCTAAATTCAAAGTGTATTTTTCCCAAATTTTACTTTCAACTCTAAACTGTTGGGGTGAAATGTTAATAAACTGCAATCTATGTATTCCACTGCCAGCCCCAAATTGTATGTTTTAATTTCAAAACAAAATAATTCTATTTTCTAGGAGTAAGTGAAGATGAAAGGACACATCTGGTCCACTACTGCAGAGCAACTAAAATTTACTGATTTATTTTCATCCGGAATTGGTTTTATAGGGCAAACTAGTGCTAAAGTGTGGGAATAAACCTCTCATTTTTTATTTTTTTGTAAAAATACATTACAATATTAACCCCTTTCCTAAGAGTCAAGATAAATACCCAGATAAAGAATGCTAGAATTTAACTCTTAACACCTTACACATTCTCTTTTCTTTAGGTTTGTTCCTTCAAAAACTCTTTGGGGGTGGGGGATACTTCTAAAATAGTAAAAAAGAGAGCAATCCAAAGAAAAACTCTCACAACCAAGATGACATATTAGATAAAAGTTGTTAAGCATTTTGGAGAAAATATCCTCCACTACACTGGAATTATCCTAGAAGAAAAAATCTGAATAAACAAAAAGTCTTCATTATCTAGGCTTCCAACTTTCACCCCTAAAAATTCTGTGCCTTCCCAAACCACATATACATCTGCCATCCATCAAAATGAAGGATATAAGCATCAGGGTTAACCAATGGTTAAGTCTGCACATCTGATCAAATCTTTAAAATCTCTTATATCTGATTATGTAATGCTGTTCCCTAAATCTATAGCATCCTACCCTAGATCAGGAAGCCAATCTGGCATACAGAAAAAAAAAAAGTATCTTTCAGTTTCAACCACAGGTTCTAAAATTAAAGAAATCTTTGTTAGAAACCCAGGTAAGGAGCAAGTTACTTTTCTTTTTTCTTTAATGGAGAAAAAAATCACTATCTTGCATAAGTGTTGGGAGAACTGGAGAAAATATACATAAAGCACTGACCACAGTAGCTGGCATGTAGAATGACAAGTAATAATTACTGTTTTGCCTTTATTGGCTATTTTTGAAATACAATTAAGCTACGGAATGTGGAACTCAAACTTTTAAAGTCCTTTTTGTGGAGGTCATTTTGGAGGTCAAAAGATTTTTTTCACATTGTAAAAAATTCCTTTGAGTCTAATATCTTCATTTATTCAAATATTTATTTGGTGCTTCTGACATATGAAGGCACTACCCTGAATATCAAGGATACCTCAGAGAAGAAATTTGAATTATCATCCCTTGCCCTCAAGAAACTTACATTTTAGAGGAGACTAGACATTAAGCAACCAATTATATAATTACTTAATCACAATTGTGTCTGTGCTAAAAAAAAAAAAAATAGGGAGAAATAACCTAACAAGATCAGAATTTAAATTTCTATGCAAATATCCCACCTCCCTCCAAGGATTTTCAATCATTCCCTCTATAATTAAACCTAATCCAAACCTTTGTATAGACTTGATCTGTCTGGTTTTTTAAACAATAAAATAAGTAATTAACTTGACTGGCCATTTTTTAAGTTTATTTTCTAATTATAGTTGACTTACAGTATTATATAAGTTTCAGGTGTACAACATAGTAATTAGACATTTATATACCTTATGCAGTGATCCCTCCATAAGTCTAGGAATCACCTGTTACCTTACATAGTTATTATGATATTACTGACTATATTCCCGATGCCATTTTTATGTTCAGAACCGAATACTAAAATTATTTAAAAATATGTAAAACCTACAAGTTAATTTCAACTATTCCAATGGTGACTTCTCAGTGAAAGAGAAAGCAAAGATACAATAACACAGGTAAGCACTTGTCAGCTACCTTGTTACTTGGTGTTTAGTTTGGTAGATCTGACAAGTGCTAACAAGACCTGAACTCTTGTTAGAAAACACATTTCTTGATAGATTATAAAACTACTATATTTAGTTTATGTGCATACCACTATTCATAATGACTCCTTTTTCAGAATGTTTTTATTAAAGTAAAATAAATATTTACGTATTTATTACTGAAAAACAAATTCTATGATTTTTAAGATCAGAACAATTCTAATTTGCTTACTAAAAGAGTATTTTTTTTTTTTTTTTTGCTCAGGTACCTTTTTAATCTGCCACCTTAAAAAAGTTTGTCTAGCCCAGCTGGTGTGGCTCAGTGGCTGAGCATCGACCTATGAACCAGGAGGTCATAGTTCAATTCTGGTCAGGGCACATGCCCAGGTTGTGGGCTCCATCCCCAGTAGAGGGTTGCTGGAGAGGGCCAATGAATGTTTTTAGCTCTCTCTCCATCTCCCTTCCTCTCTGAAATCAATAAAAAATATATTTAAATTTTTTTTGTTTTAAATCTGGTGACATCCATTTCAAAGACAATTCAAGATTCCTATCTTCAGAAGTTAGCACACTGTTGCAGAATAGTGCCATTAATATCCCAAGTAAATATGATGGGGAAACTGCGCAATCAGATCAACTCTCCCACCAAAATGAAAATGAGTTTATTCTGTAAAATAAAATCTACCTCAGTATTTGTCTTAGATTCAAACAATACTCATCTAGAAATTAATGCAACAATTAACTCAGAATAGCAACTGTCAATGTTCCAAAAGTGGCCTCTTCACCTATATTTAGTTCATAAGGAGAGCCAGTCTAGGTTCCTGATGTCAATTACAATGAATGGAAGACATATATTTAAATCTAATAGCACCATCTAGCAGAACTTCCACTACTTTGCTTACAAGAAAGAGTAGATGTTACTTGGTGTTCAGTTTTGTAGATCTGACAGCACAAGTGGCAATTATTTGTTTTCATGAAAGAATCACAGAATGAGAACTACAAAGGACCAGACACACCAGGTCCAACTTTCTCATTAAGTATCTCAGATACTTTTTTTTTTAAACAATTTAAAAAGTTATCAGGATACAGATTAAATTCAGCCATTCCTGGGAATCCAACTAAAATTTAAAATTACTTTTATTCTCAAATTCAACCACCCTCAAAATAAATAAGATTTTACATCAACATATTTCAGTTGCTTCAATCCCATATGCTCTGTAATCATTAAAACATCCTCCTCTAAAGGCTTTTATTTTATCAGACATATTACAACCAAATGATTAATGCACACAAATTAGGCTGTTTCAAAACTTTGATTCCAGTAACTGCTGTTTCCAAACCAGGCTATGATGCTGTCTGTTATACATTCCTTGTCACAGCAGTAAGATCCTGAATGCACCGCCTCAGAAAATACCATGGGGAAAACAACAACAACAAAACAGCATCTCTGCGTTAATTTTTTGTTGTTGTTTTGCTACATCAAGGCCTGCCACCCCTAAATCCCACGGGGATTGTGTGTGCCGCTGCCAACACGAAGATTAGGAAATGTTCCCATCCCCAGGGCACAAGAAACTTTCAGGAGAAGGCTGTATCCACTGCCTAAAGCAAACAGGGAAACCTGCGCCTTCGCCTGTTATTGACGCAGCTATTTCCGTGCGCAAGGTAACCCAAGTAGCTTTGGGGAGATGGTCTCAGACTTTTCCCCAGGCTGGACCCCCTGGGGAAGGGAGCGAGCACCCTTCAGTGGCAAGGTAAGCCTCGCCCTCGGAGTGGAAGTGGTTACCGAGCACCAAGGATCTGCTGCACACACACAAAAAAGAGGGGTTCTTCCTCAGTGGTCACAGTCACTATTCGCTCTCATTTTTAGCAACAACCCAATCACCGTTACAAGTGCAGGCGAACAGCAGCAGGCAGCCCAGCCTTGCGTGTGCCGCGACGGTGGCACCTCGGGCCAAGGGGCGCTTTTCTCGCCCGCCTCCTCCGGGCTCCCACCGAAGTTAACACCTGTATCTCCGCCTCACCCAGCTCCACAACTCCTCCCCACGCCTACTCTTCCCCCTTCCCCGAAAACCCCGTTTCGGACCAGGGCCCCCTTCCCAGCGCAGATAACCCTTGGCGCGCCGCCGGCCGCAGCTCACACAACACCCCCTCCGCGCTCCCCACGACCACCGCCCCGCCCGCCGCCCCGGCAGCCGCAGCCCCCAGATCTGTGGGAAGCAGCAAGTCGCCCAGAAAAGTTCGCCAGCAGCCGCCAGTGGAGTTCGCCCGTGGAGGCGGCTGCGAGAGGCAGGAGAGCAAGCCTGCTCCAGCAGATCCCGCTCATCGCCAGCACACTTTTCCTCCCCGGGAACTCGGTCCTTCTCAGACTCCCAAACTTCGTCGGCGCCCCGGGCGCCCACCGCCCTCGCCCCCGCCCCGGCTCGGAGAGGGGCGGCAGCGGCGAGCACCGCGTCCCGCCCGGGGCCACGGAAAGCCCCCACGCCCACCAGACGACCCACACCCGCACACGCCCTCCGCGCCCCGAGCGCGTCTCCGCGCCCCGCGGGGCCCCGCTCGGCCGCTCCGCGCCAGGCTTCCGCCCGCCGCGCGCCCGGCACCGCCGCCCTCGTCTCGCCCGGCACTCCCAGCCCAGAACCCCGGCGCCCGAGCCCCCGCGGCGGTGCCCCTCGCTCCGTCCGCCCGACCCCCGCCCGCCCCTCCAAACACCCACGATCCCCACCACGCGCCCTACTCCAAGCAGCTGCCCCCTCCCGCCTTCCCCGCGACCCCCGGCGGCTCTCCGGGTCGCTGTAGCCCCGGACCCCAGCTCTAAAGTTACTTTGTAAGGAGGTGAACCCACGGGTTATTTCCCTGGATCACCCAAACAAGTTTCCATCCTCGCCACCGGCACTGCCGCCGCCCCCCAACACACTCCCTCCCTCCCACCCGCAGCCCCCCACGGCCGCCGCCCCGAGAGAACACCTTAGGAGACAGCCGCTCCCCGCACCGCGCGCCCCCAGATCGCGTCCCCCTCCCCCTGCCAGCCCACCCCCGGCTCTCCCCAGGCGGAGAGTGTCTGTGTGTCTGTATGTCTCCAAGAGAGTGCGCGAGTGCGTGCATGTGTGTGCGCGCGTGTGCAGGCGGAGGTGGGTGAGGAGCGGAGACACTTACTTCTCCCGGGCCTGGCTGTCGGACGGGACGGCGCTGCTGTTACTCTTGCCTTTGCCGTACATGCTTGTGCCGAGAGCAGCTCCCACTGTCACGCACCTGTCAACCCATCACAGCCTCCTCGGGAACAGCCCCGTCCCCATGGCGACCCACGCAGCCACCCCCACTATTGGCCGCTCCACGCCAAAGCTCCGCCCCCTTCGCCCAGGCAACGCGCGAGACTGACAGACCTCCTCCTCCCTCCGGCCTTCCCCTGCGCGCGGCAGCCGCTACAGCCAGAGAGGCAGTCTCCTCCCTCCTCCCCTCCCTCCCTCCTCCCTCCCTCCTTCCCTCTCCGCCGCCTCCCTCCTCCCGTTCTCCTTCCCCCCTCCCCCCGCCGAACCCCGGCGCAAGGGGGGAATTAGAAACTGCTCTAGAAGGATTTTAAACAACTGGCTGTTCTCTCCGCCGCCATCCCGCCCCCCGCGCCGCCCGCGCTCGGCTCCTCACTGGAGAGAAGGCGCCGGGAGGAGGGGAAAGTGCGGCCTGGAGTTTCTGGCCGGAGCCGGCGGAGCTGCAGCCTTGGCGGCCCCAGACTTCGGGGCGCCGGCCGAGTACACCGGCAGACCCGCGGCCCCAGCCGCCCTTGGGGCCCCCCGCCAGCCTCTCTCCCGCTCCTCTCCTGTTGATGACCGGGCGCCCGTCCCCAGCATTGATCTCGGCCGCCCCAACCTCCTCCCCGGGGTGTCGCCCCCGCCCCGCTCCCTGAGGGCCGGCTGGCGAGGGCTGCACGCGCTGTTCCCTCGACCTTCGGGCGGAGCGACCCGGAGCAACTCGCTTACCCTCCTGGGGAGTGACTGCGCCCGGGTCGCTGGCGCCGCTGGAGTGGCGTCGCCTGGCTCCTGGGACCGCGCCCTGCGCCCCAAGGGAGCACCCGGCCTCGGGCCTGCCTCCTCTCCTGAGAGGTGAGCCTGCCTTCCACCGGTGGCGAGGTGACTCCTGAGGCCTCTGGTGCCCCTGCCCCTGCCCGCCCGGAGCCCCTGTGGTGCACCAGGCACCGGCTCCCCTGCCAGATCGGCTGCAGAAATAGGCCCCAGGCATCCCCATCTGGCCTGGATTTCCAACCTTGATGGGTGATGCCTACTCGTCCTGATCCCTGGAGTGGGAAGGGCCATAGAAGGCCTGCAGCCATCCTGTCCTTGTCCATCGGAATGGACCCCAGCCTCGCTCCAAGAGCCGGCCCGAGCTGAAAGGCTGTCTGAGAATATCTCTGAATCCAAGCCCCTAATCCCGTCCCACTTCAGTAAATGTGCAGAAGTTTCTGAAATACAACCTGGTTCCCGAAAGAACTCCATAATTTTATGTTGAGGGGTTCCTTGGATGTAAAAATCAAACAGTGCAAGTGGAGTTAGAAAGAATAGATGGGCATCAAACAGGGAGCGACAGGGAAGAGGGGTGCAGGTGGGTCACAGGGAAGAGGGGTGCAGGTGGGCGTGCAGGTGGGGTGGGACCAGGGGAACATCAGAAAAGGCTGAAATGGCTGTGGGAGGGGAGACGAAATAGATTCAAATGGGAAAAGGTGTACCTTTCTATTCCTCACATAGAGCTTTACGCTTTTAGTAGTAGGGTCATAAAAATTCATATGAAGATGAGATGGATGGAATGGAAAGAAATGGGCTTCTGTGGGCATTGACATCAGGTTATAAGAATAAAACATCAACAGAAGGTTAAGGAAGGGCAGCTAGTAAAAAATGAGAGAGAGAATCAGAAAAGGGATTGGCAACCAAATATATATCAAAAACTGGGGTCGGAAATGAAGAAGGACCCTGTTATATGGTATTAAGGAAAATGAAAAAAAATGGAACAGGTAAAGTATTTCCTTCCTTGAACATTTTTAAAGAAAGTGTCATTTCTGATTGTTCTAACAGGTCTCAGTATCTGAAGACACGCCCTAGTAGAAAACCACAAAGAAGTTGGGAGGTGGGGAAGAACTGTATGCTGTGAGTTTTAGTATCTGCTACTAATTTGTGACATTGATGTCTTTTGTCGGTAAAAAAAAAAAAGAAGAAGAAGAAGAAGAAGAATAAAAGAAACAGCATTAAATGAAGAAGCCATAGAATATAATAGCAAAAGAAGATGACCAAAACAATAGAGAACTGACATTATAATAAAAAGATAAAAGAAAAATACAGGTGCTTTTATGAAAAGGACAAAAATTCAGCCCGGCTGGCAAGGCTCTGTGGTTAAGTGTCAACCTAAGAACCAGGGGGTCATGGTTCAATTCCCTGGGGTAAGGGCACATGCCCAGGCTCCATCCCCAGTGTGGGGCATGTAGGAGGCAACCAACCGATCAGTGATTCTCATCAATGTTTCTATCTCCCCCACTTCCTTCCTCTCTGAAATATATATATATATATTTTAAGGACAAAAATTCTGCCAATAGAAGTAGAGATAAAGAAAGTGGGGAAAAAATCCCAATAGCTTAAGTTGATTAATTTTCCAAGAGAAGTCATTTGCCATTTCTTACTAAAAGCCTCTTTTCTGTTTCTAATGATCTACAGTGATTTGGTAGTGGAGACATGGCATTCATAGTTTCTGAAGAACTAGGAGTGATCCTGAGCCAGGAAACCTCTCTCTTAAACTATCACTTAAGATGCTCAAATGTTGATAAGGCTTCCACTGTTTACAGACTCTGCTGTCAGGTTGGCATTATGTAATTTGTTACTCAATTATCTACTTCCATTGGCTTCAGTCCAGAAAATTATTATCATTCAGGGCTCCATCACCCATAGAATATTCCCTATAAGGTGATGCTTAGAGAATGCTGTCAAGGAGGGAGTTCCTGGCAGCTGTTGATCCATGCTCCTGCCCACACCTGGAATAAGGTAAGGTTTCCATTAAAAACCAAGAGCCCAGCCCCTGTGCCTCAGGGGTTGAACTTCTACCTAGGAACCAAGAGGTCACGGTTTGATTCCAGTCAGGGCACATGCCCAGGTTTTGGGCTCAGTCCCCAATAGGGGGCATGCAGGAGGCAGCCAATGGATGATGTTTCTCATAGATATTTCTTATCTCTTTATCCTTCTCCTTTTCTCTCTTTCTAAAAAAAAAATCAATGAAAACAAAAAAAACAAGAATGGGCTTTGTTTGTGCTCTTATCTAAAAATAAATTAGTTATTATCCTTGCACCAATGTAGGGATTCTCTAACCAGGATTCTCAGTTGTGGCACATTAGACTTTCTTTAGGAAGATGTTGTTGTTGTTATTCTTTTTTCATTTGTTTTTAAATACAAGATCTGGGACCTCACTAGAATAAATCAGGCTAACTAAATCAGAAACCTTTGGGATGGACCCAGGCATCTGTATATCATATGTAACCAAGGCTGCTTAACTCTGCTCTTTAGTATCCATCTAAAGACAGCCCACGGGCAGCATCAGATCTCAAAACAAGATTTTTAGGTTGTGGCTATACATAGCAGATGATCCTCCCCATGTAAGGCATTAAGCCATCTTTACAATGGACTTTACTTTCTACTCATTGAGCCAACAAATTTGTTAATAGCACGAAAATGTATTACCACATGGGTTCCTATAGTACAAGATCACAAATAGCCATGGTTTATTTTGCTGTTTCCTAAAGAGAAAGGAAAATGAAAGAAAATAACACAGCTGTTTACTGTCTGCTGCTGTAATTTATTCATTTGATTGTATTTTACCCAGATATGTTACATGGAAGAGTCCTTTGTGTAGTGGCATATTTTCTGATATTTTAAAAATAAATTATAGATCTGCACAGTGGCTTATGGAATTCAGAACAAGTTGGTCTTAGTATCTGTAAGGAATAAAATGCTAAAAGGTCTTAGTTCAGAGCTTGCCAAGTTAATGTCGGTTACCTTTACAAGAATGTTATCATCCAACAAATATACAAAGTGAAAACATGACTGTTCCTATATGTGGTAACCTTAAAGCTTTATTGTAATCAAATCAATTACCATTAAAACATCTCAGCAGCTACCTGAACAGTCTCTTTTATTTTCCTCCTAATGTTTACACAGGTAAATAAAATGCTTCTTTGCCCTTGTTCAGATTATTTTGAATACGAATAATGTTCTTTGCATCAGCAACTGCGTCTCGTGGGACCAATACTGTAATTAATGAGATTTGACAAACACATATTCAGAGCCAAATTTGAGATCCCAGACATAGAAATGAAGATCCATTGTTTTGTTTTCATTTTTTAAAAGGGGAGAAAGATAGATTTAAAGCTTCCTTGTGTAAAGAATTACAACTTATTTTTTTTACAAGTTTTGGGCTTTTAAAAATCTCACACATGAGGCTGATTAATTTTGGGAGGTTGTATTTGGGGCAGGGGAGTGCAGACCATCTGAGACACCAAACTGGAACATCTTGCATTTGAGGTGTATGTGGGTTTTTTTTTAACTTTATTCTTTCAGCTATAGAATATAATCATGAGGTCTCCCCACTCCCGCCCCCTTACCCCCATTTTGTTTAGACACTTATGTACAATTTTCTCTTTCTGGAACTTGCATCTTATTCTTGGAAGTCTTTATCATTTTAAAACAGGCAGTTCATTATACCCCCCTACTCAAGCTCTAGATTAACTGTATATTTCTTTGATCCTAATTTTTTTCTCTAAAACATTAAGGTTAATAATATCTATATTCTTCCAGTGCATGGAACTTCAAAAAAATTTCCCTTTGCTATATAGAACAAAGAGATTAACTCTTTATGTTTAAATGGAAGCTAGTCGTGAACTTAATTACTTGTATCACATAGAATACTTAGCATGTTAACATAAAGAAAAATATTTAGGATAAAAAATATTTATTTAGAAAAATTAAAATAAACTATTCAAACATTAAAATGAAATTTTCTTATTTTGGGGTAATTTTTTTAAAATCACAAAACTATTCTTTTATAGTTAGTTTATAAAACTTCTTAGTTTATGAAAATAATATTTTCTTACTTACATTCATATCACTTTTCATTTCAAATCACTTAACAGATATCCATCCACTCATTAATATTCAATATACCCCAGTTAATTAGATTTTCCTAACCAGTTTTTAAGCTGGGTAAACTGAGTCCTAGAAAGATTCATTAGCATGACCTGATCTGTAAAGAAAATAGAACTAGTTCCAGGATGAGAACTCTGTGTTCCTGGCTGACAGTCCTGTTCCCAGACCACGAGGCCGCACCTCTTTCTCTCAGAAGTGACTATTCCACAGAGGAATGTGAGCAAGCTCTGAGATGTTTGTCACTCAAACTGCCATAGGAAACTTCATTCCCAGGAAGAACAGACCAGCATGCTCAGATTTACAAACTGCTCACATGCTATGTACCAAAGTAATTGACTGAACAGTCATTATAACCATAATGCTACACAATGTGATCTTTTATACCAGAATAAAAAATGAAATGGGACCTCAATTTAACATTATTTGACGCACTGTTATTGGTTTAACACCAGTTAAACTGAGGCAATCACTGTTTTCTTAACCTATTGACCTGGATTTTTAAAATCGAAACTTAGATGTTTATAAACACCCACGGGTTAGGAAAAACAGTGTGCAGATCTACCAGTTTTAAACAGTTCCATCTCTGGAGTGCCTAATCTTTTTTAGCACTATTATGAATTTTTGATTTAGTTACCTGGAATAAAATAAAATAATCATGATACAAAGAATTGGCAATAAGCTGAAGATGAAGAAAAATGAAAACAATAGGGCTACCATGTATGGCCGTTTAACATATGTTAGCACATTTTGCAAAACAAATTTCAAGTGTTGCGGTGTTCACTGGCTGGATTTTTGTCATTAATTGTTGAAAGTTATGTAATAGGAAGTGTGCCAAAGAGTGTTCTTTATTCAAAAGTATTACTATATTTTTTTAGTGCATTCCTAAGTCTTCACAACAGTTTTTTACCTGCCTAAGTTAGGCTAACATGATGCCTTTGCATTCTCGGAGTTGACAAAAGCCCCTGTCTCAAGAGACCAGCTGTGTACCATTCCAGGCAGTGTCATTTCCTCCAGTGAGGAATAGAAACAGAAAAAAAAAATACTACTACATTTGCTTTTCATAATTTTTCAAAGTAATCGGGCCCTCTCAACCAAGAGTGGCAAAAAGAGAAGATGACAAAGTGTTCCACTATTGTATTTTATTTACCAAAATAGTTTATGAATAAGGGGTTAAAAATGTATTATGTTTTAACCTCTTTAACAGTATTAAAAATTTAAGATGTGCTGAATATAGCCATGTCCAACAGTAAGCTATAAAGTATAAAATCTTATCAGGGTCATATATACTTGCCAAAGATATGGAGGGCACTTCAAATATTTTATTTTGGAGTACTCAAAAAGTCTTTGGGAAGAGATTAACTGAAGATCATATATGTATATATGCATAACCTATGGACACAG
This sequence comes from Myotis daubentonii, assembly GCF_963259705.1. Lineage (NCBI taxonomy): Eukaryota > Metazoa > Chordata > Mammalia > Chiroptera > Vespertilionidae > Myotis > Myotis daubentonii. The sequence continues at coordinate 72,108,505 of NC_081843.1, read as the reverse complement.
ACAAAAGTGTGGCAAAAAGCCTATGGTGAGGCAGGGGTTGGGTGAAGGGGACAAAAAGGGGGAAATGGGAGACAACTGTAAGACTGATACCAATAAAAATTATAAATAATAATAATTAAGTATTTGAAACCAGTTGGGCCCCATCCTATATATTGCAGTAAATTCTGGAACATTCCTAAGTATTTTGTGGTAGTAATTGCTACCTGCATCAGATTGTGAATGCATAAACCAGATTCCTCATCAGATAAATAATTGTATAATTTTATTATCATCAACTTCCCAAACTCATCAGGTCTTTTTTCCTCAGACCTAAATTCTTCAGGCAGAGAATAGAAGGATTCCCCTGCTCCATGGTACTAAGTTATGATTATAAAGCAAATTCCCATTAACCTCACTCAACTTCTAGGACCCAATTGTCTGTGGTATTGGAGGGCCAGTGTTAAGAAAGTTAAGAAAGGATAATTTTTTGGCTTAGGACAATCTACTGATACTCTGCCCTCCCTTTAATACTCATGGGATTTTTAATTCTTTGAGGAGAACCTCAATCATCTACAGCCCTGTGGACACTACCAGTACTTAGGGCTAAAGTTGTTGCTACTCTCTGGGTTAAGGAGCATTTTGTCCAAGGATACTACCTTCTGGAATATTCTTCTTTGGCAGTATGCTTGATGCTGCAGTGGAAAGTAAAGGCTTCAGGAGCACTATATCCATTTGCCCTAGCTTTTCACCCTCATCTGGTTTCTGAAAGGGAGACAGATAAAAAGCTCACTCTGGTAATGGTGGTGGATGTAGGTGGTGTTTGGAGAAAGGTGGTGAAGGAAGAACTCAGTTCTGGGCACTACCTCCCACCCCTCTGAAGGGCTGTCTACACCCCAGCTTTCCTGTGCTGCTTCCTGTGCTCTTGCCTAAGCTTTGTGTCCTCTTAGCAGATGCCAGCTCTGTTCTATGGTTTAGGTGTTTCTTTACTTTAAAGGAGCATTTGTGGCACAAGGAGACATGCCACATCCATGTCTCAGGAATTTTTTAAAGGGTTGAGCGGGGCTGGGTAACAGGATTACCTCTCATCACCTCAGCTTCCAGTCAGTGCAGGTTCCTTCAAAGGGCTTCACCATGTCATCTCTCACCTTCCCATTCCCTCTTTTACCTGTTCTTCCTCTGTCTTCTCCCTCCCTCCCCCTTTTTACCTTCCCCCTAACATCTGACAAATGGCTAGATATAAGAGAAATAGGGACGTTCAGTGGGAACATATTGAAATATATGAATCTGCTCTTTTTGTGAGTCAAAAATGGTTGACTAATGGCAATGTTACATGGTTCAGCCATGCAAGAATTTCAGTTCTTGCAAGCCATGCCACAGATTTCTTATATAGTAACAATACTAACATCTATCAAGCTCTAACAGTGTGCTGGGCACCGTCTAGGTGCTTTATATAGAGTCTCTCACTTAATACTTTTCACAGTCTTTTAAGGTAGGTAATATTATTTGCAAAATTTTCAGTATCATACAACTAACTAGTGAGTAATAGGATTGTAATTTGCACCTAGGCAGTCTTCTCTTTAGGTCCTCTCAGGAATCTGATACATGGGTTCTTCCAACCACCCTTAACCTTTACTCTTTCATCTACTATGATTCTCAAAGGGCAAGCTTCTCTGTGAATTCAAGTTGGATTAAATACAGTTGGGACCACTCCAGTAGGGTTTATGGGATTTGGGTTCAGCATGGTAAGCAACAATGAATTATGTCCTTACAGCAAAACCCCATGATTAGGCAAAATCAGAAACACCAAGCCACACCCTGCTTTATTGCAGCCATGTCCTTTATCAAGTACGTCATTTCCTCCCATTTTGACTAGTGTAAAGTGAATACCTTGCCTCACTATAAGATATTAAAAGGAGGAATGATCTATTTCTCTTTTGATATTAAAAGAGGCAAGTATTTTCCTTGCTCCTAATAAATTGGTCAGTTTATGTCTTCTTTTCAATTTTCATTGCTCATCAGCCTTGCTCATTCCTCTTTCAGTCATCACAACTCCCAGATCTATGTGGCTGTGTGATCTGTGGTAGATGAAACCTGAAAACCAAGTAAGATCTTTGTTTAATTCACATTCTGCGTAGGAAAAGGGAGACCTGAATCACATCACCATTCATTCACTGGATCACTGTAATTAAGTGTCCTACCTCTAGAAATGGTAAAAAAACAAACAAACAAAAAACTGGTCCACTGCATCTAAATCAGCAGATTACAATACCCTTTGGGTTTGGGGGCAGTTTTCATGTGTGGTCTTCCTTTGCTGGTGGATTACTCTAGTTTGTTACTTTTCCTTCATTTTTTTTTTTTTTTTTTTTTGGCTTCACTTCCTCCTTCTATTGTTGTAGCTGTCTTTTTCCTCTCATCACTTTTCCTGTTGCCTTTCCAATTGGGTGGGGCCCCCATCCAACTCACTCACTGTCTGGCTCCAGAGTCCTTTTGGTCCTGGGGGAGAACAATCTTGTGCCAAATAGTCCCAATTCTGGGTCATCAGAAGTAAGATCCCATAGACTAGTATCTCTAAAGTTTTCCTGTACTGATTTTATATTAGAATGAAACCCAAGGATGCCTGATTGTTTGGGGCGGAGGGGGCCTGAGGGTGGGGGTTGGGGGGGGACCAACAATTCATTCTCTTGGCCTCCTAACCCCAGACCTTTCTGAACTCTGACAGCACCAACATCCATCAAATCAAACAATGAAATCAACTTTGGTTACTTAGCATAATAGAAATAAACTTGTAATATTCTATTAGTGAAGGATCAATGTCTCCTGTCTTGAAAATAAACATCAGAGCTTGGCCTCAACATTTATGTAGCAGCAAGAGACCATTATTTTGTGGCAACATTCAATTACATTGACATCAAGACAGATTTATTAAATTAATAAATAGTACATGATTTTCAGCCTTTCATTTCTAACCCTCACTCCCACACCCCTCTGCAAGGTGAGCTTATGAAACCCTTCACCCATATTTTTGACTCATTATCTATGACTTTTATTTCTTTTTTATTTGTCAGTTTATACTCAACTTTATTTTTAAAATATCCATATTTTTCAGATGGCAAATTTTAATTGGTTATTAAGAACAAAGTTAATGATGAGAATCATCGAATTGTTAATTGTTGCAATATTTCCCTGGCATCATATTTGAAGAGGAAGTATTTCAGATGTACTTTTCAAAGTTCTGAATGTAGCTAATGGCAAAAGCCCAAGGTTCCTGCTGCCTCTTCCTCTAACTTCCAACCTCAGGGCTTTTGCCCTGGCTGTTTCCTCTGCCTGGAATGCTCTTCCCTGGCTGGCTTTTTCTCATTACTCAAGTCCTTCTGGAATGTCATTCCACAGAGAGGTTTTCTCTGAGGGTCCCTTTTAAAGTGCGTACTCTCCCATCCTTAGTCCCTCTTCATCATGTTGCTCTGTTTCATTTTCTCTATAGTCATATGTCACTATCTGAAGTGCTTATATCTGAGTTACCCTTTTGGGGACAGCGGTCTTGTGCTTCTTCTCATACTAAATCCCTATGTTCTAAAACCCAGAATAGTACCAGGCACTCAGTGGCAATCAATAAATAAATGTTCTTTAAATGACTGATTGGCTGACTGAACGAATAACTCCAAAATATTCATATGTGAATTACCTTAGATCCTTGCTCTCTTAGACATTCGTAATATACCATCTTTCCAGCCCTCTACCCACCCCTACAGGCTCTGGACTCCTTATATTCTTAGCAACAATAGGAATTGGACAGAAAGCATCAGCACATTTTCAGATTTTAGGACCTGTCTTACTCCAATTTATTGTTCTAGCAGCTAAACCACTTTAGCAAAATTCTGGTGAGCAGGATATGAGAGAGAAATATTTCCTCCTCTTTTCCCCTGCTGGCCTGATTTCCCCTAACTGCCTCTGCCTGCCTGATCACCCCCAACTGCCCTCCTCTGCTGGCCAATTTGGTCAGTTTCTATGCCAGTCAGCGTCAAAAGCTCCACCTCCTAGGCAGCCATTGGCTCCTCACAGTTTACCCAGATTTGGTTCTGATTGGTCAGTTTCTATGCCAGTCAGCATTTCTGGGCCTATCAATGGGGCCTGATCAGAAAGGCGGGGCTGATCAGCAGGAGAGAAATGGAGGCACTGCTGTTGGCCAGGAAGGGAGAGAAAGAGAGGCAAGTTCTGATCAACGACTGCCACAGAGGCTACGGATCAGACCCTGCCTCTCTCTCTGCAGGCCTCTCTCCAGGCCTGATCCACAGCCCTCTAGGCCAGTGATGGCGAACCTTTTGAGCTCGGTGTGTCAGCATTTTGAAAAACCCTAACTTAACTCTGGTGCCGTGTCACATATAGAAATTTTTTGATATTTGCAACCATAGTAAAACAAAGACTTATATTTTTGATATTTATTTTATATATTTAAATGCCATTTAACAAAGAAAAATCAACCAAAAAAATGAGTTCACGTGTCACCTCTGACACGCGTGTCATAGGTTCACCATCACTGCCCTAGGCAGTCAGTGCTGGGTCACCAGGGCAACCCAGCACTGACTTCCGGTCTGGTCGAGCCTTCGGTTGTAATCAGTGGTTATGACCCTGGCTCTTTATTATATAGGTGTCTATCTTCTTTACCAGTATGTGTACTCCTTGAAAATAGCCTATTCATTCACAGACATTTACATTGTACCTCTAGGTTGAGCTTGATATGTGGGAATATATTGTTGAAAAAGACACTTTTCAGCTTTCAAGCCCTACAATTTCTATCTCAGTGTGTGGCTTGACTTTGGGAAGTGATTACTAATGTTTCTGGAATTAAATATTAGTCCCAATAGCTGAAGTCTGACCACCTGGGTTTGAATTCCCTGCTCCATTAATTATTAGCTGTATGATATTAAGCAAGTCACTTAACCTTTCCGTGCCTAAATTTTATCAACTGCAAAATGATATGATATTACTAAGTATGTGGTAGGGTTATTATGATAATTTAATGGGTTTAGCACAGAGCTTGGCACATCATAAGTTCTTTGTGAATGTTTGTGAATATGTTCTACTAAGTGGAGCTGGTCTATGCCCTATATGGTCTGTAACCATACACAAATGTGCCTGACACATCTGTTAACACTATATCATTGCTGTCCCTTGCCGTGAATGTCCTTCCCTATTCCACCCTGACCCTTAATGCCTTTGAAAGCCATTTTCTGCTTTTATAATCTAACAAGAGGCCTGGTGCATGAAATTTGTGCAGGGGGGGGGGTTGTCCCTCAGCCCAACCTGCATCCTCTCCAATCTGGGACCCCTCAGGGGATGTCTGACTGCTGGTTTAGGGCCGATCCCTTTCACAATCCTGGACTGCTGGCTCCTAACAACTTGCCTGCCTGCCTGATTGCCCCAACTGCTTCTGCCTGCCAGCCTGATTGGCCCTTAACCACTCCCCTGCCAGCCTGATTGACACCTGACTGCTCCCTTGCCAGCCCAATCGCTCCCAACTGCCCTCCCCTGCTGGCTTGGTTGCCCCTAACCGCCCTCCCCTGCTGGCCTGATCCTGCCCCCAACTCCCCTTCCCGGCCAGCCTGATGGCCCCCAACTGCCCTATTTTGCTGGTCTGGTCACCCCTAACTGTCCTCCCCTGCAGGCCTGGTTGCCCCCAACTACCCTCCCCTGCTGGCCATCTTGTGATGATGCGAGGGCGTCATGTGAGGGCATAAGGACCACCTAGGCTTTTATTAGGATAGATAGAGAACCAGTGCATGGATTTGTGCACCATTGGGGTCCCTCGGCCTGGCCTGCGGGGATCAGACCGAAACCGGCTCTCTGACATCCTCCCTGGGGTCCCAGATTGTGAGAGTGTGCAAGCCAGTGCATGATTGGGGCTGGAGAGGGCTCCAGGGCATGTCTGGCCCCATCTCACCCAGTCCCAATTGGGCCGGCCTGTTGGGGAGGGACCACTGGAGGTTGGCCGACTGGGGAGGGATGGTGGTGTTCAGCTGTCTTGCCCAGTCCTGTTTGGGGCTGACTGGGGCCAGGGAGGAACTGCAGGAGGGTTCCAGGGTGAGTCTGGCCCGTCTCACTCAGTCCAGATTGGCCAGACCCCAGCATCAAGCTAACCTTCTGCTGGGAGCATCTGGCCCCTGGTGGTCAGTGCACATCACAGCAACTGGTCAAGTGCTCCAGTGGTCAAGTGGACACTTAGCATATTAGGCTTTTATTATACAGGACATCGCATATAATAATAAGCTGCCTTGCCTTAGCTGGTTGGTTCAGTGGATAGAGTGTTGGCCAGTGGACTGAAGGGTCATAGGTTAAATTCTGGTCAAGGGCACATACCCAGGTTGTGGGCTCGATCCCCAGTAGGGGGCTTGCAGGAGGCAGCCAATCAATGATTCTCTCTCATCATTGATGTTTCTATCTCTCTCTCCCTCTCTGAAATCAATTAAAATATATTTTAAAATAATAATAATAATAATAAGCTGCCTTTTAAGAACTTAACTTTTCCTGTGTCTTGTCTCCCCAGTGAGATAAAATTGTGAGGATAATGCTGTGATTCTTCAGCAGGGTACAAGATGGTCCTACATTCATAGCATGTAAGTTCTAACTCTTATCTCAAGGTAGTAACTGGAGAATGGAATGCCAAATTCAACAGCCTTTTTATGGGTGGCTGTTGGTCACTTTGATGATGTTATTTCAAATTTCATAGATTCAAGGATGAAAACAAAAGTTTTTATGTCATCTAGTTACATCTGCAAAGAGGAAGTTTCCACAATGCCCCTTAATTCCAGTGAAGAAATTCTTCCTTATCTTTAAATATTGACACAACATAAGTACTTTTCCTCATTGAATCAGCAATAGTGATGGGAAAAAATATTAGTCATCCTCCTCCTCATAATGAGCCTACATATACTTCAAGACAGTCATCAACTAATTCCCTTCTCCCAAATGAACAATCAAAATATTTATTTGCATAGCTAATATCACAAACGGTCTAGGCAAACAGACAGAGTTGCTCTCCTGTGAATACTGTCAGCTTGTAGTTCATGGTTTAGGTGACTGCTCTAGAGTGAAATAAAAACCTCTTTAGAGACTTCTACTGGTCAATCAACACTTAAAATGTTTTTCTAAGCAGCTCCTCCTAATTGGAATCTTTTAAGAGATTTTTTTTTTTTTTTGGAGATAGAATGGTGATACTTAAAACAATACAGAATAGTCATCCACTCAACAATCATTGAGCACCTACAGTACATAGTATTGAGTAACACAGTATTTGGCTAAGCAGTGGAGGGGATGCAAAAAAACTGTTAGCATCAGTAGCTACAGCAAGGAAGTTTAGAGATACAAAAGTTTCCTGAGTACTTATTGTGAGCTGGGCACTGCCCAAGTACTAGAAATGTACAGATAACATTTCTTTCTTTGAGGAGCTCATAGTCTAGAGGGGGAGTATAACAGTCTTATATGTTCAACAGTCTTATAAGTGCTATGAATGATGTTAGTAGCAATGGGTACTCTGGGGATGCAGAGGAATACTTCTACCTACAGCCTAAATGAAAGAATAAGGCTTAATAAAAAAACTTTTTATTTAAAAAAATGGGGAAAAGTATTTCAACAAAGGGAACAGCATGTACAAAATCAAATGGGGAAGAAAAATCATGCACATTCCGGAAGCTACAGGGAATTTGTCTGAATAAGGGTGACTGGGAGACAGTTGTGGAGATATAGCTAGAGAGTAAGCAAAACTGATTCATAGAGAGGTTTATTTGTACCATGAAAAAGAGCTTGGGTTTTAAATCCTTGAATAGTTGGGGAGCCACTAGAGGAGTTTAGGCGGAGGAATGACCTGATCAGATTTGCAATTTAGAAAAATTACTCTGAGAGTTGTGTGAAGGAGAGAGAGAAAGGGAGGTAGAGGCAGGGAAATGGAGGGATTATCACAAGGATCCAAGTAAAGACTGATGAAGGAAGGACCCAAACTAGGTGCCTTATGTGATCTGGAGACGTAGAAAAATGAAAAACTGGGACTGCTTGTGTCCATTTTAGAAGAGAAGGCAAAGATTATCTATTTGACCAACTGCTCACAATATTTATATTAATTAAATATCCATAGATTTTACATGGGCAAAGATAGTTTACTCATATTGCAGGTAGAAGTCCTTTAACTGCAAATTACTTCTTGTGATAGAACCAAATATTTTTCAGTGAGAATATATCTTTTCAGTTACAGTGGAAATTGATGGGGAAAATCAGCATTTAACTCTCTTCAGTCTCATAATGTATAAAAGGTGTCCCACAGTTCCTTCCAACAAACAAACAATACTCTCCAATCAAACAAAAGCAAAATAAAAACTAAATCCATAACCAAACAAAAGAAAAAAACATTTTTAAAAGATGATAGATGATAGATAGATAGATAGATAGATAGATAGATAGATAGATAGATAGATATGTACGTACATACATATATAGGTTCAAGATGAGGAATATTTCAAAATCCTGGCTTAGGTCATTCAGACCTTGACTGGAAAGCCTCCAGATCCTATACAACTTGCCTGCTGTCACAGATTAGGTTCTTAGAGTCTGGGATGAGTTTGGAATACAATATGTTTACTAAGGGTTAACTGTGTGAGAGGAAAAGCATGGAAGTAGAATTGGACAGAGGGGGAAGTCAACCCCAATTGCAGGCTGACAAACTTTCAGACAATCTGGTGGCGATATCTGGAGCAAATATTGTGCTTCGTAGTGTCTTATGTCTGGCCAAAATGGTTTTTGTCCCTCAGCCTCACTTATTAGATGCGAGCTGCCTCAGGAAGGGCTTGATCTCGCGAGAACTGGTTCTTAGCAGCTGCAGCAGACCCTGCAGATGCCAACACACCCCACGGCTGGGTAGCATGTCTTCCTTTGAAAGAGGCACTCTGTGTCTCCCAGTCCTGCATAACGTTTAGATGGAGCTCAACAACAGAATTAGGCCATCTTCCTGGCCTTGGTAGGACAAAATCTACATCACTCAGCCATGTGGCTGTACCTCCTTCCTACCTCTAGAAGTACTATTTTCAGTATTATAGAAATATCAAGATGTGTTGAGAAAAGAATTTAAAACTGAGTTTAAAATCACTTATTAGTAATAAAACACCAGTGGGAACTGAAAGAAGAAAGGCAGAAAAAAATTAACATTGGTGTGAGGATATTGTTCTCTTACTTTTCTTTATATAAAGTGGAAATCACAGAATTAATAAAACATACAAGGCAATCACGTGGCTTCATAGAACTAGAAGGAACATTAGAAAGTGATATAGAGCGCTCCTAAACTATAGGAAAAAACTATGGTTTCTTTTCTCCATCCAGTCAGTTATAGCCCCACCTGAGGGACCTTCACCAAAACATTTAAATTCTCTTTGCTTGACTAACTAATAATTAAATAGCACTCATAACAGGAATGTGTCATGTAGATATTATGGCACAAGGTACAGGATGGAAGTGGAGATAATTTTTAAAACCAATAGAACACCTAAAGAAAGACTGGCTGGTTAGTATTTAGAATATCAGTCTTTTTCAACATCATGGCAGAGCGAGGGGCAGAAAATAGTGAAGATCGTTAGTTGTGATTCCTGTAACTTAGTACTCTGTACTGAGTTCATAAACTTCTCATCCCCCAGAATTTATTTCTCTGGTTAAAATTCATTGATTTAGACCCCATACACTTGCAATGTTGCAGGAATACAGTTGTAGTGTCATTCTGGCTGAGAAAACATTTTATAATGATTTTTCCCCTGAAAAGAAGGGGGTTTCTAATATTCCAAGTATATCTTTGAATTATGGTTTCAGCTATTATTTCCATAATATCAAGGATGTTCATGATTCATTGCCATGAGCCAATAATGACTTGTATTTTTTAAACTAACTGACCTACTTTTTTTTGGTTAATGCTTACCTGAGGATATTTTTCCATTGATTTTTAGGGAGAGTGGAAGAGAGAGGCAAAGAAAGAGAGAAAGATTGATGTGAGAGAAACACATCGATTGGTTGCCTCCTGCATGAACCCCAACCAGGGCCTAGGTGGGGGAGGAGCCTGAAACCAAGGTGCATGCCCTTGACCAGAATGGAACCCAGGACCCTTTGGTCCACAGACCAACGCTCTATCCACTGAGCCAAACCAGCTAGGGCCTAACTGACCTATTCTTAACAAATATCATTTTTCTTATATTATGCAAATTATTTGGACAATAATAAAATAAGATTTACTTTAAAAAATTTATTTTTCACTAATTTGGATAGAGTTTGCTGCTCCTCTGTCACACTAGGAGGTTTATTGTAAGCTCCACTGTAACCCTTTTCCTCAACCCAACTAGTGGGGTTCTGCATTCCTGCCTTGAAGGCATGCTGTGTACCAGAGGACCTCTCTCCATCCTGTCCTAGGAAAAGTCAGATTACTGCAATAATACAGATGTGAGGAGAGGGAGCGGGAGAAGGCAGCTCAGAAATGGGTAAATGATAACATCCAAACTAAATATAAACATGCATGTGGCCCCCCAAATATCTGATAGATAGATAGATAGATAGATAGATAGATAGATAGATAGATAGATATGTACGTACATACATATATAGGTTGCCACACCAGTTACTCTCAGACACTTTGGTCTTTATCACAAGTTATATTAATTACCTCTGGAAAATAATGCATTTACAAGTTATCATCTTAATAGCTTTTTAAAAATTCCAACAAATCAGGTTAAATGCTTTGGTTTTCAGAGTGTATAGCTAATGAAAAACTACATTAGACGCCTTTAATTTTTCTTCTGCAAAGATGATCTTAGCCTTACCCACTGCATCTATTACAGTTGCCACAGGAAGACCCTGGAGCCCAAAACCTTCATCTCAGTGAACACTGTTAGCAGTGGACACTGGATGCCAGGACCTGCACCACTGTCCTCCCCAAAGTCAGAAACTTTCACTGCCGCTCTCCCAAGAAAATTGATTCTGAATGGGAGCCACTTCCTTCCTCCCTGTGTTCTCTTCCCAAACCATTTCTCCTACAAGCAAGGTGGACTGGCTGGGCCCAGGTCACGAATGCACTCGTTGCTATGAGAGACCGTGCAAGTGCATTTGGGGCCTGTACATTGGGGAGGCAGGAATCATACTGTGAAGAATTCCTCAGACATAGAAAGGATGTCCAAACGATAGTGAGTGGCCACAGAAACCTAGGCATGAATTGCAACCAAATGGAAAGCTTAAAAATTGTCCATCGAGTTACTGGTAGTGACTTACATTTCTCTCGCCATAGAAATGAGGGAAATTCTGGACATCCCAGGAGAGCTGGAGAAGGATTCATTTGAGTGCTTCTTGCTGATATCTTTCCTTGTGTCCCAGACTGTTGCAGATGGCAGGAAGTCCCTGCGCAGGCCTCTGGCTGGGCCTTTCTCCAAGAGCTGACCCTCAGCTACTGCACAGGGGCTCGCTGCCAGAGCAGCAGGGAAAGACGAGTCACATACAAAAAGGCACAGCCCGTTCTCCATAACAATTTAGATATTTAGCTGACACACAGCGGGGAAAAGAACAAGTTTTCAAGCCTTGTTACTATGCATATGCTAATTATTAGACAGAGGGGGGCATTATAATTGAGTTATGAAACAACTAAATAAAAATAGAGTACCTGACAGAGAGGTTCTTTTACATGACGTTTTTACACAAGAATAAACAATGTGTTCTTTGTAGAGCTTAAGAAAAAAAGAAACAGGGTTAGTTTTATTCTGTAAACTACAGTCTCTTGTAACTAGACTAGTGCTCATATTTGCTGACATCTTGATTTATAAAAACCTGAACAGGTTCAATTCCAATAGTTATTTTTTTTAAGCAACACCAGACAAAGGAGGGAAAGATTGATGCCCCCCTCCCTAAAAATGACATATGCAAAAGCTTTAGAATTCTCTTTGTTCAACTCTGGGTCAGATTTCATGAAAAAGTAATTGAAATTCCTTTTGCTCCCCTTCTTCCATGCATGTATGGAGGCTTGTGTTTCTAATGAGCACAAAGAAGCTTCCTTCCACAGAACTTCATCTTTGAAAGATGAAATAACCTGTTTCCCTCAATTCTTATCAATCTTGTTTCTCTGTTTTATTTACTGTCCCTCCTCAACCACAACAAAGAATTTGTGCTAATTAATTCACTGTTGAAAAATGCAATCCAACGCCTAGAAATTGGTGGCCTGTGCTAAGTGGTCACAGTGGAGTCTAAAGCAGAGAAATAAAGGGCACTGGGTCTGTTCACATTTTTCAACAGTGACTCACCATGGGTAAAACCAAGAGTAATTGTAGCTCTGAAATGGCAAATAAGTGGTTCACCCTGTATTTAGATAACAAATTTGTGTAGTATACTTTGAGTTCCTTTGTCTGAAAAGAAAGACAACAAATAAAGATAGTAATATATTGCCCAGCCAGAGTGGCTCAGTTGGTTGAGTGTTGTCCCATGCACCAGGAGGTCACTGGTTCAATTCCGGGTCAGGGCACATACCCATGTAGTGGGCTTGATCCCCAGTATGGGGCATGCAGGAGAGAGCTAAGGGATGTTTCTATCTCTCTCCATCTTCCTTCCTTTCTCTGGAACCAATGAATACATATTTTAAAAAAAGATAGTAGTATTGCCCTAACCCATTTGGCTCAGTAGATAGAGCATTGGCCTGCGGACTGAAGGGTCCCAGGTTCGATTTCAGTCAAGGGCATGTACCTCTGTTGCAGGCACATCCCCAGTGGGGGGTGCCAGTGGGGGGTGTGCAGGAGGCAGCTGATGGATGTTTCTCTCTCATCGATGTTTCTAACTCTCTATCCCTCTCACTTCCTCTCTGTAAAAAAAAATCAATAATATATATATATATTTTAAAAAGATAGTAGTATCAGGTAAAACAATTTGGAAAAAGTCCTATATATGCCATGTTTACTCATAAAATCATACTTTCTTCATATCAAATGATAAAAGTAAAAAAGAAAGAAATTGTCTAAAATACAATTTCTGCTCAGAGAAAGCAACCAGTTGATTTTTTAAATGTCTCTAAATTAGGCATTAATTTGTGTTTTCTACAAAGAAATTCCCCTTCACCGGGTAACCACTAAACCTCAATGCACATATGACTATGATAAGGTAGTGCCCTCCTTGTACGTTTGCCTGTATAATTCACCTTCCTAGAGTCATCTATGACTTCTACCATTAAAGTAATAAACAACAGAAATTACTTTAAAAATGGACTTGTGATTATAGCAGATCTACTTTTGCTATGGGTTCTGTTTTCAAGCAAATAGATCAAGGAATTAAACTTCATTACAATCCAGGCTTAACATAACAGAATATTCCAAGTAAATGATATTTTAACAGGTTACTCAGACTCCCCCTCCTCTAAATCAGTTTCTGAACCAAAAAGATTGAATATTGCTCAAGCATACCCAGAATGCTGTGAAATAATTTAATAGGTTCCCCCATTCCTGGAGCCAAGAGGGCCAAGAAACTGACTGACCCACATTGCTACTGCCCATGACCCAGTGGCATGTTCTGCCCCATCACAGGAGATAGGCAGTGGAGACGCTTGATGACTAATACTTCTTGCTCTTTTGTGGAATGAAACATTCAAGCTGCCAAGTTGATGGCGTTTTAGGCTTTGTCAGCAGGGGCAAGGCTTCAGTTTTTCCAATGGGAATGTTAAGTGACGGCTAATAACTTTCGATGGAATTTGCCCCAGTTGCATTGTCTGCAAATCAACCCACTTGAACCTCCAGCATGAAAATGACCTATCTTATCCTGATTATCCAGCTTATTAAGTGTCGGGCTTATATTTTCCTCCCTTGATTCCTTCTTTGTCTTGGCCACTGTACTGTTCTCTACCAGAGAGAAGATTTAGAAAGAGAAAAAAAGTAAAGTTAAAAATTATGAATTATTCTTAAGTACCTGTGTTGTGGAAAATAATTTGGATTGAAGTGTTTGGAAAATGAAATAAATATGGCTTGAAGGTTATCTATGAGTTTGCATCCTTGTCCTTATTGCAAGACCAAGTTAATTAAGAAATAATATGATATTTTTACATATACTTGCCAAGAAAAACATTACGGTTTCCAAAGTACTTTCATGTCACCATCTCATTAGATCCTCCTAAAATTTCCATGATGTATGTTAAGCAGGTATTATTTATATTTATTTTAATATCATCATTAAGCACTATCTTTTATAGATGAAAAAACTGGGGACAATATGTTGATTGATTTTTAGTCATACGTAGCCAATAGTAGTAAACTTGAAAGTAGGTACCAGCTCTTCTGCCCTATGCCCCAGATGGTTTCTACTGGTTCATCTGCCTCTGCTTTCTGGACATCACACAGTTCTTAGTTGAAAGGGCCTTATATACAATTATCCACTTCACAACCTGCTGTGTTTCAACAATGCAGCTGTAGAACTCGGAATGCATTCTCACTAGGACAAGAATGCCTATATCCGTGTGCCAGTTCACAAGAACCTATGCCTAACCCACAGTTAAGTATGTTACTTTAAGACAAAATATGTTTCACAGAAGAGTTTCCCTCAAGGAAATTTCAAGGAAAAAAGTTCCAAGGTCAAATAAATTTGGGAAACACTGCATATCATATATCTCACTCCGAGATTCATAATGTACATTTGCATATTAAAGACTTTAAGAAGTTCTGCAGGAAAGAAAACTGCTTTAAATTTTTCCATTGGAATTCATCAACCTTTTTTGACTTTGAAACCCTTTTCATCAACCTTCTTTGACTTTGAAACCCTTTTATTGAGTAACAGATATTAATACCCAAACTAGAGTTTCCCAAAACACATTTTTTTTGAAATTGCTCCTGAAGGAAAATATATTGAGTTACAATTTGAAATGTTAGGATCATCTTTGCTGTTCTGAGGTTGGGGGTTACCGTGAATGTAATACAGATACCAGTGTTCATGCCTGTGATATCAGTCTGGGGCTAAAATTAGGTCTTGGGACTTAAAGTAGAGTCAGGTATTATAGAATAAGGAATGGAACAATAAAGGATAGGAATGAGATGAGAGCAGATTGTACATGGCTGGGAACACATGACTGGTGAGAGTGACAGGGGAGCAGGCTAACTTGAAGATTTGTCCTGCCTTCTTCTTCTTCTTCCTCAAATCCTACTACTGCAGACACTCCCCTAGACCAAACCATGGGTAGGAAGCAGGGATGAGGCTGAGAGAAGGAGCAGTAGTCCCAAGTATTAATGTCTGCCATGGAAGGTAAAGACAGAGAGGAAAGGCATATCAAACGGCTGGAGCAAAACAAAGAGGGCACTGGTAGGAGTAACTGGTTTTCAACTGGATGGAAGGCAGAGGCTGCCTTTATAAAAGCCTATGTCCTCCAATAGTCAGATGACCATCCAATGTATCATCTATACTGGCACACTTTTGGAATAAAAGGAGCACTATTAATAATCATGTGAGGACAACAGATGTAAACAAGGACTATTCCAGGCACACCAAGATATGTGTCGATTTCACCCAATATTAAATGATATCCAAAATTATGAAAGAGTTTTTTGGAAATGGTGCTTGTTCCTTCTGTAACTAAGGACCATGACATTCAAAAGGGAAAAAAAGATAGATGATAGATAGATGATAGATAGATAGATAGATAGATAGATAGATAGATAGATAGATGATAGATAGATAGATAAATGATAGATATGTATTGATAGCATGAATGATGATGGATCCCACTTTAAATAAGTTGCTTAGACAAAAATGTTTTCTTGACCTCCTTTAGCAAACATGTATTGAGCATCTGTGTTGTGAAAAGCAGCTTGGGTGGTGCTGTGGAGGTTGTAAAGATAAGCAATACATAGTAATTCCCTCAAGGAGCCTCCAGGCAACGCAGTGGGTTAGGAGATGTACTTAAATGGCCAAGCAGCAAGCAAATGATTGGAGGTGGTCAGAAGAGAGCTAAGAAAAACGTGCAGGGGAAGTTCTGAGGAGGATGGAGCTAGAGAG
Source organism: Myotis daubentonii (assembly GCF_963259705.1). Taxonomy (NCBI): domain Eukaryota; kingdom Metazoa; phylum Chordata; class Mammalia; order Chiroptera; family Vespertilionidae; genus Myotis; species Myotis daubentonii. The sequence continues at coordinate 72,092,506 of NC_081843.1, read as the reverse complement.
GCCTTGGAATTTTGTTGATATTTGAACTAGGCCGTGAAGGACAAGCCTGGGGTGCAGGGAAGTGGAGATAGAGTTTCCTGGTGACAAGATAGCACCAGCAAAAGTAGAGAGGAGGGTGTTTGGGATAGGAGTGGCCCAATTGGGCAGGAGTTTAGGATTTGTGAAGAAAAATCATGGGAGATGACGTGGAGAACTCAGGCTGGGGCAAGCTTGTATAGGAACTTGAATACCAACATACATCAAGTAGAAATAAATAATTCAGGAAATGGTCAAAAATTTTGACTGTATGGTAGTAGTCTGGATAACCACCAAGAAGAATGTCAGCTCCTTACCACTTTGGAAATGTTGAGGCCAGCTCTGCACTTCCACAGGGTTAAATCTAGAAAGCTGAAGGACTTGGAAACATTTGGGTTAAGTACAAGAACTAAGATTCTGATCAAATCTAAATTAGACAACCGCATTAGCTTTCTATTGCTGCTGGAAAACATTACCACCAACTTAGTGGCTTAAAACAATAGAAAGTTATTATTATCAGTTTTGTAGGTTGGAAGTCCAACATAAGTCTCAGTGGGCTCAAATCAAGGTGTCAGCAGGGTTACATTCTTCTCTAAAGGTTTGAGGGGAGGGTCTATTTCCTTGTCCTTTTCAGCTTCTGGAGGCCACTCAGATCCTTGGCTCATGGCCTCCTCCATCTTCAAAGCAGAATGGTAGGTGGAGCCCTTCTTACACCGTATCACTCTAACCTCCTCTTCTGTCTTTTCCTTCCACTTATAAGGACCTTTGTGATCATATTGGGCCCACTTGAATAAATCAAGGGAATTTCCCTATCTATTGATTAATAACCATAATTCTCCTTTGTCATGTAAATAACACATTCACAGCTTCCTGGAATTAGGGCTTGGACATCTTTGGGGAGCTATTATTCTGATTACCACAGCAACCTAGCAGTCAGGATCATCCATGTCTTTTTCACTTTCCCCATTCCCTTTTGCCCAAGGCATGGACAAATGACCTCATCCTTTATTCTTCAAGGCACCTCTAATACTCATTGTTGTGTATAACGTACTTTCACTGAAGATTCGTGGTCATCTAGGGCCCAGTGATGGCGAACCTTCTGAGCTCGGCATGTCAGCATTTTGAAAAACCCCCTAATTTAACTCTGGTGCCGTGTCACATATAGAAATTTTTTGATATTTGCAACCATAGTAAAACAAAGATTAATATTTTATAAATATTAATATTAATATTTATTTTATATATTTAAATGCCATTTAACAAAGAAAAATCAACCAAAAAAATGAGTTTGTGTGTCACCTCTGACACGCGTGTCATAGGTTCGCCATCACTGACCTAGGCAGTGGTTCTCAACCTTCCTAATGCCGCGACCCTTTAATACAGTTCCTCATGTTGTGGTGACCCCCAATTTCGTTGTTACAAATTGAACATAATTAAAGCATAGTGATTAATCACAAAAACAATATGTAATTATATATGTGTTTTCCGATGGTCTTAGGCGACCCCTGTGAAAGGGTCGTTCGACCCCCAAAGGGGTCGCGACCCACAGGTTGAGAACCGCTGACCTAGAGTGACCACAGGACAGTATAGAAAAGCACTTCAATTCAAATATAAAACTTCTTTGCTTCTAAGGTTTTCAGCCATGGGGAGTTTCTTTTTAGCCATTTCCCCCTCTGGTTTGCCCATTCTCCCCATCTCCAGGGACCTTTTTTTCACCATTATTCTCTCTTCTCCAAGCCCTTGGCCTGCCAAATTACCTTCCTCCTGATCCTCACTGGAAATGGAATATCCCTGTTACTTTATTATTTAAACCAATTTGGCTTGGTTTGTCTCAGTCTTTCCCATTTAGCATATGTCCTGGGTCTTCCCTTTTATTACTGAAAAGGCCCATCAACATCTTTGGAGACAAACTCTGTGTCTGCAATCTATTTTAATTATTTTTTAATAGTAATAATTTTATTCTCCCTACATGCTATTAGAGAAGACTTTAATACCAATTTTAGAAAGAACACCCCCTTACCATAACAGGTGGGTGACCTTCTGTGATACAGGACTAATGGGACAGTGGTTTACAGAGAAATGAAACCAGCTGGCATAGTATCACCTGTGATGGAGAAATCAGCCTGACTCTAGGAATCTGGGGACCTGAGGACCGATTCAGTTGTACCTCAAATGACCTGGTGACTTTGGGCAAGTCACAACCTCTGTGAGTCATCATTTTGTCAAGCTGTAAAATGGGAAATTTGAGTCAGAGACTCTCTGAGTTCTAAACTTCTAGTTCTCCAGCATTCAGACTTTGCACTATCTGGATGTCAATGTGGCTCTTGGAGAAATGAGCTCTTAGTGATCTGGATAATGTTTAGTCAGTGGATCACTCCCAAAAGTTTAGAGGAGTTTGATGAAACACTGAAATTGGGGTTACATACTGAAGATACATTCTAGTCTAGTGCCTCAGGGATCTCTGATCATACTGTAAATACCTCCTTGAATTAGTGTAGTTTATGTTTGTAGCCTGGAGACTTTATTTGACATAATAAGCATTTGGAAGCAAACCAGTGTCACAGGAGCTTTTGGGATTCCCAGAAACTCTACTACTGTGACAGCTTATGCTTCTTGGATTACATTCAGTTTGGGGACCTTAAGCTTTTTCTTTTATTTTTGAAAGAATTGTTGAAATGGTCACCAACCTGTGGAAGCCACAGTGATGGACTAAAGGGGAAAATATGACAAGACTCAGTATTTTTTCAGAAAGATTCATCTAACAGTGAGGTATGGGTTGGGATGAAATAGAGGGTGATAGGCGGCAGGAAAACCAATTAAGAGACTGTTGTAAAAGTTCAGGCATAATAAAAATGTAACAGGATGCTGGATGGGGCTTTTCCTGTTGTCTCGGGTTTCCGCCAAAGTGCCATGGCTGAGGACAATAGGCAGTAGGAGTCCACAGTCTAATGACAGTTGCTCAACACATCCACCCAGAGCTTGCTAACTGGTTCTTTGACCGTCCGTTCTATCATGCTCCCATCCTATATAAGAGAAGTTAGTGAATCGTTAAAGAGAACAGCCTGGATGGGAAATGGAAGTTTTGATTTAGATTGGACTAGACTTTTTCAATCCTGAAAACAGGACTGTTGTCTAGTCTCCTAAAGTAACAGGAAAGTAAGCAGAATCTGTCTGAGGTATCATCCAGGGACAGGAAAGGGAGATAAAACAACATGTTTGAAGGCAACGAAATTTAAAAATAAAGTGATTTCCTATTTGTACCTCATAGAGCCCAGCTCCTAATACAAACTGGTATGGCAGCAATAGTAAAGAATAACGATAATAACAGCAATGATGACCATTTGTTACATGTTGGCACAGTGTGCCAGACTCTGTGTTAGGTGCTGAAATACATTATTTCATTTAATTCTTACAACAATCTCATGAGGTTATATTTAGTCCCCTTTAACAGATTATAAAACTGAAGCATAGAGATGTTAAGTAATTTGCTGAAAATATAGTTAATAAGTAGTTTTATTTTAGATTTCACAACCCATTTAGGGCTAGAATAGGGTTACAGTTATAGAAGAGGAAAGAAGCAAGAAATTAATGAATGAAATATATGTGTTTATCACTGTAATCTAAGAATGAGTGACATAATTGATAAAAAGCAATAGCAATTTATATACATTGATAACACTTCAATTATTGCACAACCCACTAACAGCATTTGTTACTAAATATAAAACTAGTAAATGCATATCTTAAATAACTTGCTTTTGGTGGGTTGTTTTGTTTTTTTGTTTGTTTTTTTAAGAAATATTACCTGTCCATTTTAAAATTAGGGCTCTGTAACATGATCTACATATTAATTTGTCATTTATCCCATGTAAATGTTTTATTATGCTTAGGATATTTGATGGAAATGACTGAGTGCATGTTCATTGTCTTATTGATGATGTAGCTGCTTAAAACAGACACCTGAATTCAAGAATAACTGCTATACCGAGGACTTCTTGAGGTAGAGATCTTATCTTACTCATTACTGTGCTGTAACCTTCACACTCATGAGATAAGTATCTGACATGTTGTAGATGCTCCTTAATCTAGAACCTTTTAATTGAGCACCTGCTAGGTTCCAGGCACTGAGATGAGTGTTATATGTATATGACAGAGCAAACCTTTCTAGAGAGTGTGTTCCTAGCCCTTGCCACACCCCTGCTGTGATCTAAGAAGAATCCTGGATTTTGCTCTGGAAAGTCTATTTTCTGCCTTCTGAGGGGAATTAGACTTTTGCCAGACTCAGAATTTGTGATATAAAATTGAGAGACTGGGAGCCAGAGGAACAAAACTAATGAAGTGGGAGGAAAGGGTGAGAGAAAGAAAGGATAGCCCTCTGAAGGCAGGACTTTGGGGGACAGATGGAGAGACATTATTCTAAGAAGTGCTGCTGTAGGATTTCCTTTGTTGTGCTCCGAGAAACCCAAGTAAAGGATATGATTTGCCTCTAACTGTTCCTAGCTTTTGTTTCTTCTGCAAGATAGGAAAATGGGGGCCCTGGATTACATACATATTATTTTTAATCCTTAAGACACCCTGCCAATGGAGACAATATTGTGTTTAATTACTAGGTGGAGAAAGAGCCTTGAAGCATCTGAATAATTCTTTCAGGGCTGCACAATCAGGGCCAGGATTTGAATCTAGCTTCAGACGGGCCTGAACCCTGCTCTCTCCACAATGCCATGCTACCTTCCCCATAACCATCTGTTGAACTGAATCAAAAGGCTCTCCTTGTGCCCTAGCTGGTTTGGCTCAGGCCTGTGGACTGAAGGGTCCCGGATTTGATTCCCACCAAGGGCACATGTCCAGGTTGTGGGCTCATCCCCAGTACAGGGCATGCAGGAGGCAGCCAATCAATGATTCCTTCTCATCATTGATGTTTCTATCTCTCCCTTCCTCTCTGAAATCAATAAAAATAAAAAATAAAATAAAAAGGCTTCCCTTGTGAGGGCCCTCTATTTGTTCTGGTATCATACATAAATGGGAAAGGCTTACTTCTGATATTTGATTCTGAAGAGAAGAGCTTAACTCCTAGCCTGGAAAGCAGGCCTGCTTGCCCTGTGGGCTCCATGGTTCATTTTGAAGTCCAATCACTCCGCATCCAGGAAATGGCATTGTTTACCACAAAGGTTCAGCTAAAACTGTGGCTAAAATTGCTCTGTGACCATTCATGTTTCTGGAAATCAATTTTCTGTCCAGGTAGCTACCTGATAGAAAGAAGTGAGGAGTAAAAGGTTTCTTAAAAAACTGCCAACCAAATTACCCCAGGCCTTTCCAATGACCAGGGAGTAAATAAAATTGTATACACTTGTTTTAGTGAATTATCACTTAAATGCCTTCAAGTAGTGTTGTCATCCTCTGTCACCATAGAAACCATTGTAAAATTTCTTACAAATACTGCAGAAATAGGACTACCCCCATGGAAATGGATAGTGGGTACAATGGACCTATAAGGAAATAAATGGCTGCTTGACAGAAAATAACGTAACCCATTCAAAGAAATCTCTTTATGATCCACATCCTAATGGACAAGCTGAGTACATGACCAGGTAGGCAGGGGGCGGCGGGGGGGGGGGGGGGTGGGGGCGGGCGGGGGGGAAAGGGGGCTGAATGTATGAGATGGTTTTGGAGTTAAGAGTTTGCAGACACCACTTTCCAAAGTTGAGTAAACTTCTTCTCTTGTTGGGGAACATTCCATGGAGGCATTAACAGTGACTTCATCTATATTCAGAGAGTACATGCCACAGAGCCATCATGGGCCAGACAGGAGTTGTTTAAAAATGACTTGACAGGAAGAAGCAGCCAGCCTGTGATGCCAAAATCCGGAGTGCTTTTCTTCAAGGTGAATCATATTCCATTCCAAAATGTCAAGTAGATTTAGTCATTTTAATCTTTTTATTAGATTAAACTTGAAGCCTTTATAAAAGCTAAAGGACTGAACTAAAAGCTCCACCTTTGATAAACTGCATGATCTTGAAAAAGTTGCTTGGCCTTCCTAAGCCTCAGTTTCCCCATCTCTAAATTGAAGGTAGTGCCTATATTTAGGGCAGGATTAAATAAAAAAAAAACCCACGCAAAGCGCTTAACACTGTCTTCAGCACTTAGTAAGCACCCAATAATAAATATTAGAAATTATTACTTATCAAAAGGAATAATAAATGTAATTACTAATAATGTTTGCTCAAGTCATCGACATGTATTGTTAATGTTTACATTCTCTCTTCCCCTTGAACCTGTAGGCAATATATGATCTTAAATAATTGAAAAGAATTTGCTGAGGGATAAAGAAAGGCATAGTCTATAATTTCTGCGTAGCTCTGATCAGCCTGGTATTGGTAGATCTGGAAGTTTCCATGTGACATGGGCATCTTTCTTGCAGTATTTCCTCCTGACGCTTGAAAAGAAAGTCTGTTTTCATAAGACCTTAGGCCTGATTTCCAGTGGGAAAAGGGCCGAAGAAATTTGGCTTCATTTCCAAGTATCTTTGCACTTTTCCCAATTGCACAGAACCTCCAAGCTTCCCCAGATTACCTCGTTTCAATGACATCGAATCTTTCAAAGGGAATGTAATAATTCCACAGAGAACTTAGCATTTCTGACAGCCTGCCTCCCGCTGTCCTCAGTGCTTCATAAATTATGCTGCCTCTGAATGTGAGCTGGGCAGCACCGTTTTCCCGGCCCCTCATGATTCATGATTTCTCTTAACTATGTCAGTGCCTCCTCAGCAAAGCTGTTTCTTTTGGGCAGAGTATGATGTGACCTGCTTCTTGGAGGGCAGCTTACTAATTATGTGCTGATTTTATATTCTGATGATTTTTTTTTTTTACAATTTCAAGGTAACTAATAACTATTAACTTTAGGAATTACTTCTATATTCAGAAAACATTACCATTTAATTAACAATCTGCTCTCTGCAATACAGTGTGACCTGAGAAGCCATTTTAATGGTTATATGCTGCTATCATTAAAATTAACTAACAAACCAGAAGAATGGTGCTGTTCAGGTCAGATACAGAGACCACAGTGAAAAGAAAGTGAAACTAAAAACAAGTATCAGACCAAAAGATTAAGACAGCATGGACAGCCCCTGTGGCAGCTCCCCTGTTATGCTCTGCCCAAGCAGGCCCCTGCTGACCTGCAACTCCCCGCGAATTCCACTCCACACCTCGGCCCTGCAGCGCACAGGGCTGAGCTGGTTTGTTGGATAGTTTAATAATGGAGGCTTAAAGGCCATAGGATGAAAAGTTCCTGGAAATAACTTTCTTCTCGAGTGACTTTCTCTGCATCCATTATCTTTACAAGTAAGAATGTAAATCCATTCTTACGAACGTCTCCTTTCCCTAGTCTCCAGGACCTCGCAGAAGTCTTCCCAGTTACATAAGCTCTTCCTGACTTAGGAACCTCGTACTGGGAGAGGCATGGACGTTGTTACTTGGAAGCCCTCCCAGAATTTTCCTTTCTCCCTTCTGCCAGGAGAGGGTTCTGGCATTGCCAGGGTGCTTCTTTGCACTTAGAGAGTGCAGAATTGGGAGAAAGGGGTGGGAGAAGAAGAAAAACAGTGCATGGGCTACGGCTAGGAAACACGGTTTACAGGATGCAGAGAAGGAAATTCTAAAAATCTATAGGATGAAACCAGTGGAAGGACAAAGGGTTTAAACAAAATGGTTGTGTGGACTATGTATTGACAGCACAGCATTTAAGAGAGGCAAGTATTTAAATTATTTCGAGGTTGCCTTTTAGTTTCTGGGCCATGTTTCTCACACACTATGGTAACCCTGAGACTGGACTTCCTGATTTTCTGCCTCAGTAGAATTTCTTTGGGAATGACTGACAGTTTATTTGCTGCTACCACTTAGTTCTCCTACGGCCAGAGTCCATCTGACTTCTGAAGGAGTCACATAGGAACCACAGAGTTGGTGCTGGTAAAGAACTCTCTATATGACTCCAATGTCTTGCTCTTGCTAAGGCTTTTCCAGCCTAGCCCACCAGCTCCATCCTGTGCCTCTCTCTTTATAGGGTTTTAAGAGACCCAGATTTATAGGGAATAAAGATATGGGGATCATGCTCATAGAAGCTTTAGAAGGCTTTAGAGATGGTCTCAGGACAGACAGCTAAAAGCCACTATGGATTAAGTAACAGATTTTTGTTTTGTGGGTTTTTTTTTAACCTGAATTAATAACCTATTATTTAAACTCTAGAGGCCTGATGCACGAAATTCATGCAAGAGTAGGCTTTCCTTCCCCCAGCTGCCGGCACTGGCTTCCCTCTGGCACACGGGACCTGGGCTTCCCTTACAGCCCTGGCTTCATCCAGAAGGTCTTCCAGTCTAATTAGCAATTAACTTTTATTATTATAGGCTAGAGGCCCAGTGCACAAAAATTTGTGCACTCGGGGGGGTCCCTCAGCCCAGCCTGTGCCCTCTCGCAGTCTGGGACCCCCCGGGGGATGACCACCTGCTGGCTTAGGCCCATTCCCCGGGGGATTGGGCCTAAGCTGGCAGTCAGACATCCCTCTGGGAGCCCTGGAGCCCTTGGGGGATGTCCACTTGCCAGTGGGGAGCAGGCCTCAGCTGCAGTCAGACATCCTTAGTGCTGCTGAGGAGGCGGGAGAGGCTCCCACCACCGCTGTACTGACAGCTGTCAGCCTGGCTTGTGGCTGAGCAGAGCTCCCCCTATGGGAACGCACTGACCACCAGGGGGCAACTCCTGCATTGAGCGTCTGCCCCCTGGTGGTCAGTGTGTGTCATAGTGACCAGTCATTCCCAGTTGTTCTGCTGTTAGGGTCAATTTGCTTATTACCCTTTTATTATATAGGATAGAGGCCTGGTACATGGGTGGAGGCCAGCTAGTTTGCCTTGAAGGGTGTCCTGGATCAGGGTGGGGGTCCCGCTGGGGTGCCTGGCCAGCCTGGGTGAGGGGCTGATGGCTGTTTGCAGGCTGGCCACAGTCCCTAGCCACCCAAGCTCCCAGTGGAGGCTGGCTGGAAGCAGGTATCTGGGATTTATTTATCTTCTATAATTGAAACATTGTTGCCTTGAGCTGAGGCCACAGCCAGCCAGGGCAGGTGGGAAGCTTGACTTCCTCCATCGCTGGGGCAACCAAGCCTCCTGCTTGCTCTAGCTCCATTGCTGCTGGCAGCCATCTTGAGTGGGTTAATTTGGATATAGTTGCTCTGATTGGCTGGTGGGCATGGCTTGGGGCATAGCAGAGGTGCGGTCAATTTGCATGTTTCTCTTTTATTAGATTAGATTGTTTCTTTGGGAAAATCGTGTTCTGATTTCCAAAAAAAGAATGTACATAGGGATTTTACTCATAAAAATATAACCTAATGTAAGTCCAGGGTTGCCTTTTAATGCTTTTTGGGTAATACTGGTATTGTTAGATTTAGTTTTTAAAGGACAGACTTATCATTTATACTTTTTAAATATGTGTATGTAGATATGCATGTAAATAAGCCTATTGGATATGTGCCAATATGGTACTAATAATTATCTTTGGATGGTAATATTATAACAGATACTTTCTTCTCTATAATTTTATATTTTCCACACTGATAAAACAATAAAGATTTTTCATTTTTCACAAAAACAAGTAAGGCTGAAAAATAGAATTTATAATAACATCCCCAAATTTTGTGAATATTTGGGGATAATTTAATAAAAGAAGTACAAGATTTCTATGCTAGAAAAAATACACAATATTGCTGAGAGATTAGGGGGGGAAAGACCTAAATAAAGATAAACATGTTCATGTATTGATACATTCAATATTGTCAAGATGTCAGTTCTCCCCCAAATGATCCATAAATTCAATGCAAACCCAATCAAAATCCCCAAAATCATTTTTGTAGAAATTGATAAGCTGATTCTAAAATATATATGAAAAAGCAAAGGACCTAGAATAGCCAAAACAATTTTTAAAAAGAACAGAGTTGGAAGACTTAATCTAATTGATTTCAAGAGTTATTATAAAGCTGTGATAGTCAAAATGAAGCAGTATTAACAAAAAGATAGATAATTCAATGGAACACAATAGGGAAGTCCAGAAGTAGACCCACATTTATAGGGTCAAAAGATTTACAACAAAGCGCCAAAGAAATTCAATGAGGTTAAAAAGATGGTTTTGTCCAGTAAATGGTTCTGGGATAAATGGATACCCATATGTGCAAAAAAGTGAAATGATTCTTATCTCACATCATATTCAGAAAATTAATTTGCGATGTACCATAGACTTAAATACAAAAGCTAAAACTAAAAAGCATTCAGAAGAACATATGGGGGAAAACGTTCATGATGAGGGTAGGCAAAGATTTCTTAGATTGGACAGAGAAAGCTCTAATCATAAAATGGAAATATTGATAAATTAGACTTTATCAAAGTCAAAAATCTCTACCATCAAAAGATATTGTTAAGAAATAACTAGGCGCCCTAGCTGGTTTGATTCTGGTCAAGGCCACATGCCGGGGTGGCAAGCTTGATCCCCAGTGGGGGGCGTGCAGGAGGCGCCCGATCAGTGATTCCCTCTCATCATCGTTGTTTCTGTCTCTCCCTCTTCCTTCTTCTCTGAAATCAATAAAAATATATATTTTTTTAAAAAGAAATAACTAGGCAATCTACAGACAAGGAGAAAATATTCATAGTATATATTTGACAAAAGACAAATTCAAAGCACATCGATAATTTAACAATAAAATTATAATACACTTTTTAAAATGAGCAAGAGACTTGGAAACATCACAAAGGAAGACTTACAAATAGCCAATAAGTACATTAAAATACGCTCCTCATCATTAATCATCAGGGAAATGTCAATTAAAATCACTGATATACCTCTACAAATCCACTAAAATGACTTGAACTTTAAAACGTCGGCAATATTCAATATTAGCAAGGATGTGGAGTAGCAAGAATTCTCATAATTGCTGATGAGAGTATAGAATGGTACAACCACTCTGAAAAACTGTATGATATTTCTTATAAAGTTAAATATACACATCTACTCTATGATCCAGCAGTCACTCTGTGTTTATCCACAAGAAATTAAAACACCTATGTTCACAAAACACTTGTGCTATATTCAGTCATTTTATTTATTATATCCCCTCCTCCCCCCCCCCAAAAATAATCTGGAAACAATCCAAATAGGAGGCTCCTTCTGGTCAGACCCCTAGCTCTCTGTCCATTGTCATCTTCCATGAATCTTCTTGCCTTTCCTACCCTTTCACTTATACTCTAGTACACGCATCCCTCTCATGTTCATGCCTCTGAACAGTGCGATTGCACCTGCCCAGAATTCTCTGTCCCTCTACTCCTGCTCTCCTAGTCCATTCTCCCAGGATCAGCCTGAGTTCTCTGAGTTGCCTTCCTTGCTCCTCTTTGCAATGTTAAGCTAGCTTTCCCTTAGAATCCTGGAATGATCGTGCTTCATGGTAATCTTTTAGGTGCATGTTCATTTTCCCCACTAGCTAATAAATTCTATCTTTGTATTTCCCTTGCACCTAGCATTGCATCTAGTGCACAGATATTAAAAGAATATTTAAGTATTTGCCAGACTTACTTTGCATCTAATATTGAAATAAATACAGGGTGTCCCAAAAAATGTATACACACTTTAACAGCTGATAGCTCAATTTTGAAAATGAAATGTATTTTAATAAACACTGCCTTTATAATTATTTAAAGTGTGTGGATACATTTTTTGGACACCACATATATATTTCTCATTTACCTTTATTTCCAAATTCAGGTAAGTTTCATAATAATGTTGCCAATTAAATACTTTCCCTGGCATGACCCCCTATCCCCTAAGTGGTGCCTGTGGGAAAGTTGAATAAATACTACTGTGATCCTATTAGCCAATGTTTGTACTGTGTATAAATTACCACAAGTTCTAATTGACTCTTACCAGTTGCTCTGAGCCCTTTCAAGTCTTTAATGATTTACATGCTAATGGAAGATTCTTAAGCAGATGGTCCTCTGAAAAGTATGCCTTTTGCTTTTTATAGTGGCCTTGGCATGTAGGTTCCTAATTGTTTAATTTATAACCTACATAGGTCCAAAGGAAATACCACATTTTAAAGCAGATACTTTTCAAAAAGAGTTGTTTTTTGTTGTTGTTGTGGAGGGCTTTCCTGTGCATTATATAATGTTCAGCAGCATCCCTAGCTTCTACTCATTAGAAGCCAGGGTCACCCCCAAAGTGTGACCACCAAACATGTCTCCAGGGGTTGCCAGCACATCTCCTGAGACACACAATTACTCCAAGTTGAGGACTATGCTCATAAAGTTAAGAGCAGTGTGCTGGAGTCAGACAGATTTTGGTTCCATTCACACCCTATCTCCAAGGGATCCAGGTTAGGCTATTACCCCTCTATACTGAGTTTCTTTACTCTATAAAATGTGAATTGTAGGAAAAATCGTGAGTTTTAATGGACCAAAAGGTTGTCTTCAATGAAAACAAGTCATTTATGTCCAGTATATCCTAGGCTTTCTGATTCTATGAGAACTTCCATTGTCTTTGAGCTACTTCAGAATTCTGTTACTTGTAGGAAATTGATAAAAATGTAATTCTTGACGATAAAAGCCCAAATTGTGTTTGAATGCAATCAATTATTAGCACATTTTTCCCATTTTTGCACCTATTTCAAAATTCATTTCAATATACCTTATTTGTGATAATATACATATGTGTGATATTGTGCATTCTCCTTTAAATCCATTGTAACATCTGAGCGGTTTCCTTATTAATAATTAATAATTAAATGTGACCTTTGATGTGTCAAAAAAAAAAGGTGGTTGCTTCTACAATGATCCACTCATTCTTTTAGTGGTGAAAACTTGAGACACGTGTCTAAAGACCTTAGGAGCAGAGGTTTTGGGATGCAAAATACTCCAACTAAACCACTGCTCTCCTGATTCCTTACAACTCTTACAGTTTTTATATGCATTAATCCCATGAATGAGGGAAATAAAGTAAATACTTTGGAAGCAATGGTACTGACTACATTGCTACGCAGATTCTCTGGAATCGTTGTTTTCACTATAGAAATTTACTAGTTCAAATGCCAATCTATGCTGCAACCCACTTGGTGACAATAGTTTGAAAAGGATCTCTGACATCCAACAGGGACACGACTGCCTCATCATTTGCAAAACCAAAATGTACTTCGTTGGTTAATTGATAGGAGTCATATTTCCTATAGAAACAATTATTTATTTGAAAACGTTTTACTATTAACTATCCCATAGTGTTTCATTTTTAACCTACTTATTGAAATGAAGGGTTCTGCCAAAAGCCCATAGCTAAAAGGGTTTCAGAAGCGTAGAAAATTTACTGGACCCCCCAAAGCACTGCCCTGAGATCTCAGAGAACTTGACTTTGGTTTTCTCTAGTTCTCTGCTCTGATGTGTTGCTCTGATGTGTATGTGAATTAAGGTCTATAATGTGGTTGAACTAGAAAGGCTTAGGTTATTGTCAGCTTCAAGATTCAATGATATCTTAATTTTTTCTCTATGAGTGTTCTCTTGAGAACCAAAGAGAATCAATATTTCTCAGAGGGGCTCAAGTATAGAAAAAATATGTTGATGTCCCCCCCCCTCCACTCCTCCCAGCTTATGACTCCTCTGCTACTTTTGACTGGTTCCTACCTTCCCTCTGGTTCAATAACAGGACCACCGTTGGGGAACTGATCCTCTGGCTCTGGTTCTTCCTCAGGTGCAGCTGTCTCAAGTCACCTCACCCTTTGCTTCTTTTTCCACGTGGGTGAGTCTCTTGAGAACCTCTTAATGAAATATTTCCTCATCGCTATGGGTTAAGGGATCTTTATTTTGGGGTGCCCCATTGTTTTCAAGCCTAGGGATTCCTCCTTTATTGCTTTCCTTTTCTCTAATTCCTTGTCCACCATCTGCTTCTCTTTCATGGCTACACGTTTCTTCTTTCAGTGTTGAGGGCTAGGTCAGCAGCTGCAGAGACTTGATGAGTGCCTTGCTCTGTGTGGACGCATTTCCCTGACAGCATTGATCCTGGGCACTTTTGCTCTGCAGGCAGCTCCGGAGAGGAGGAGCTTGTGCTGCAAAGGAGGTAGACTGCTGTCTGGTCAAGGTGAGTTTGAGGCAGGCTACTAATTCACTCTCCTTTGCTCTGCTGTTAATTTTGCTTAAATAGGAACTGCTTGCAGTTTTGTTTTGTTTTTAAATCCACTGCCCGACAGATCTAGTGATGGCAAGATTCAAAGACAATTTTTATTGCTAAGTTATTAGTCCTTTGAAAGAAGGAAAATTTGATGTTTAATATTTAAACGGTTTCTATTTTGCTGAATTCTTTGATATCTGAATGTTAGCTGTGTAACCATTTAAGGTCCATTTATAGAGACTTTTCCAGGCATTTAAAGCACTACAGGAATTTATTTGTAATGCTCTTGCATGAAAAATTGCCATCCATTTCTTGCCATGGTGGTCATTGCCAGTAGATGTGTCCATTAGGAATGAAATAAAGAAATGTTTTATATTTTGATGCATTTCAATTTGTCCATTATACTACACTGTTCTTTTCTTGAGGGCAGAAATAAATTCCTTTCATCCTTAAAATGTTATCATTTCTTTAAATTTTGGAAAAATTAACAGAATCTAGCACAGGGAAATTGCATTATCTCTGGACAAAGAAGATAACTTCAGTGGAATTTTCATTCACTTATTTTTTTCAATTTTGGTTTAAGGATAAGGAGTCATTAAAAAAAAAAACACAAACTGGCACAAGTGTGCCTGGTTGTAGACCTAAGGATTCATTTCCCATGCATTTTTAAAACATTCCTTCAAGACAGCCTCACTTTCATAGGGCCTGTGCTTCAAGAAAATGTTCCAGTTCCCCCAAACTGTCACATAACATTTTAAAGGCATATTTTATTAACTGTACAAAATTGAACTACAATTACTTGACAGCCCCAAACAATCCATTCACCTTACTCTTTTCGTGGTATCTATAATTTCTACGAATTCGTGCTATACCAGCATAAGAGAATGCATTGACAAGCTTCCAATGGAGTGCAGTACTAATCGTCAAGTACAACACAGAAATGTGGTACCATGAAGGGAAGCCAAAACCCACTATGGTTTCAAATTGGCAAATTCAGTCATGAATGCTAATTGTGAATTAAGCTGTATATTTAAGACCACTATTGCAACAACTTTCTTCCATAACTTGTGTCCATTTCCATGGACAAAGAGGCAGCCTAATAGGGCAGAAAGACCTAGGTTTTGATCTCTAGTACTGGGTGCTCCATTACTTTGCCAAATGACCTTCAGAAAATCATTCATCCAGTTGGTCATGGTTTCCTGAAGTGTAAAATGGGGACACATATTTCCAGATCAAAGGAAACTATATGAAAACACTCTACAAACTGTAAAGTCACATTCACATACTGTTTGGTTTATTGTTGGAGATGTATGTATTTGGAGTGCTTGCTTCACTCAGAACCCCTTTCTGTAGGAACTGCTGGTCTGTTTAGTAAGTAAACTCTTACTAAACAGACAGGCAGAGTAATTAATCATGTTTGCGCCTCCCTCCCCGGTGACACGGGTGGACACCTGACCAAGAACACCCAATGGCAATGAGAAATCAGATCTTCTCTTGAAATTAAAGAGATTCAATAGTGTCCTTAAGTTGCAACCTGGTGATCATGAGAACTTGGGAATCTATGATGGCCCTTTTCAACTATGAGCATGCTGATAAGTAGAGAGAGAATGCTGGAGAATGGAGTAAATGTGCAGAGAGAAGCAAGCACAGTAAATCATGAAGGGACAGGGGAGAAGAGGAAGTACCCTGGTTCTAGGTCTAGTTCTTAATCCAGTCCACTATGTACACTATTTTTTTCCTAGGATGTCCAGAAGTTGGCCCCTTTTAACAGCACAATAAACTCCCCTTGAGTGGCTTTCTTTTTCTGGCAATGAATAGAGCTTTGGGTAAAACATGAATACCACAATTGAAAAGATCACTACCAAGTACACTGTAGATTTTATTGTACCCAAAGCAAAGGTTTTAAACTATTTTTTGTAGCTACCAAGATGAACCTCTTCCAGATATGCTTTTCCAATTATAAGATGCAGACTGGACCATAGAAGATTCAAGAAGAAGCCCAATTTGTCACACATAGATTTACTAACTAGGTTGAAAATCCACTTCAAGCAATATGAGATGTGACCCTCCAAATGAATTCTCTCACTCTGATCCTCTCTATATGAAGCTTCAGAATCCATAAAAGGCAGCACAGTATAATGGAAATAACATAAATTTTAGAGGTAGACCCAGATGGAAATTCTGGCTTCTCTAAATATGAGCTCTGTGGATTTGGTCAAGTTATTTAACCTCTCTTGGCCTCAGTTTTCTCATCTATACATTGAGAATAATATTTCCCTTTTAGTTTGTTGTGAAGAATAAATGAGATAATTTATGGAAAGAGCTTGGCATGTATCAGGTACTCAGCAAATGTTCATCACCTCCTTCCCCTTACTCACCACGTGAATCCTATTTTCTTCCTTTATAATAACAAACCACATAATATCACTCCAAATTAATAAGCAAACTAGGAAAAGAAAGAAAAATGCTGTTTCTGACTTCTTGACCTAGTCAGCTAGAAAGCTTCTTACATTATTGTCAGAAAGAGGAAATATGTAGGACTTAAAATAAGACTTTAGGCAGAAGGGACTGAAATTGAAAAGAGCACCACACAGGCCCCATTTAATTTATATACACATATTTCGGTCAAAAAATTATCTTTTTAGTGCAGTAACATCTGATGCTAATACATATCCAAGCCAGTGTGCTTGTGCCTACATGTATAGATAGGGTACCGCTGATTTTTTTATCCCATAAATTCAAGACTGACTCGTTAAGTATATCTGCTCATTTACATGAATAAAGCTAGAATGCTTCACAGAGCAAACAGGTTCACTGCTTCTATGTTCAGTAATAAAATCTATTCAGCTTCATAAGTTGTTATTTAGTTTAAAAGAGGACTATTTTTGACACGGAAGCCCTATGAGAAATGTACTACATGATATCACAGGAAATGACTTCTGGAGGACTCTGACGAGTCTAACCAAATCATTTCAGGCATCTCCAGTCTTGTCAGTCCATGGAACACTATAGAAAAGCATGTGTGCTCATTAAAATGTCTGATTTCCTTGGTGACGGATCTAGCAAATAATCTCATGGAAGCCAGACTTCAGTGGCTATGACCAATCTGAAGCCTAAGATTTGGAATGCATGTTTTCACCGTAGGGATATAAAAAGAAAAGGGAGCAGAAGGATCATGTACTACTAGCTATATACAAGAATAATTATTCCTCAAGCAACCTGATGGAAAATGTGTAAGAATCAAGAAATACTTTTGTAAAGGCTAAGACCCGGACTTTCTTCATCCACCTACGTATATCTAGCCCTGGTGCCAATAACTTTAAAGTAGATATAAAATATAGAGAAATATTTATATTCTAAAAGATGAGCTTTATTAAAAATGAGCAAAATATCAATCACACTCTACTATATTGTGTCCTTATGTTAATGTTTATTTGTGATTATGGAAAAATATAACTCCATAAAGAATACGAACAATGCAGTTCTGTTTATATTAGTATTCTTATACTGTGCACAGTACATGCTAATTCAACATTGTAAGGAGAGGTATCAACAATGACAAATCAAGTTTAAGCAAGTTACTTAAATTGGGAAATTTGATAGCATACCAAAATTAATAGACAATAATCCACTGATCCATAGTTTTACGCCAGCCTCTGTCTATTTGAGGTCAATTTAGAAAAGTTTTCAAGCAACTACTTTAAACTTAGCCCCCTTTTTAATTTTGCTGTTTGATTAGTGTAACTAAATAAATTTATGATATAAGCATTACAAGTCTCTAAAAAAGGGCTCTCTCTCCAGCCCCTAAAAAAATCCTTACTAATTTAGGTTAAAAACAAAATAACGGCAGCAAAAGTGTCTTTGAGTTTTTGCAATAATCCTTCCAGTACTTTTGCCTCCCAAAAGGCTCCAGATGTGACCAGCCACTGCAAAGTGGTAAGTTGTTTATCAGCATTCTACACTGGGAACTGGCACCTGTAATTTTACTCTTATTTTACATGAGCATTATTAAAACACCTAAAAAATGACCAAGTGAAGGTTTTGTTTAATCACACATACAGCTTCAGGGTGAAATGCCCTGTCGGCTGTCTGTCCTGAAGGTGCCGACTACAGCAAGCAGCTTCCTTTCCTGTTGTCTGTGTAGCTATTAGCCTCCTTCTATAGGGAGTTTCTGTTGCTAGCTGTGGCTGGAAGATAATGGTGAAATGTTGTGCTCCCAGCCTTTAAAGAATCTATTGTTGATCCCTTTTGATAATGCAAATAATCACAGTCCTTTTTCCCCCATTCATCCTTTTTCTTTGTTTTGCCTGTGTATTGTTAATAGTCAGTTGTAGCTAAAAAGAGACTCCTTGTCCACCTCAGTCTGGGGTGAATGTTTAAGAAATAAACATATTTGAATCATGTGATGACAATTAACTACTTTGTTAAGCCATAGGTTCCACTTCACCCTTACCTTCTCTTTTTTTAACCCTGGGGCTCTGTTACATGCTGCCTACGATTTTCTTAGCTGCCTGTTTCAGCCTATTCCCATCTTGCCAGTGTTTTACAAACATGACAAGCTACCTTTTACTTGCTGGCACTTTAATAATGCAGATTCTTGGAACCTCACTTTTGCCTGACTGCTGATTTCTAACCATATATGGCAACAGACCAGTAATGTGGTACTGATGTAAAGATCAACCCAGGCCAGAAGTTTGCTTTTTTAAAACAGTTTATTGTCTTTGTTCCTGTACGATGATGTCCCATTCAAATGCTTGAAAATAGGTCATTTTTAAAAAGTCTTCTGTAAGGTCTTTGTGTACATGCGGGGAAACTGAGGAGCAGAGGGTTTAAGTGGAATATCTGGGATTGTAGAGTAAGTCATCACCAAGGTGAAGTTAGGACTCAGTATTCCTGACAGTTGATGGTCAGCATGGTTCACTTGATTGTATTTCCTTTGGATTTAGAGCTCCACAGAATTCTCCTTTCTGGTTTCACTTGGGCTTTGACTAGTTTTGTTTCAGCTTCTTACCGATGGTGATTAAATACATATTTATACATCAACATAACCTTAAGACCAAGGACAGTCTAGATAAGTTTATGCAGGAAGTTATAATTGCTGCTTGATGTGCAAAAGCATCCTGAAGCTTAGAGTGCTAAGGGTACCTAGAAAAGCCTAAGGCTAGCTATAGCTCCTGAGTTAATTGTTAAATTAGCTTTAGTGTCAGTGATGGTCAAAAGGTTTACATCCATCCAAAATAATTTCTTGCAAAATAAACCTTATACCTAGCAGTTCACTTATTCCTCAGTGTTAGGAGAGACTCTTGCCAAATATGCAAGGCTGTGAAATGAGTAGGTTGTATGGGAAAACAAAAGGATATGGAGTGGTTACATCCCTTCTCTAAAGTAAGACCACATGCATGACCAACCAGATGAGAGTGACCATGGTGCCCCATGAGGGCTATGTCAGGATCCATTCATGTTTCATAACTTATGGGGTCCATTATTACACATGCCTCTCCTCAAAAGAGTTGGGGGGTGACCCTAGTTTCTTGCATATCATTTCATTTTTAAAAGGCTATTTTTCAAAATTGGGGAAATTTCCATCATCAGAGGTCTCAAAGATTAGTTCTTGAATGGATAATAAAAAATCTTCTAGTAACACTAGTTATTTAAGAAAAAACAAAGTGAGACTTAAAAGCTGGAGCCAAAATACCCTTCTGATTTGGATGCAGATGCAAAGACCCTTACCTTCCCCATCCTAAGCTCTCAGTGGAAGAGAGTCCCTTGGGAACATAGAGAAGTCTAAAGAGAACCAAGATCTCCCCCTGAATCAATCAGAAACCCTTGGAGGAGTACTAGAACCACCTGTCTCTAATTAACCTCCTCTACAGTATTCCCTCAGCACTCACACAGTCATAATTATATTTATGATTGTAATTGCATTATATTACAGTTTAGATCCCCTTATAATAAATACCATAATAATGAAAACCTCACTATTGTAAAAAGATGTCCAGGGAAGGAGTCCTGGCTGATCCTGAGAGAAGCCTTGGGTTCTAAAAATTAATCAATCAATAAACGAGCAAACAAAGGATGCACTCGTCATTTCTCTGAGTTCAAGTGTATATAACATTCAGATCCTTGGCATAGCGCCAGAGAAACAACCTGTTTCCTGTTCTGTGAAGGCAAACATAACCTTTGAGTCCATGGCACAGGTTTAAGCCAGCAGTCAGCCCTCAAAACAGGAGAGTGAGCTGACCAAGGACTCCAGGATTCTATAAAATGACACATTACTAAAAAACCACCTTGTGCTGAGTATGAAACACAGCCAACTGGGCATTTGATTCTGATAGACATATTTTATAGATGGCAGCTTGAGCCAGGGAACCCTGCCCCTAACCATCACCGCTAGAATCACTTGCCAACCTTTTAGTCCAACGCCTCTTCAGGAAGGGTGTACATATGGTGCCATGTAAGGAAGAGGAAGTATTTGTGAACAAACCATGCCAGTACTGAGAAATCTATTGCAACAGTATAATCTGTGGTAGCATTAGAGAAAGCAGATTTCACTATAAATAAAACTACTCCTTATCAAATGCTTGACAGGTACCTGCAGATGTCGACGCTGTGGAAAGTTTAGTTTCTCTAAGCACATCCAGCTAGGAAATGAAGCCAGAGATGCTCTTCACCATTACACTATTCTGCTTTCTGTAGAGAAAAATATCTTTCCAACAACTGAAAACCATTTTGGGAGAAGCATTCAGTACTCTTAATCAATCATGGCTCACAAATTGGTGAGAATGAAAAAACTCTAGGAGAAATAAAAAACGTAAGGCCATACCCTACAGCCTTCAGTAAAGATGATGGTGGTCTGACCAAAAGGAAGGCTACGAAGGTTAACGTGAAAATTAAATTATTCAATCAACAATCGAGTTATATAATAAGTGTTTAACATTATTTAATCACTACTTCAATAGTTCTTTGTTTACAAATTAAAATTTGACATCCATTTTTCTTACTAGATTCATTTTTTTATTATATCGCTCTCAACAGAGGAGAGAAGTTATTCTCTTGAAAATAATTTAATGATCATGCAAACCTCATTCTTCAACATCTTTGTTGAAGCCCCTCACAGCACTTTGCACACTATTCAAACATAGCAGATATCACACATATACCTTGTTTTGGTTTGGGTTGGCTTTTATTTCATCGAATGAATTTTTTTTTTTCTGCTCAAAATCTCTTCCACTAACTTCAGGCAAATAAACAAAATAACAAAAAAACAACTACATAAAAACAACCCAAACTCTTCAACGTGGCCTTGCAGGCCATTTACGATGCTTTCTTCTCCAGGCTCATCTTTTTGCACTCTTTCCTGCCCCCACCCCTATCCCCTCCCTTTGTATTCGCAGCCTGGTGCAGCTGTGTTCCTTCTTCCCTCTGGGTCTAGGACCCCTTGTTTCCTTACTGGAATGCTGCCTCCACCCTTCCCTTCCCCCAACACTGCTCACCTGGCTGGCTGCTGCTATTGTCACTTTCTCTGGAAAGCCTTCCTAGGACTTTCTCCCTCAAGAAGGGGTAGGGTAATTTTTGAAACTGTTCTCATCACAACAAATATATTTCCGCAATATACACTTAGCACTCCGAGTTGATCTGAGTGTTTTCTAGTTCTTCCCTATTAAATAGTAAGCTCATTGAGGGCAGGTACTAGGTCTTGCTCACACTGTAGCCCCAGCTTCTCTAGCCCATTGCCTGGCAGATAAAATATCCTTAGTAATTATGTGCTGAAAAGATGAAGCTGGATCAATATACGTAATTAAATTCAACTAATACAGTATTACCTTTCAAACAATAAAGGATGCATAACAATTGGAGAAAACACTGTCTTTTTGCCAGCTGGTGTGAGAATTGTAGGAAGAGGCTTGCTTTGCTATAAATACTCTGATAAGCCTGCAATGGGGCAGAAGCTCCCACTGGGGTCCAGGCTTTGTGCAGGTGAAAAAGATTCTGCCTGGTAGAGGAGAGAGAATAGGCAGGTGCAAGGCCAAGGTCTTCCTGGACGAAGAGGTCAAAGAAAAGACAATTCCTCTCATAGCTCACCTATAAAGGGACTTTGGGGGAAAATGTGTAATGGGGGCTTTATTAAATTGATTTTCTGTGGTGTGTGATAGAAACTTTTTCCTCCATCCATCCTATTAAATCTTCAGTAGGTTCACTTTGATACTGCTTCTGTGTAAAAGGTTTTGTTATTTGTGAAGATCAAAGAACACAAGGGGGATATCAACATGTGGTTATTACACATATTTTTAAAGAGATACATCTTCCTGAGTCTCTCTATATTTATTATTACTTTAACTATATGTTTTTATTTGTTTCTAAGAGGAAGGGAGAGGGAGAAAGAGATAGAAACATCACTGATGAGAAAGAATCATTGATTGGCTGCCTCCAGCATATCCCACACTGGGGATCGAGCCAAGGCATGTGCTTTGATTGGTAATGAAACTGTGACCTCCTAGTTCATAGGCTAAATGCTCAACCATTGAGCCATGCCGGTTGGGTGTGAGTCTTTCTATGGACTTCCTAACAATTTAGACTCATAAGAGCCTATAATGTGGAGGTACCAATACCCTGAAGTTATCTACAGTTCACGTGGCTCTGCCCTCCTTCCTTGGAGACAGGATTCAGCCAGGATTAGCTGGCTCATTTGGTTATATATATAAGATATGAACCCATCACAGCCTGTCATACAACCATTAACTCATGGTTACTCTGAAGTGTTATTTTGTGTTGAGCACCTACAAGTTTGGAGAAACTGAAGAAGTCTGGTGAAGTGGCTTATGCATAAAACAATAGTAGTAGGAGATTGGGGGAGTAAAGGTGGGCTTAGAGGGCTGAGCATTACATTATGGTTGGAGGGCAGGGGGGGGGGGAGGAGGCATAAAAGAAGAGAAGGCCTGCTGCAGTATGAGTCTCATGCCCCAGAAACTTGGGCAGAGAGGCCAAGCAGGATGCAGTGTAAAACCTTCCTTTCAAAAACTTTAGTAAATGTTACATGACTGGCTCATGTTTTTGGTTTGAGTGGATTCTATCTCACACCACCAGGGCCTATAGGTGACTTGAGGGTGACTATAAGTATTCTACAGAAAGCTTTGCGAGGGGGCAATCATAACAGTATTTATTCCACCATTCCTTTTTCTCCTTAGAATGCTGAAAATTATTGTGCAAAATCCCCCACTTTTCAACTTACTCTTAATACTTTTTTCAGGAACTTTGATCATTACCACTCCAGACTTTGCACTGAGGCAGTTTCAGAATCGGTATTGGTTGTCCTCCCATGGCTAGTCAGCGCAGCGGGGTGGCAGCTAGTGGAGCTGGGATATTGGAATCCCTTGAGGCACAGGAGGTGTCGGTGCTAGAACTCTTCTGCTCTCTCTGGGGAAAATAAAGCTAAACACCTTTTGCCTTCAGTGACCAACTGAAAGTAACTGAGTTTTAGATGTAAGGCATATCTAGGAATGTTGAAAATCTTTTACTTTTCAAGATAAGAAAAGATTATACAAAGGCTAAAAGGTTTGTAAGTGGAGGAAATAGCATAAAAACACAGATCCACGTTAGAAGCAGGTGGACACTTACAATGACAAAACTGAAAGTATAAATAGCTTTGTAGTTCACAACCATTTGGGGCTAATAGTGTTCAAAACAACTTTAATTATTAAAAAGAAGGAACATCATAAAAAAACCAATTTTTTTTAAAAGAAGGAACATGATGAATCTAGGATAAAAATAAAATATTATTTACTAAAATAGTGGTTTAATGAAAGGTTATTTGTTTTTATTTAAAAATTTTAAAGCACACAGTAGTAGTACCTTGAATAAACATGGCTATTAACCTTCAGCTGTAAAGTGATTTTCAACAATGAGAAAAGGCATAATATAAAAGAAAATGTTCTAAAACAAATAAAGAGAGAAAGACTACATAAGAGGTGGAACTTCTTACTGAAACTGGTCAAAGGAAGATGCAAATTAAGACTTTACCTAAAAAAAAGTAGGAACCCATTTTAAGAAGCAAAGCAAAATGAAGGCTTCAGCCACCCAAATTCACACACCAGTGATTTAATTGGAAAGGTCTTTCCTTATAAACAGGATTAATTCCAATTAATGGAAAATTCAAATTATGTTTATAAACACTAACAAAATGCTATCATTCTGTAGCATATTACTTGCACAGCACCTACCCTATAAGACATTTTATGAAAGACAAAGGTTCATTAATTTTGCTAATTCTCCATTTTATAGATGAAGAAACTGAAGCATAAAGCATTTAGAAAACAAGCCACTACAAGTTTCCAGAAAAAGCTGAAGAAATTCCTTCCCTTTTAGTTCTTTGTTCATGATATTCCTCCAAGGGGAAAAATGGAGAGACCCATGAAAATGAAAAGGGAAAAGGGAAAAGCTTTATAAAGATCTACAGCAGCAACCCAGAAAAGGTGTGGAATTGAAAGTAAATAAATATTTACAATTGCAATGACTTAAATTCCCTTCTCCCAGGCCCTTCTACTAAGGCATAGGCTCGAGGCCCCGCCTCATCCAGGGGAAATGCTTCATGATGCAAAGCTCTTAGGTTTGAGCTTCTGACACCCTCCTCTTTAGCTCTCGGTAGATACTTAGCATCTTTGGAATGAGCAAAGTTCATGCCATTGGTGACACCACCAGCCACAATATGACCTGGCAAAGTGGGGTTCCTTTATGGAGGCCTGCCCTTAAGTTATAGGGCCAGCTCAACCCTTGACCTACTGCGCTGGGACTGAGATCTCAATTAGAAAAAGCCCACCGCCCAGCAGGTAAGATCAAAAGGCTGCCTGACCAAACAGCAGAAAAATAAGCCTGCTGAGATTTTCTATGAGCAACCCAGAGGCCATTGTCGTAAGTGATCTTCCCAGGCCATGTATATAGGTGTGTGTGTGTGTGTGTGTGTGTGTGTGTGTGTGTGTGAGAGAGAGAGAGAGAGAGAGAGAGAGAGAGAGAGAGAGAGAGAAGAGAGAGAGAGAGAGGAAGAGAGAGAGAGAGCCAGAGAGCCCAAGGGACCTTTGCTATTGCTTACCCGGCAGAGCCTAAGGCTGGAGAGGAGTCCAAAAGATGTGGTTGGTGAGGCAGAAGGGCTGGGTCACAGAAGGCCTGCACTGCTCTCCACACTGAAGAGCTCAGATTTCATCCAGAAGGCATTTGGAAACTGATTAAGATTTTTAGCAGAGAAATGCATTTAAGAACCATCATTCTGGCGGACTGCAACAGTGAAATGAAATGAACAAGAACTACCTTGTTCATCATTGTAGCACAGTGTCTGGAACAAAATAACTAAGTAGGTGCTCAATAAATATCTGTTGACTGGATGAGTGGATGAATAAATGATTGAATGAATAATTTTAGTGGGGGAGAAAGAAGAGCCTGGCAAAGAGCTCACTTTGTTGAAGGTTGCCAACAGTATCTCAATCACAAGGCAAATAAGATTTCTTAATGTGTAGGAGAGGGCAACACTGTCTACTTCAAAGGATTGATTATGCCTTTTGGATGCTTTCATTATAGTGGAGGAGGCAGAAACAAAGACAATTAAGTAAACGATTAACAAATTGTGATTGGTATCATGAAAGAAACCAAAGGCCAAGATAGGGAACAACAAAAGAGACCAATTTAGAGGATATGACTGAGGAAAATTTCCCCGAGGATGTGATATTGAAGCTGTGCCCCACAGGAAAAGAGGGAACTATGTAACAAACCAAAGGAAGAGCTTTGCTGGAAGAGGAATAGCAAAGGCTCTGATACAGGAAAGAGGTTGTTTTGTTCCAAAAACTGCACGAACAGAGGGATTGGAACTCAAAACCCGAGTGAGAAAATAATAGAGGGCCTGGGAGGTCAGGAATTGACAGCTTCGTCTAGGCAACCCTTTTCCCTGTTCCAGCAGGAGGAATAACAGGAATCAGAGAGAGGTAGTGGAATAGACAGGCAACAGGAAATACGGGAATTTCAGACCGGATTCATCTAGGCCTTCCTGGAGGAATCACCACAGCCTAGAACAGTGATGGCGAACCTATGACACGCGTGTCAGAGGTGACACGCAAACTCATTTTTTTGGTTGATTTTTCTTTGTTAAATGGCATTTAAATATATAAAATAAATATCAAAAATATAAGTCTTTGTTTTACTATGGTTGCAAATATCAAAAAATTTCTATATGTGACACGGCACCAGAGTTAAGTTAGGGTTTTTCAAAATGCTGACACGCCGAGCTCAAAAGGTTTGCTATCACAGGCCTAGAAACACTAAAAAGGGAAAGGAGTTTGGGTATTGAAGACAAAGACTTCAACTTTCTCAAAGAACATGCTTGGGAAGTCAGATTCCTGGGCAACCAGTCTTTGTCCCCAGGAAAAGTACCACTCGCCGGCCTCACTGAAAGAAAAGGGTTTTAGTTTTTTGTGTTTCTTCAACATCGTAGACCACCCCAAAACAAAACTGACAGAGAGAACAATGTGAAAGGTAAACATGGAGGGGGAAATGTTGCCGTGAATGTACAGAGTGTGGGGAGGTAGAGAAGCAAATCAGTAACGAGAGAATGATCCTCCTTTTTTGCCCCTGGCTCCCCACCATCCTCATCCTAATGGAGAGGGAGTTGGCTGGGTGTGGGAGCAGGTAGCTCAGAGGGAAGACAGTTTTGGGGTTGTTTTTTTTTTTTTAAAAAAAAAAAATCTCCTATCTTACGCTGAAACCGGTTTGGCTCAGTGGATAGAGCATCGGCCTGCGGACTGAAAGTTCCCGGGTTCGATTCTGGTCAAGGGCATGCACCTGGGTTGTGGGCACATCCCCAGTGGGAGATTTGCAGGAGGCAGCTGATTGATGTTTCTCTCTCATCGATATTTCTAACTCTCTATCTCTCTCCCTTCCTCTCTGTAAAAAATCAATAAAATATATTCCAAAAAAAATCTATCTTCCTTGAACTTGGTATGTTATATTTTTCTCCTGAATGAAGGTACATCTACAGAAGTTCCCCTTACAGTGGGAAGAATATTTTCTCTTATTCTCTCTGATGTTCTTCAGATTTTGCCTGCAGCTCTGTAGTTCCATAACTTGTCTAGGAGGAAACATTTTGTATCTGAAAGCAGGTGGGAGGAGGAAGTGTGTATTCCCTGTGAACTGGGAAAGTTTGTAAGATGGACTTGTATGTAGGGTGCCTCTGACTGGCAGGTAGAACTTCTCCTCCCTGAAACTCATTCACATTCAGCACAAGAAATGTGGGGGAAATCCCAGAGCACCATTGAGCAAGAAATAACTTTTCTATAACTGTGGTTTTCCAAGATTAGTGATCATTCATGGATCATGAAATCAATTTATAGTCTGGACTATCATTAATTAAAAAGAAATAGAATAGAAAACAGTAGAGCTCTTTGGTAAGGGTTTAGTATGTTTCATGAAAGTAGTTTCTGATATGTGTGTACACACACACACACACATACACACAGGTGTTTACTAGTCACAATGTCAAATGCATTGTTTATTATGGGTAGTGATCAAAGAAGTTTGAAAAAATACTTATAAGTTAGTTTCTAGCTTCCATTCCCACTCAAAAGTAGGAAAAATCAGTTAAAGCTGTACATTCAACACTACTCAGCAACTTTCAGTTTCAAAATATCTATTTTGGGAGTTTTTATGACCATTCTCCCCCTTCCCTTTTACTTCCTTCTCCTTCTCTTACTCATGTTTCTCTTCCCTTCCTTCATCTAGTCAGCCTCAGTCTCAGTGCTTGGTTGTAATGATATTAGAACTTCAAGGAGACCAACCAACCAGCAGTAAACCACCAACTTACCAAGATGGAGAAAGCAACAGGAAATATATTTTAAAATAATACTCCAGCCCTAGCCAGTTTGCTCAGTGGGTAGAGCATCGACCTGCAGACTGAAAGGTCTTGGGTTCAAAGGCATGGGCCTTGGTTGCGGGCTTCTCCCTGGCCTGGACCCTGGTCAGGGCACATGCAGGAGGCAACCAATCAATGTGCTTCTCTCACGTCCATGTTTCTGTCTTTCCCTCTCTCTTGCGCTCTCTAAAAATCAATGGAAAAATATTCTCAGGTGAAGATTTAAAAAATAATAATAATTAAAAATAAAATAACATTCCACACTACATTTATAACCTATCTGAGGCTCAGATTTCCTAATTTGTTAAATGTGCTGAAGATCAGATAAGCTTAATATTTAAATGCCTTAATGTTACATTTTAGGTCTAGGATAAATATGAAGTTTTTTGCTCTTCTATTTGGGCTCTTCTATTGCTCAAAGAATTTCTCTAAGCCAGCCCTTACTCTCTGGGAACTTAGGCTGGGATATGGATATGTATGGCACATAGAGACAGCTAAATGAAAACAAGTCAATACATCAGTGGAGTGGAAGGCATTTATATCATACTCAGGACAAGTGCATTTTATGGCCTATAGCCAAAGGTCTAAGATACCTTAACTGATGAATCCCCCAGGAAACTAACTCCAACATATTCATATTTTTTTTTAAAAAAACTACTGTACTCAAACTGCATGGGCACAACAAAATTGGGAGTGGTGAAATGTCTGTGCCTGCGTCCCCTGCCTACCTGCCTGCTCCCTCTTCTCATTGAGCACGTGGTTATGCTCTTTTCACAACTTAATCCCCAACCACCCTTAGAAGATTCTTGTAGCATGTAAAGTGAACGACACTTTAGCACTTTAACAAAACCCATTCTCACTGGTGTGTGTTCCTGTGAGAATGAATACATATATACTTTTTTTCCCAAGAAATTTCCAACAGGACCAAGGGACCTACAGAAACCTTAATTTAGCTTCTTAGTATGGCACAGTAGGTGAGGAGTGGAGTGGAAGAGGAAGAGGGCCTGAGGACCCATAGTCTGGTCTGCCTGCTCACAGCTTGAAGACCCTCTGCCCTGGCCCTGAGAAAGATGCCTCCACTCTCCCTGGACTAAACCTTGCCAAATAGGACTAAAGCCCCCCAGGCCATTATGCCCTAATTGGTCCCCCACTTAACTGCTGTATTGGTCATGTAGAGAAACAGAATGGATTTGCTAACATGATTATGGGAGCTGGCAAGTTCAGAATCTGTTGGGTGGGCCAGTGGGCTGGAGAGGCAGGGAGTAGCTGATGTTACATGGAAGGCTGTCTTTTGGCAGAATTCCTTTTTGCCTGGAGCAGATCAGTCTTTGATTTCTATCTAGGCCTGAGAACTGTCTGGATGAGGCCCACCCAAATTAGGGAGGGCAATTTGCTTTATCCAGTCAACCAATTTAAATGTAAATCTCATCCAAAACTCCCTCACAGAAACATCCAGAATAAAGTTTGACCAAATATCTGGGCACCCTATAGTTCAGCCATGTTGATATAAAATGAACCATGACAACGGCTAAAACCAGAGAGACCCTTCCCCAACACACCAACCTTAACCCAATGGTTTTTCAACTCTGGCACTCTATCAAAATTCCCAGATTCAAATGTCATATTCTAGCACATTCCAAGTTATTCAAGAGTTAAATTTTTTTTCATGATTGTAATTCCTTCTTTTTATTTGACTCACAGAAGCATCATAATGTATTGAGGGGAGAGGAAGGTTTCACACAGTTGTTCTCAACTTTTTTGCTTTCAGAACCCTTTTACAGGCTTAAATTTTAAGAATGTTAAAAAATTTTTATTTACATGGGTCATAGCTCTAATGTCATGCTTTAGAGAAATATATATATGTATATAGGTGTATCATGTTAGAAATGAAAAATCAGAGATTTAAAAATATGTTTCTGAATTTTTTTTGAAAATAATAATGCTAACAAATGAGTTAGCATAGATAAAATATTCTTATGAAAAATAACTATTTTCCAAAACAAAAATAATTGGTGACAAGTGTATCATTCTTTGGTATTTTTGCATATCTCTTTAATGCCTTGCTTAAAGAAAATGGAAGGCTTTTAACATCTGAGTTGCATTTACCCTGTTCTGCTATGTTGTGTTGGTTAAAATATATGAAGAAAACCCAGCCTCACACAAAAAGTGTAGCTGGAAAAGGGAATGCTTGCTCAGGACTCCTTGCACCACACTTTGAGAACCACTGGCTTCATAGAACTACCTCTTCCTATGAGGTCCTCCTGATCTCTGCTCTCTCAGTAATCAGCTGTGCCACCTTGGGCAAGTCACTACACTATTCTGGATTGCAGCTTTCTCATCTAAGCAAGGAAAGGAATTAACATATCGCCAAATACCTACTATGTGCCAGGCACAGTATATATACAAGTATATATCATTTAATGGAATCTTCATGACAACCTACATTCTAAGCAGTTTTCTGGTGGTAAATGCTTAACATCTGGGGAGGAACTTACCTGAGATGCTCACACGGAAGTGACCTATAACGCAGAATGGGACATGGAACCTCAGAATGGCATACACCAATTTAATCTGCTGCCTGTGAGGACCAATGCTCACCCTGATTACTTCTTTCCTATTTATATATAATATTAGAAATGAAAATCCTTTTTCCATAAACCCTTCCATTGAATTAATAGAATTTTTTCTTAAAGTATGCTGTAAAATATATTCAATAAAGTGTAGCTGACCTTAATTTACTGGTTTTTGTTTCCAGCTTTCCTGTTCCTCCACCCCAGGACATATGGAAGGGGTGAAGTTAAGGAGAAAGTATCTGGGGAAACCAGGACAGGAGAGGGAGGGAAACAGACAAAGCAGAAAGGAAGAAAGAACCAAATGTGAATTTGAATAGTGAGGTAGGGCGCCAGAGTGAAGGGGAAGGGTTAGCATTAGCCATGCCCTTGGAGGTCAGGGGATAGGGTTAGCATGCTGGCTAGGGGGGCCCTGATTTATTTGCCAATTTCCGTGTATAAATACTACGGCCAACCTCAAGCTGCCAATTCAACATCTGAACAAGTTGTTGGGAAGAAACACACACAATTGGCTCTCAGGAACCAGTACCAATGTGAGGCTCTCCTTTTTTTACAGCAGAAGGAGGAAACTGAGGCTTGAGGAATTAAAGGACCTGACCAAGAACAGACAAGAACAAATACATCCTTAGTACACAAACAGAGTAAATTTCAGATTATATTTAGTATAAACTCAGTCACACAAAAAATACATCTATGTATAAATTAACTGCATGTAAATGATAGAAAACGTCCAGGTAGCTATACATCAAACTATGCATACTGATTTTTGGGGTGGAAGGGAATGAAATACAAATGAAGGTGGTAAAGAATTGAATTTTTATTCTCTATATTTCTATGTTGTTTTAATTTTTCACTGTTTGCCTGTAATTATGCATTTCTTGTATGGTTTAAAATAAAAGTCTCTTATTCAAATAGATTTAGGGATATGATTAGATATTTTATTATACAGCCTTAACAGATACAATTAAAATTTTTCAGTAGTGGGCTGGCAAGCAGAGAGAGAGGGCGATTGAGAGAAAGAGAGTTTGAGAGAGAAAAAGACTATATATTGATGAGTATCTCCTCTACCAGATCCCTTAGCAATTCTCTTTTTAAATAATTTCTCTCTAGTGGCTAAACTTGAAGTATTGAATATAAAATGTCTTATATTCTCTGGCTAATTGGAAAGGTCAGTTGCTTTTTGAGTAGACTAATATTAAAATGAACCTTGAATCCCATATATAAGCCAGGTCTCAGGTCTTAGTTTGTCAATACTTACTGAACCACTTAGCTCAATTGGCTAAATCTGGGGTCAGCACAAAGCTAGCTTCAAATCGTTAACCTTTTATTCTCCAGGTATGTATTTGTGTGTGTGTGTGTGTGTACACAAGCCTGTGCATGTGTTGGTCGGGGTACTTTTGGTGGCTTAGGCTAAGAAAGGGAAAACAAAAAGGCATCCCACCAAGATCATTTTCTCACATATCCCACAAATTAATGATTAATTTGACCTGACAAATTCTTCTTCTAAGGCTAAGAGTCATCAATATGTTAGCATAAATTAATGTAGCTAGGCAACTGTCTTGCGTTTATCCTTTAAACAAAAACTTAAGGAGTAAAACATTTTAATTAGAGAGGAGGGGAAAGTGTTTTTGGAGTATGGGACACCAGTTTGGGCAGGAGGATGGATCTCTAGAGTGGTTTGGTAGCACAGGCAGCCTAAATATGAATCTGGGCTTTGTCATTTGCTAATTTGCTTCCTAGGTTAAATTTCTTAACCTCTCAGATGCCAAATTTTCTCTACCATCAAATAAGAATTGTACAACTTGCAGTATTGTTGTACAGGCATGTACGTAAAGTACCTGATAGGTAGTAACAGTGCAGTAAATAGCAGTTATAATTTGGGCAGTAAGAAAGGGTAGCTTGAGGGAAGTGTCCTGAATCAAGATGCATTTAAATAAACTTCAATTCCATAAATAACTTTTAAAAAAACAATCCTCACCTAAAGATATGTTTTTTTAATTGCTATTTTAGAGAGAGAGGAAGAGAGAGAGAGAGTAAAGGGTCAATATGAGAGAGAAACTTCAATCAGCTGCCTTTGGTATATGCCTCGGCCAGGAATCAAACCTGAAACCTTTTGGTGCACTTGATGACGCTTTGACTAACTGAGCTACTTGCCAGGCTCCATACATAACTTTGAATTTAAGCACCAACAGTTTCAGGTGTCAAAGATGGAGCCAGCTACTTTCTTAAAAGGGGGTACTTAGTTAGTAATAGGTATACCCGAAACTGAAAAGTACAGAAAGGAATGTGGAAAGAAGACAAAGGAAACCACTATTCTGTGGTGACAGAGGGGCCACACAATACCTGTCTCTCAGATGCATGCCTATGGGCAAGAACATGTGTGATGGCTGTTCACCGTATTCCTTTAACTCAGAAAACAACCCCAGTGGGCAGCCCAGGAAAGTTGGTCCCCCATGTCATCTTTCTACAGCAAGAACATGTCATGTTAATGTGTACTGTGTCTCATGGATACATAGCAATGATGGTACTGATAACAAATTAAATGAGGGAGGCCAGTCCTCCTCAGGAACTCTCAATTCAAATAGAGGGCATTTGCACTGAGAAAAGTGGAATGTGTGAAAGGCAGAGCCCACAGACGGCAGGGAGAGATTCGTTTCTGTCATGTCATCACTGACTCTGGGCATTTCTGAGATTGTTGTGATGGTCAAGGAAAAAGCCTGAGAGGAGAAAGTGAGTCTTTTGGAAAGATGTGAGGTTGCTTAATATGGTAAACAGGGGAAGGTTTTGAAGGAGAGTAAGACGGGAGTGATGGGAGAGAAAGATTACTCAGAAAGGATTTTGAACTGGCTGAAGCAAAGAGAGGAAGGAAGAT
Organism: Myotis daubentonii; assembly: GCF_963259705.1. Taxonomy (NCBI): domain Eukaryota; kingdom Metazoa; phylum Chordata; class Mammalia; order Chiroptera; family Vespertilionidae; genus Myotis; species Myotis daubentonii. The sequence continues at coordinate 72,058,996 of NC_081843.1, read as the reverse complement.
GAATTTGCAGTAGTTGAGGTACAGCTTGGCACTGGTGAAGGTGCTGTGATGACAATGATGACAATGATTCCAAAGATTATAAAGAATACTAGAGGCCTGGTGCATGAAATTGGTGCATGAGTGTGTGTGTGTGTGTGTGTGTGTGTGTGTGTCCCTCAGCCAAGCCTGCACCCTCTCCAATCTGGGTGCATAGAGACTGCTGGCTCCCAAATGCTCACCTGCTTGCCAGCCTGATCACCCCCTTACCACTCCCTTGCCAGCCTGATAGATGCCTAACTGCTCCCATGCTGATCTGATTGCCCTTAACTCCCCTCCCCTGCAGGTCTGGTCCCCCCCAACTGGCCTCCCATGCAGGCCATCTTGTGGCGGTCATCTTGTGACAACATGGGGGTGGCCATCTTTGACCACATGAGGGCAGCCATCTTGTGTGTTGGAGTGATCGTCAATTTGCATACCGATCGTGACCAATTAGCATATCAGGGCTAATTAGCATATCCCTCTCTTATTATATAGGATAACATTCAACTATCCTTACAGCTTATAAGTTTCTTTCATGTTCATCCTTTTACTTATGAATTTCTCCCTGGAGGTGCATAGAGATGGTAAACAAAGTCACCAACTGAAGGCATTTTTGGGGAAAAAAACCCCACAAAAAACTGTCAATATCAGATCTGGCATGGGTGGAGACAGGAGTGTGGGGGTTGGAGGGTAGAGGGTTTCTAAACTATTTCAGATTCATCACCACTTTAAAGGTATTCTTAAGTGTCTGCCAAAACAAAGATTTTGCTATTAAGAACAGTTAAGTAAATGGTTTTTTCTAGGACCATGGATTAGCCCAAAAGTGGCCCTTTCTATCATTCAGGTAGAAACTCCATATTCCAGGTAGCAACAGTGAAAATGCAACCCACTTAACGGTCATCCAACCTAGGTAAACTGTCTCTGTACACTGGCCATTTTCCCCTCTACTACACATTATAGTGAAATAGTTGGAAATCTAAATGAAAATAGTTGCTGTAAAAGCAGACATAAAAAATTAAAATGGCAAGGACAACTGCTGGCAAAAGCATTTTAGATTCCACAAATTACATTGAACTCCACATTAATTCTCTGAAGGAATTTAACACGACTTCTCCCATTCTGACTCAAAAATTAATTTCTGTATATTGTCCTTGAGATTTGGATTGGGAATGAAAAGGAGAAAACTGTTGAAAGTGTGAAGATTTTATATGAATTAATCAACCAAGAGTCAGACACTGGGGACTGAAGATTAAACTTTATAGTTTAGAAACCCAAGGACAGTACTTTTTCTTGTGAATGTACCTCACATAAAAAAAAAAAATTCTACTGTTATATATGTCTCATTTCCAACATTCAAGTGAGGAGGTAATCTTTCTGATAGGCCAATGAGAAAGGTACAAAGAGGTTAAACAATTTATAGAAAAGTCTAGGAGGAGTCAAAATTAGAATCATATGGCCCCAGTGATGGCATTATCTGCATTCTAGATGCAAAGATAATTCGTCCCTCTGTCCATTCATGTTAAACTCTATAGCAGACGAGACATTTCAGCCTTAAAAACTCAAAGACAGCAGGTTATTATCCAGTGGGTTTTTGGTATTCAGAAAGAAATGTTGAAGGCCATAGTCACTGCTATGTTATTTCAGGAGTAATGGCACTTTCACAGACCTATGACCATCTCTGTCTACTGCTGACAGCCGGTTGAAACTGCCAGCCACTGCTTGAAAGAATTTAGTCTGCAGAATGTCAAGTACGAGGCTTGCATTTAAGTCCATCTGCGCTGGTCTTCCTCAGGCCCAGTCACAAGTACTCTATGCTTCTAAGATACTCTATGGGTTAGCCTACATGCCTCGCTGTGTGGTAGGAGCTTACTTTGTAAGAATTGTTTACTTCAGATATCATAGAGTATCTGGGCCTTTTCCAGAGAAAAATCTAAAAAAAATGTGTGAGCAAGTGAACTTATAGGATCTGTTAGTCTTCATCACTTCCAAGCACCAATTGACTTATGAGATAGTCCTATACCACATGCTATGCTTAAGGCTTGGGTTTCCTATCCCATAGAGTGAACAAACTTCTCATTTCTGTTGTACAAAGTCGAGTTGGTGAACTTGACATGAAAAGAATGCCAGAGGTAATTCATTCTGTTCTAGACTTTAAGACCTCTGAAGACATGGTGATTTTTTTCTCTTGCACAACTCTCTAAGATTCCCATATTGCTTGTTCTGTGGTAGATTTTTTAATGTATTCAATCAACAATTATTAGACACCTCCTCTGTGGTTAACCAGGTTAGAAAAAAAATTGTAAGAAGTGGCCTTTGCCAAAGACTTCACAGTGGAACTGAGCTTACAAGAAACAGCTAAAAACATGTGCAAGTATAACATTATACAAGGAAACTATGCATCTAAGTATTAAGAGAGGGTCAGCATGACTGTAGGACTGGAAAACTTACAGAGAAGTAGCTTTCTCCACTTTTCAGAGCTTTCTGAATATGCTATTCCTTTGTTCTTCCTGTATGTGAAAAACCCCAAATAAATCAGAATTGGTTCACACTTAAAGATATTGAGAATTTTCCCCTTCTGGCAAGATGCAGTAGACATACTTTCCCCAATTCATCCCATTAAATACAGTTAATAGCCCTGGACATATATATAAAGCAGACATAAGAGAACTCTGAAAGGCAAAAAGAAGATGGATTCATAGGGACATCAGAATCTGAGGAACGATGTGGTGGTGAGTTCCCCGGGTTTTTCTTTGCTCATTTATCTCAGGTTGGAACTGAAGAAGCCAGGAACTCAGAAACACAAATGGGCACAGATGAAAAAAAGCTCCAACAAAAGCCTGCTCCCTCTAGCCAAAGGACAAGGAAAGGAACAGCCAGGAAAGACAAAACTGTTAGACACTAATTTGGCTCTCCTCTAGCCAAATATCAAAGAAAAAACTGTGACCCACCCATATCCATACCAACCAAAGTCAAGTAGGACCCCAGACTTTTACCCTCATGAGGTTGTAATGAGGTGCCCCAATACTCTTGCTGGCTGGGGTCAGAGAAGGCAAAGTAGGGATCCAGGATATTCATTGGTATTGGCTAGAATGGAGATTTCATTTTGATAGTTGACTATTGTTTTGCAAAATGTTCCCTGGTATCCAGGGGAACTCTCTGAATTACTTCTTACCACTGCATATGAAGCCACAATGATCTCAAAATAAAAGGTTTAATCAAAAATTAAAGGAATTGAGGTGTTTTTTTTATGTTGCTAGTTGAGGGGTAAAGTGAAGGCCCCACCCCAACTCGGCCTTAGCTTTTTCAGAAGGACCCAACACCAAACACCGGCAGCTGGGGGAAAGGCAGGAACTGAGGCATTATTTCATTCCTGTGGTTAGTCAGGTGAGAAAAAAGAAGAGTAAAAAGTGGTCCAAAGGATAATCCAAAATAATAATTTAAAAATTAGGGGTGTGTATTAGTTTCCTGTGGCTACTGTAACAAGTTACTTCAAACTGGGTAACTCAAAGCAGCATACATTTATTCTCTGACAATTCTAGAGGCCAGAAGTCTGAAAGCAGTTCCTCTGGGTGAAAATCAGGGTATTGGTAATTTCTGGTGGCTGTTGGCATTCCTTGGCTTGTGGCCTCGTCACTCCAATCTTCACATTACTTTCTCCTTTGTGTGGACATTAATTCCTCATCTGCCTCTCTCTCATAAACATACTTTGTGTGGTAGTACTTGGTGCCCACCAGTAATCCTCGAGATCTCTTCATCTCAACCTCCTTAACTTAATTGCAACTGTAAAATCCTTTTTCCATATAAGGTTACATGTAAGGGTCAGGGAATTAGCACTAGATATCTTATTATCAGACTATCTTTAATTTTCAGTATAAAATATTATCCTGCTACCACAGTGTGCTAAGCAATCCATTGTGTAAATACGGTGGAATATATTAACAAACCTATAATTTACAGAACACTTGGGTGTTTTGTTTGTCTTTACTATAAACATTAATAAGGTTATTTTTGTATTAAGTATTTGTTTGAACATCTACTCTGTGTCGGTTTCTTTTCTAGGTACTGGGGATAAATTAGTGAAAAAAAAACGGGCCAAAATCCTTCCCCCATGGAATTTATATCCTAACTAGGGGCCCGGTGCACAAAATTCGTGCACTGGGTGTGGGGTGGAGGGGAGTGTCCCTCAGCCCAGCCTGCCCCCTCTCACGTACTGGGAACCCTCAGGCGTTGACCCCCATCACCCTCCAATCGCAGGATCGGCCCCTTGCCCTGGGCAGGAGACCCTCATTTCCCCCCCATCACTGGTTCTGCCCCCAGCCCAGGCCTGATGCCTCTGGCCCAGGCGTTCGGCCCGGGCAGCGGGGACCCACAGCTGCAGCTGCCCCGCGATCGTGGGCTCCGCTTTAGGCCCAGGCAAGGGGCCCCTAGCTCCTGGGACTGCCAGCTTTGACCGTGCCCAGCTCCCATCGCTGGCTCCACCCCTACTTCCTGCTATCACTGGCCAGGGTGGAAAAGGCGCCTGATTCTCCGATCATGGCTGGGGGGCAGGGCAAAGGCGGCCCCAGGGCCGCCTTTGCCCTGCCCCCCAGCTCTTAGCTCCCCCCTGGGTTTCAGATCACTGTCAGTGGCAGGGGGCTTCTTCCTGCTTTCCCTTTCGCCTCCCTGCATTGTGCCTATGTATGCAAATTAACCGCCATCTTGTTGGCAGTTAACTGCCAATCTTAGTTGGCAGTTAATTTGCATATAGCCCTGATTAGCCAATGAAAAGGGTTACCATTTTTCTCTTTTATTAGTGTTGATGGAGGATGAGAGACATGGACAATGAATGAACAAATAAAATGTAGAGAATGTTAGCTGACAACAAGTGCCAAGGAGAAAAATAAAGCCAAGAAGAAGTATAGGAAGTATTAAGGAGCTGGGTGTTGCAATTTTAAATAGTATGATGAGGGAAGATCTTGCTAGGAGGATGACTGGCATCTGAGAAAAATCATGAATGAATTTGAGGGTTCAAGCCCTTTTAGTTTACCTTGAATTGCAGTGTGGCTAGAGCAATAGCAAATGCAAAAGCCTAAAGACCAGCAAGTACATCGGGTGACTATAGTAGAGTGAAGGGGTTGCTAGGGGCTAAGATGTATCTCTTAGAATACTTACTTACTTACTGTTCAATAGGATTAAAACAAGAATTATTAATTTGTGAATATTCCCATTCTTTTAAAAAAATACATATTTTTATTGATTTCATAGAGGAATGGAGAGGGAGAGAGAGATAGAAACATCAATGATGACAGAAAATCATTGATCAGCTGCCTCCTGCACACCCAACCAGGAATTGAACCATGACCTTCCAGTTAATAGGTCGACACTCAAACACTGAGCCACACCAGCTGGTCTGAATGTTCCCATTCTTTGCCACCACCACCCCTGCAATAGTTTGTCTTCCCTAGTCCTCTGACCTTAGGAAAGACACATTCTTTGTCTTCTTGATCCAAAAGAAGAGAGGGAAGTTGTCTAGGGATGGAGTGGGAGGAGTACTTTAGGGCAGAGTCTTTGAGGAGCTCAGTTTCAAAATACAAGAGCAATGTATTAGGGGAGAGGATGAGGAGGGATTTGATATATAATTTTGTGAGTCCATCTTTTCCATGGTGTATGACACAACAAGTAACAGGTGTGACTCATTCAGAAATTACTTTGAACTGTGAATTTACTTTGAATTACATGACTGTATATTCTAGGACACCATCTGGGAACTGAGCTTCACGGGCCATGGACTTTTATCAGGATAAATTCCTATGAGTCAAATTGCTAGGCCAAATGGAACACTTTATTTTTATTTTTTTTAATATATTTTATTGATTTTCTACAGAGAGGAAGGGAGAGGGATAGAGAGTTAGAAACATCGATGAGAGAGAAGCATTGATCAGCTGCCTCCTGCACACCCCACACTGGGGATGTGCCCGCAACCAAGGTACATGCCCCTGACCGGAATCGAACCTGGGACCCTTCAGTCTGCAGGCCGACACTCTATCCACTGAGCCAAACCAGTCAGGGCCAAATAGAACACTTTAAATTTTGGAATACAATATCAGATTCCCCCCTAAGAAAGTTTATGTCATGTTGTTCTCCACAATTTCACCACGCTGAGTGTAGCACTCTTAATCCTTGTCAATATGGTATGGGAATAATGAGTTCTCAATAGTATTTGAAAAATTTGTATCTTGGAAATGTGAGAGCAACATTTTTTCCTATGTTTATTGGCCATGTATATTCCTTCTTTGGCAAATTGTTCATACCGTATGCCCCTGTTTTCTTTTGGAATAGGCATCTTTCCTTATTGAATTTGTTAGAACCATTTGGATTTGGGGGATTTTATGCTTTTGCCTGTAAAACACTGCAAGTAGGTTTCCCAGTCTATCTATCATCAGGGGTTCTTGGGTGTGTGCAACAGGAAGTGACTGGCTCATTCCTGCAGAAAAATAAATGTTTCAAAAGGAAATTTGGTAGATCACATCATCATTGGAAAAGCTAGAAAACTGGACTCTAAAAATAGAGCGGCACCAAGAGAGGCAGGGCAGGCAGCAGCCCAAACCACACTAAGGAACTTCATAGTGAGGACCTTGTTAATACTGACACTAGACGCTGAAGCCACTCTGGGCACCTCTGCCCCCACTGGCTCTTCAGACTTGCTGCTGCTGCCACCAAAATGGAGTGTCCTGTGTCCCAGATTCAGAGTTCCAGGCCAGAGCCTCTGTCACAAGCTGCATTCTAGTTGCCAGGAAGCTGAAAAGGTGAATAAGGGAAATTTTCCTGTCCTGCAGTGGAAAGTGAACCCAGCAATTCATCTAGAGCCATACAGTAGAGAACCCCCCAAACATAAGAAAGGGAAGTCAGAGGCAAGCAGACAGAGAGAGGCCCTTATAACCAGCTTGTTGTTTAACGTTTATAGTGCTCTAAGCTTTACAGAGAATTTAATCTTGGGGTGGGTATAATCTGAAAATATGTCCCTTTATGATTTCTGATATTAACAACTCTGCTGTGACCTTTACCCTCTCCACTTTCTTGCATCTTCTAAGCAGAATTAACTAGGCCTGCATTAATTCTTTCTAAGGACTTTCTGTGCCTGTAGCAAGGGCTTCACAAACTATCCTTTGAGTTTTTAGGCAGGTCTGATATCCCAGGCCTTCCTCTCACATCAGAGATATCCTTGACCCTGAGACATGTGTGGGTCTGCTCTGGATCTGAGGCTAATTATCCTAGATGGTAGCCCGATCACCTTCTAGATTGGGAATCTATTGCCTCTCAAAATGTTTAATATTCTGCCTTTTAAAAGGGGATTTTTTTTTTACCTGTTCATCAAATATGTGCTTTCACATCTAGGGAGTCCCCTAATTCTCCTCCTGCTTTAGGTATATTTTATTATTCAGTTAGTTTCCATTGGACTAGCAAAACATTGAAGGATACGTGACATTTCGAAATCTTAGGCATTAAATTGAAAAGCATCTAGAGGTTCATTTTCATACAGTAAGCCAAGTTCCCCTTTCCTACTCAGGGGCATATGGCACAGTCTTAAGGACACCTTGAATATTTTTCACTGGTCTTTGAAGGCCTTAGTCATCTTCACCGTTCTTGTGTACATGATTAGAAGCCTGTCTACACATGCTGAATATGCTGACCTATCCTAACGTGATAGTCCAGAGGAGTTTCGGGGGATTCTCTGCTCATTTGGTGTATCTTAAGAAAGCTAAAACCCTGGCTGCCTGCAATGGTCCTCTCCAGACTCAGCTGTGGAAAAGGGGGACAAGTTAGTGGGTGTGAAGATGATGTGGCCACACTCTTCCCCAGCCAGGGTGCTCCCTGAAGAGAGAAGTCCCAGCGTGACACCATCAGGAACGGAGCTTGGGCCGTTGTAGTTAGAGCTATGCCTGGGGTTACTGGAGTCCATATGTAGAACATCTAATGTAAATGAGTAAGAGGCCTCAGAGACCAAAATCCCAAAAGGTAGTATCTGGATGTTTGGAGATAGGTCCTAAGTGGTATCCCAAGCAGGGATCTAGGGAGGAGAGGCCTATAAGTGGGTGGATGGGTCAGGGCTACTGGCCTAGGGCTCTGGGGTTGGGCAACAGCCCGTTGGGGTCTGTAGTGATGACTTAGGGCCCCAGGCAGCTCATCAACACACAGCTTCAGGCTGATTGAACAAGTTGGAGAAGTGATCTTTAGAATGGGAGAACAAGCAAGGGGTTGAGACAGAGAAATAAAGGAGAAGTTTGTTAGGGGAGAAGTAGTTAAGTGCATGGTCTGTGCAGCCACCACAAAATAGGTATTTAAAAAAAAATTAGTTATGCTGGAATGGTGTGGTTCAGTGGTTCAGCCTGGACCTATGAACCAGGAGGTCAGGGTTTGATTCCCAATCAGGGCACATGTCTGGGTTGTGGGCTCAATCCCCAATAGGGGCAGTGCAGGAGGCAGCTGATCAATGATTCTCTCTCATCATTGATGTTTCTATCTCTTTCTCCCTCTCCCTTCCTCTCCCTGAAATCAATAAAAATATATTTTAAATTTTAATTATTATTACTACTTGAACTAGCACAAATAATCGAAGCAAAGAAGCCACAGGATGCTCCTGATGTGGACTTACCAAAGTTATTCTTATTCTTCAGTTCCCTCTGAGTACGGACAAGATTGGTCACAGGTCTGGGGTGAGGCTAAGCTTCTGGAGGGGAGTGATGAGGTGGAAGAGAGCTGCAGAGGAGAGGATACAATTCTTGCAAGTGCTATTGGGAGAGTGGCATTTTTTTTCTTTTTGGCAAATGGTCTCACAGTCATTGTGCTCTATGGCCCATCCAGAATCTCTGGCCTGGGGCCTGTGTTAGAGATGTGAGTGTGGGAGAAGAGTCTGGAAGGCTCTCTGCTATCCAGAAGACTCTGTGAGAGGCTGCTCCTCGAGACATCCAGGGTGTGCCATGGCTAAGAGATAGATCATCCACCTACGGCCTCATGCTGACTCTCTTGCTGGGCCTGCACGTTCCTGGAGTGAAGATGTAGTTTGAGGCATTAAAGTGCATACTCGATTTCACAAGTCATGCCATCCTGTATCCCCCCGCTTACACATTACAGTCAAAGCAGGGCTTTTAAAAAGAGCTCTTTGCAATAATGGCTACTAATAATGGCTACTGTTGGAAAGTTTAATCATATGCCAAGGCACTGTCTATGTACCTGAGTGCCACTTATTGATGACCTACTTCATTCAGTCCTCCTAACAACGCTGTGGGGGAGTCCTGTTCTCCTTCCCATTTTGCAGATGAAGAAACAGACCACAGTCGGGGGAGGGGGATACGGGGATTGGGGGTAGGGGGTCAAGTAATTTGTTAAGATCAAATGGCCAGCAAATACAAATAGAGCCAGAATTCCAGCTCAAGTAATTCATTATTTGAGCCTGAGCTTTTAATGAGAAGAAACAAAAAATGCTTTGGAGTTGCCATAGGAAAGGAAACACTGCATTTTGACAGAAGTGAAATATGGGCTGTTTGCTCCCTTCCTTGGTGAGCTGACACCTACTTGAAACATTTGTCCCCCTACCGTGGGCAGCATCTGTTTTGGTCCTCCAAGGACACTGATTCACTCTGTGGAGACTCTCTCTGGGAGAGGCCAAAGTTTCCTATAGCTTCTGGGATCACAAAACCCTTTTCAACAAGATCCCTCAGGCCCAGGCCCCTAAAAACTACGTAATAAATTTACCATCAAAACAATCTCACTTGGTCCCTCTGAGACCATTATGCTACAAACAAAGGTAACATGATATTCCAATAAACATTTCTCTTGTGAAGTCATTAAGGTTTTCCCCCTACACTGAAGTGTATTCTTCAAATTTAATATAATTTCATAGTTCCCCTAAATCATTCATGGGTATATATCCAACATTCCAGTGTTCTACATCCTGTCATTTGAATAAGAATAATTATTAAAGTTTAGGCTGAGTGTAAAATGCAAAAGCATTTTATTGTTTTTATTATTTAAAAATGTCATAATGAAATATTTTAAAACGTTATAGCAATTATCTTTTCATTGCACAAACCTGCATTGTCAACTATGCCACATTAAAATGTTAAATCACTATTTTCATATCAAATTACACACACACACACAGACAGACATGGTTAAAATTCATCTTTTGTGCATGTATTTCTCTTCAACATTCTAGTACATGTGCTCTGTGATGGTTGAGAGGCACTGCACTGCACAGGAAACACCACAAATTTTGGAGGTCCCAGGGTTGAAATAACGGAGGTCTAGGAAATGTGTGTTTCTTTATTATTTTTAAAAATTGATATAATTCGCTATTTTCTGGTTCCCATACTCAAGCAGGACATCAGTGGGAAGTGAGCAAAGCCCTAGCAACTGGCCTTACAAAAATGAAATGGTTCAGGGAAGCCATTCTGGAGGCTGCATGCTTTGGGCATCAGCGTTGGGGCCTGTCTAGTTCTGCTGGGCCAGCTGCACTGGCTCTCACTGCCAGGGGTAACAGTAGAACATTAGGGCAGCTCTTGTTGCCCTAGGACAAGTGTTAATGAGGAAGCAGCAAGGAGATGAGAGATACTACATTCAGGCTCTTGCCTTTCAACGACTTCTGCATGGTTCTCACAATATTATCTATAAAACTAAGCTGCATGTTTGATCACACTGAATATAATCATTACACAGAGGACTTTAACCTGTAACTTTGTCCCGGGAGGTGATTAAAAAACAAAAAAAAGTACATTTTTAATAGATTTCATGAGGAGCTAATTATATATGACTCTAGTTGCTTATGGGACTCTATCAGACGAGGTCCACACTGGGTCATTAACTCACTTTTGAGCCCTTGAAATCACATGATCTTCTTGTCTATGCAGTTTTAAAAAAACAGGCTTGTTATTGTCAAAACTGCAAATTATCTGAATGGTACCAACAGGTTATGGTATAAAAACCAATTGCACTGCTAATGGGGATTTCTGTCAGAAACTAGCTATCTTATGGGTGGCTAGTAAATACTTGACTACTTGAGTTATACTGGTGTTATTTACATTAATACATCAAATCAGCCTTAAGGGATGCTATGAGTTAAAAGCGTATAACCTAAAAGAAATTTAAGATTGTCTTATAGTGAAGAAGTGACTCCTTTTACCTCCCCCTCCCCTTCTTCACCCCCCATCACATTAACATTTTTGTTTAGTTCCTAGGTATCCTCGGTTTGATTCCTCAGGAAACAGGCAGAAATGAAGATATGTATGCAGGCATTTTTATCAGGGTGTGCTTTGGAAAACAGCACTTGTAAGTGGGTAAGGAAAGCAGGATTGGGCAGAAGGAGAAGTTGTACCGTGATGCACTTGCAAGGCCTCAGGCAATCCCACCCGGAGTCTGAATGTGGATGGCCTGTCACAGGTGTCCCCAAATTGAGGCAAGGGAGCTAGGACGGGGTACCCTTTATCAGCCAGTCATTGGATATGGGCTACCCTGCGGAAAGAAATGTAACTTTGGGCAAGACAACTCCTTTAACTAAGAGAAGTTCCTGGAGCGGGACTCAGCTATGAGCCATCAACAGGGAACATCCTACTAGCTGACAGAGTAAGTGTGAGTGGAACATCCCTGAGCCCGCTGTCCAGGGTAATATCACAAATTCGCCATGTGGGAACTAAACTCAGCCTCCTCCTAACAAGTTAAATTTCCTTCTGGCTTTCCTCTCTTTGTTATCAGCTTCACCATTTTCCTTACCCAAGGTAGTAGATAGAAATCTGAAGAGTTCTAAAAATTGCCTTGGGCAATTTTTAACAGTCTGTCACATTTAATTTCCAGCATATTTATCCTTTTAAACAATTTTAAATAATTCACTACAAAGTGAAATCTGGCATAAGTCCTATCTGTCTTTTACTCCCTGAATTACTGAAGAAGCCAAAACAACAGATTTCTAGGCAGTTTCTAGGGCCTAGTTTTGCGACTGGTGATAAAACGAAGGAATGGGAAAGTGGCTGTCTCTTTTTCCTATTTTAGAGAAGAAAGCTTGAGTCCTTGGTTGAGCAAATAAATACTCAACCATTCTCTGGAAGTTCAACTCTGTTTATAAGAATGCAGATGAATGAACTTGAGAAAGAATGCTGTTATTTTATATTTAAAAATTTTAGTGAGCTAAATGTTTCCAGAGATTTAGATTATTTTAAAAAACCTAGCTAGTAATTGTGGTACGACCTCCCCTTCCACTAATATAACTACGCTGTCAAAGTCCTAGCTGCCACTCCAAACCCTGTCCTCGAAGTACTTGCAGGGAAACACAGGGGATATTAAATTATTGTATAATTAAATTAAATTATCACTTTTCAATCCCATCAATAAGGCTAAGATGGCACTTCTGTTATGAATCCTTGCTTGCAAATCCTTTTACTCTGGGATGAGAATTCCTGGCAGAAGCAGTTTTGGCTTAAAGGTGAAGTTGTGGATTAGATGATTATACAAGGGTTCTTGCACCCAGAGGATTCTAAGGACAAAAATTAAAGTGCATTTGTTTTTTAGGATTTATAATCATTGGTTGATGAATAATTTTACTTCCCCAAAACATAGGTCTATATTATATATATTAATGACTTCACAGTCTATATATAAAGCTTTTTGAAATCTTAAAAGCACTTTTTTATGGTTGAATAGTAAGAGGGATATTTTAATGTTAGGAACTTTTAGATTTGCAAAGTATCTACTTCTGAATGAATGGGCCAGAAACCAGTACTAATGGTCTAAAGCAAAATCAGTGGGGGGGCACCAGATTTTGTTCTCTCCTCCATACCTATTGCATACCCAGGATTTACAAGATACCATAATGATGTTCACCATGCAAAGAAAACATGACCTTAGATTTCTAATAATATAAAAAGGAAAACAGAGCAGAAAAACAGTTGAAGCTCAGTTTCCTCTTTAAGTCCATGAGCTTTTTTAAGCAAATCCCATTGGTGCATGGAGAAGACAGTGTTCCTCCAAGAACCAGCCCTAACGTCTCTAGGGCTATAAGGAGCTTCTGCACCTGACACAAGAAGCTCCCCCAAGTACACTTTAGATGTATGTGTTTATGTCTGCACAGGAAAGTGCACATTCTCATTGCAGGAATGCCTTGCCATGATATGCCACAGGAGCGAACCTTACGGATGGTTTCATTTGCCCTCCCTTTTCCCTTCATACTCTCTCTGGGATCGATCTGGACGACCTAAGTGGCAATGGGTGAATGCACAGTGGCCAGTGTATGGTGGCACCACATTGTGGACACAGAGGGGCTTGCTGAAAGACATGTGATGATAATAGGACAACATCCTTGGACCCAACGGTCTTCACTCAGGAATGCTCTGGAGAAACCATCTAAACAAGGGGCTGTTGAAAGGATGGCTTACAGCAGAAATTCTCAAATGTTAGCCTGAAGGGTGTGTTAAAACACAGATTTCTGAGTCCCTCCCCAGAGTTTCTGATTCAGCACATTTGGGGGGAAGTCTGAAAATTTGCATTTCTAACACATTCCCAGATAATGCTGATGCTGGTTTAGGGATTGCACATTGAGAAACCATGGTGGAAAGAAAAGAGAGCCCCCACCATCTCCTTATGAAGGTCTTCAAATTCATTCAAGTTGCTGGGCCCAGCAGTGAGGATGAGGATGACTACCAGGTGGAGGTGAGTGAATGTCTTCAGGGGAATGATTCCAATGTCCTGAGATGAGCCGACCATCTGAGATGGGAGCCGAGTGAGGAACACATCTGTACAGGGACCTTGGGAAATTAGACAAAGAAATTCTATATGCTCTTCTCATTTTTTTGTAAAAGGTATAACAAAGTTGTATAGATACACCTCTTCCCATAAATGCAGCTTATTTTGTCTTCACAAAATATTGTTTCTTTGTGGACTGCTCTTTCCCAAGCAATCATACATTTTCGGCGAGTTTAGAACCCGATCATTATGCTCCTAGGCCATAGGAGCACACTGTGTGACCTTATTTCCTTAACAAATATTCCTTTGGCACATGACCAAAGCCTAGCCAATCAGAGTTCTTCCTGAGAAATTTGTATGTTTTACTGGTAGGGAAAGTTCTCAATTATTTCTGGTCACAAAGCTAGAAGAATGGGTTCAAGGGCTGCTGTGAGCCATATCCTGTGTGCAAGATAATGGAAAAAAGACAAAGCTGAAGAGAAGGAGCGGAAGAGAACCATGCCAGCAACACCTCTGCTTTTAGTCACAAAGGGCTCCAAATTATTTGGGTTTGCAACAATTTGTTCAGTTCTGCATTCTCTAGCAGTAGAGTTCTAACTCCCATTTCTTGCCCATCTCCCTGCCCTGCCCCTACATTTGTTTTTGCTGTTTTGTTTTTGCTTAATGTGGATTTAGTTGTGTTTCTGTCCCTTGCAAAGGAAATCATCCTGACTAGTATCCTTCTTATAATCAATCTATCAGGGACAGGGGTGGGAAAAACAAGCAACCAAAGGGTGTTGGTGGTGTGATGCTCATATGTACTGCCAAGCTCTTGGTAGCTGCAAGGAACGGAGAGCATCACTCAGGTCTTCCTATGAAAAGGTGCAAGGACACATATGTGGAGACTGAAAGCCACCAGCAAGCTGAGACAGGTTTAGGAACAGCTACTCCCTGGGTCTCTCTCCTGGCCTCTCCTCAGTACCATCTCTGCTCCTCAGAATATCTATTCCATCCTCCATTTACTCCTATCTGATCAATACTTCCCCGATTTTCTAGTCCAAATACTGCTGTTCTTACTGTGCAGAGTCCTTTGTTCCCAGCCACTTGTGGCCACTCTTTGGATGAGGCACCACCTCTAGTCCTATCAGGGTTCCCTGGACAACAATAACAAGAGCTGGGGAATCTGGGATGAGGCAGACACGCCATTGTGTTCAATGTAAGATGTGTTCCAGAATACCAGGAATGAAAATTCATAGTATGAAACATCAAACAAGTATTCAATAAAAACATTTGCTCCAGAAATCTGAAAGTGCATCAGGGAGGTAGAGGAGATGCAGGGCAAGGACCTGCTGTAGAAGTTACCTAGAAAGTCAGGGCGACCAGGTGAATACTTTTCGTCTCGGAAGCTTGAGGCTTCTCACAGCCACAGCAAAGCCATTGACTGCACACTTGGCTTGACTTCTATGTGACAGGATGGATGAAACTGTCCCACTAAAAGGGGGTCCTCAGAAGTAACCTTGGGCAAGTTTACTAGCTTCTGAAGCCTCCCTTCCTTATCTAAAGATGTGACATTATCTGCTTTCATAGGGTTGTTGTGAAGAGCAAATAAGACAATGCCTGTGAAACTGTTAGCCTAGCTCCAGGCACAGTTAAAGTGTTCATTGGATGCTAGTTATCATTGCTATATCATCATCATCATCATCATCATCATCATCATCATCATCATCATTACCATCATCATTTTCATTACGATACTTTCAAGGTGAGTGAATGTAATGTGACTCCAGGGATACATTTGTGAACAAAGCTTATCTCTCTACCTGTTTGCTGATACTAGTCATTTTTCTAGCAAACATCTTTCATTTACAAATGAAATTAAAATCCAAATATATTTAAAAGGTACCGCTATATGTCCAAAGTGAACACTACTTTATACAGTTTAGAAGGTTTTTTAAAAAGGAAGAAGGGAGGGAGGGAGGAAATAAAGGAGGGAGGGTTGGCAGGGAGAAAGGAAGGAGAAAAGAAAATCACTTGTCATAGGGCTTTTCCACTTGTAAGATTTTATACTTCATTATAAAAGAGATTCCTATGGTTAAAGGAGGTCTCAGTACAACAAAAACAAACAAAAAAGATACCAAAAAATCATTTCATTCTGTAATACAGAATATCTGGGTATATTTACCTGTGTGAAATCATTCAATTGGTCCAACATGACCCTAGCATCATCAATAGGTCACTTGAAAAAGATAAGAAAAGGTTGGGAGAGTGTGGCTTAAATATAATCTACAATTTTAAAATTTAATTTTACATATCACCATGCTGTTCCATTATATATGCAGAAAATGAAAAATAGTATTCTTCAGCCTTGAAAAAAATTAATCCATGTTTCTTGGCATGGACAACTAATGTTATATTTAAAATATACATATATAATGTGAGACCCATTATCTAATACAAATCATGAAATCTAGCTTGTTCAGTTTGTCACTTATAATAACTGGAAGTTGATCAAAGAAAACTGCTTTCAGTTTTAATACATTGTTACCATTTTTATGGATAAAATTTAAAATGTATGATAAAAATCCAATATACAATAATTGAAACATACAGTCTGACCTCGCATTGCTCTGATAAATCTGTTCATTTCTGGCCATTTTCAGTGTTGCTATAGTGAACAGTGTTGACAAGTGGATGAAAAAAAGCTTATAAATGGAATTCTGATCATAGATAAAACTGAACATAAACTATCTCCCAGCATTTCTGCATGTTGGGAGGCCCGGTTTGTGCCACAGATGGCCATCTCCCAATAATACATAAAACATTTCTTGCTGGAGCTCGGCACACATTGTTGAACGTACAGGTCATTTGAACAGAACAATAATTCAATTCACTTAATAATGACCTCACTGGGAACAAACACAGACACAGGATGATGCTGTTAGAAGAACAAAATCATACCAGAGTTTTAAAAATGAAATTCTTAAAAAGCTGCCATGCTTTCTTGTCAGAATAGCACTTAAATGTATTCAGTGTTTAGCGACCAGGCAGGCTCACTGAGTTAATTTAGTCTCTTGAATTTTATGGCTGTGTCTTTGTGCCATGTTTCTTCAGTTTTCATGCTGGTGGCTTTCCTGGGAAGGTGAGCGGTGTCCACTGAACCCTCTTTCAGCTTATTGGCGGAGCTCATTGACGAGGAAGCCTTGAGTTCACTGTTTTTTCCTTCTCTAAGAGCTGAGATGGCAGTCAGTGACGAATGACTGTAGAAAGTTTCAGAAGGACACCTGGGAATCATTTAACCAGACCAATAAAATCAGCTATTTATGTAAGTAACAGTTATTACAACCACAACCATCTAGGCCATATTTTTCTAGAATAATTTTTAGGTTTAGGGCCAATTTTATTTCTAGCTCATAAGGCTTAAAATCCAGGATTCTCTGCATTGGCAGAAATGAATGAACTCAGCTAGGAGAAATCAGAAGCTAGAGTGACCTCTTTTGCATCTAGATGCTTGCTAACCAGATAGTTTCATGTTTTGACACCACTTATACACACCCAGAATTCTTAGCCATGCTGTTCATTTCTATATTTTAAAGCTCAGCACAAGTGCAATTGAATTGAGGCACCTTATTGTCATAGTTTTAACAATGTTCTCTTTTGTCATCCACATTATTGTAAAAGCACATTTAATAAACAGCAGAGGTTTTTATGTTTTTGTTTAATACATTTTATTAACCTTTAGGATCCAAATGATAAACTTGTAGAATAGAGGGGTTAAAAAACAAACAAACCAGAAGTCCTAGCCGGTTTTGCTCAGTGGATAGAGCATCGGCCTGTGGACTGAAGGGTCCCAGGTTCGATTCCAGTCAAGGGCACATGCCCGGGTTGTGGGTTCAATCCCAGAGGCAGCTGATCAATGATTCTCTCTCATCATTGATGTTTCAATCTCTCTTTCCCTCTCCCTTCCTTTCTGAACTCAATAAAAATATATTTTAAAAAACCAACAAAAAAAAACACCTCACAGAAAATAAAGATATAATCTAGTCAAAGTATCACATAATTTACATTATTTTAATTGTTGAGAACAGGGGAAAATTTGTGTAGAAATTTTGTCAACAATTGCCTTATAGTTTAATTACTAGTATTTGATTCTTTATTCTTTTTACCCAGTCCATCTATCCTAGAAGGCTTGAAAAAATGAAATCTACTTTCCTACAGAGTAATGCTTTTATGCTTGGGGAACACATTTCTTTATAGGAACTAACCCATTAGCTTATTTCTGTACCTGCCTCATCAATATCAGCTGGAATGCCCTGTAATAGTGGCAATTTATTAACCTCTGCTGCATAAAAGCAGGAGAAAGAATACTCAGGCTATTTTTCCATGAAAATGGTGGTTAGGGGAAGGGGTGTTTTAGGGATATAGTGATATAAGTGAAAACGGAGAGGGAGTTAAAGAAGCAGAGTACATTTCCCACTACACATATATAAGTTTTAAAGATTGAAGAAGAACCTATAATCCAAACAAGACATCCCTTTTTCCTTCATCTTCCCCTCCTTCCTTTCACTGATACTTCTCCTAGAAGGTATAGCTTTGCCTCTGAAAGAACTTACTGTCTGGAGGAGAGAAAACACACAAGATAAATGAATAAACATAAAAGGCAGCAGGTAATTTAGGGACATGCCAATATCATAGGAGTTCAAAGACATTGAGATCAGGAAACGCTTCTTGAAGGGATTGCAGGGCTTGTGTGCTGACCCTGGTCCTGTAATATGATAGTAGGCTGTATCTCAATTATGTGTGAAGATGAGGGGGCATTTCCCTTCCTCTCACTACCCTGGGATGCTACTTCCTCTTCCCATGTCCCAAGGTGTAGGAGATCCTTCTGCAGCCATGACCACCATTTCAGCGGCAACAGCCCAGCTTCTCGGTTCACCAGGAACCTGAGAGCTGGGCAGGGCTTGCAGAGGCTGAGCTGCAAGGTCCAGGTACCTTCTTCTCCAGGGAAAAGGAGGGAGGCGAGGCACAGAAAGCCACACTCTTCTCTGGGAAAGAGAGAGCAAGAGCGAGGAAAAGTCCATTGAATGTTGCTAATAATCACAATAGTAACATCTACACAGCACTTACTAGGAGGGGTACTGTTCAAAGCAGTTTACATGGGTTGTTAATCCAGGTGATCCTCATGACAACCCTAGCAGGAAGCACTATTACTATTCCCATTTTACAGATGAGGCACAGAAATGCCAATTAACTTGCCTAAAATCACCCAGCTATTTAGGACCTAAGCCCAGACACAGCCAGACTCCTGCACCTCTTCTCTTATGTGGCTCACAACCCATACTGCACATTAGAATCATTTGGAGAGCTGTTAAACAATATGACACCTGGGCCTCAATCCCAGAAATACAGATTTAATTGATCTGCTGTGGGGCCCCGGGCAGGAGTACTTTTTAAATTTTCCCAGGATTGCTAGCTAGCCGTGCTCTTCTACCTCTCACAATCCTGTTACCTCAGTACCTCCGTACCTCTCCTCTCTTGTCTGTTCCTTAGCCTATTCTGCCCTAATCTTAGAATCAGCCATGCTTCTTTTTTCTTCCCAACAAAATGGTCCTTGTGGTAGTTTTAAAATATGTCCACAAATTCGTTGACACTCCCCTCTTCAAAAGGTGGAGCCAAAGCCTCCTCCCCTGGAGTGGTGTCCAGATGTGATGACTCTCTTCGAACGAGTGGAATTTGGGGGAAGTGATGGTCTGTGCTTTCCAACATTAGGTCATAAAAGACTTGGCCGCTTCCCCTTTGTCCTGCCTTGTCCGTGGTGGATTGCTTGCTCTGGAGGAATCTAGCTGCTATGTCATAAGAACACTCAAACAGCCCTATAGAGAGGACCTAGGCAAGGAATGTGGACTCCTGCCAACAGCCAAGAAAGAACTGAGGCCCTCCAGCAAATAACCACTGAGTGAGGTGACTTTCCCAGCCCCAGTCAATCCTCAAAATGACCACAGCCTCAGCTGACATCTCAAATGCCACTCCATGAGAGACCCTGTGAGCTGGAGTCATCCTGCTAAGCTGCATCCAGATTCCTGACCTCAGGAACTGTGAAATGATAAATGTTCATTGTTTGAGGCTGATGGATTGCGGGGTAGTTTGTTATGTAACAATAGATAACTAATACAGCTATCTTCACCCCCACCCGACACCCAGGACCTCCCACATTGACTTGGAGCTGGGAAGTTGCCAGGGCTGCAATAGAAAAGTGGTCTGACATCCCAAGGTGGAATTCTGAATGCATTTACCATAGAAACATAGCTCCATGCATATTTATATATATACATATATGTATGTAAGTGGACAGGAAAAGCCTGGAAGAAACACGCCATACTGTTTTTAAAAATATATTTTTATTGATTTCAGAGAGGAAGGGAGAAGGAGAGAGAGATAGAAACAACAATGATGAGAGAGAATCATTGATTGACTGCATCCTGCATGCCCCCCCTCTGGGGATCAAGCTCGCAACTTGGGCATGTGTCCTGATCGGGATTTGAACCGTGAACCCCTAGTTCATAGGTCGATGCTCAACCACTGAGCCATGCTGGCTGGGCATGCCATACTATTAATACTGGTTGAGCCAGAACTAGAAGAGGGATTGGGATCTGGGTGGGGGAGGAAGCCAAGGAGAATCTTCCTTCCTACTGTTGTTTGGATATTTCACACTGAGAATGTATCTATATGCATAACCTGGGTAATTAAATATGTTTTTTCCTACATATAAGTGAGGAAAGTAAAAGAAAGAAATATAGTCTCACCTGTCCTGGCCTGTGTAGCTTAGTTGGTTGTCATCCTGTGCATAGAAGGGTCACCAGTTTGATTCCTGGTGGGGGCACATACCCAGGTTGTGGGGTTCAGTTCCCAGTCTGGATGCATATGGGAGGCAAATGATCTATGTTTCTCTCTCACATTTCTCTCTCTCTCTCTCTCTCTCTCTCTCTCTCTCTCTCTCTCTTCTTTACCTCCTTCTCTTCTCTCTTTCTAAAATCAATAAAATAATTGAAAAAATAGAAGAGGAAATATAATCATATCTGAGTCTGGGTTCTATAGGAAGTTAAATATTAGGAATATAGTTCTACAAGTGTATATGAATACAATAGTATTTTGTAGACTGTTCTGATGGCCTTAACAGCAAGTAGAACACTAAATTGTATGCACTATGGTGATGAAGAATTAAATAAAAACCCTCACATGTGTTTGATTCCTAGGTCTGACACTTAACAGCTTGGCAAGCCATGCAATTATTCTAAGCCTGTTTCCTCATCTGTAAAATCAGGATAATGATATGAGAATCAAAGAAGCTAAATATATAAGGGGCCTCAGACAGTGAATGAGGAAGCACTCATTAAATTATATTTATCATCCTTTGGAAAAAGGTCCTCAGTTCCAAACATATACATTTTCTGATTATTACATGTAAATAAATTATAATAATTCATGAGGGCCCCATGAATTATATATTTTTGTTGATTCACCTTTTTGGGGAAACTCAACAGGTCATGACACAAAGTAGACTTTCAAGACACATTTACTGCATGAATATTGCAAATTTCATAGTGGTCAAATATTTGTTTTCTACTTAAAGTGATAAAGACCCAAGCAATTCATATTCCACTGTTACAAGGAAGAAACTGCAGACACTTGGAGATGAGCATATAACCCCAAAGAGTTCAAACAATGCTAGATCTGAATTCCACTGGACATTAGCCCCAAAGAGAGTTGGACTATCCCACCCTGTATACATAAATTGAGGTCGCACACAGGGTGCCGATGGGCCCCAGAATGTCAACAAAGGTTTTTTGTGTGTGTTTTTTAACCAACACAATGTTCTTGAAAAACATTTGAATTTGTTCGCCACATTTAAACTTGGCAAATACAATTTCAGACTGCTTTTAAAAAACACACAGACATATCTGGCTATCTTGGGTCAGTTGGCTAAGACTGAATCATATATTCCTCCTTTGTGAGGATAAGGGTCTCCAAGAGGTCATAATTCCCACTTGGGCTGACCTGAATTACTCATTAGAGTTACTTGCTTTCCCCAGTAGGCACTGAGTTGGCACCTCAGAAACTCTGGATGTTTGCTACAGGACAATAAGAGTGTTATTGGGATAGGATGATCACATGTTTCCATAATTATAAAAACTGCCTAAGTATGCCTGCAGTGTAGAGGTCCAGAAATGGAGGCCCTCTCTCTGTTTACTTTTCTACAAACTGAAGATCAAGAGTGTGGAGCTCTCTAACATGTTTCTATGAGGAAATGAAGAGCTGCTATTTATAATCTACCACACTTCTAAAAAGAGCAAATATTTATCAGATCTCCAATGCTCTAAAGTTGCACGTCATCATAGTTGATCTATTTGTGTCATCTTTTCCATTTGACTAAGTAGGCTGGGATTCTTTCCTTCTACACATGCTCAAATTCTACAAATGGAAGAAAAAGCTAAACTATGACCCTTGTCTTTGATATATAGAGAGTGATACTTATCAACTTTGGTGATATTGAGTTTATTTTTAATATCACGGAGTCACTTGTGAATCAATACCTGTCCAATGCTTATCTAATAAATGTTACAGTCTGACCATGGTTAAAAACAAACAAAAAACCAGTCCTATTACTTAACTCTATTGAAGTTCTCTCCATAACAAAATTATTCCCCATAATTAACAATAGCAAAATATGAAATTGTGGTAAGGAGAATCTTTCACTTGCTACTTGTTGTTTTAGTCCAGATCATTTCCCCCCAACATCTTGTTAAGAAAACTTTCAGACATACAGAAAAGTTGGAAGAATGGTGCAGTGAACACCAATACACTTACCATAGAGTCTAGAATCTGCATTCGCTATATTTACTTTATCACATATTCATTCATTCCTCTATCAATATGTCAATTCATCTTCATTTTTTGTTACATTTCAAAAAAAGTTTCAGACATCAGTTCATTTCATCCCCAAATACTGCAGTATGCACATCATTAGAATTCAATATTTATGTGTGTTTTTAATTTTAGTATGGCAAAATATGTAAAACATAAAATTTACTATTTGAACCATTTGTAAGTATACAATCTGTGGCATTAAGTGAACTCACATTGTTGTACCACCATCAGACCTTTTTATTTTCTCCAACTGAAACTCTAATCATTAGACACATTAAGTCCTCAACCTCTCCTTTCCCTAGCCCCTAGCAACCACCATTCTACTTCCTGTATATATGATTTGACTACTTGAGGTACCAATATAACTGGAATTATACAATATTTGTCCTTTTGTGACTGGCTTATTTCATTTAGCATAATGTCTTCAAGGTTCATCCATGTTGTATCACGTGTCAGAATTTCCTTCTTTTCCCATGCTGAATAATATTCCATTGTATGTGCATAGCACATTTTGTTTATCTATTTATCCATCGATGGACACTTGGATTGCTTCCATCTTTTGCTTGTTGCAAATAATGCTGCTATGAACATTGGGTGTACAAATATCTGTTTAAGTCTCTACTTTCACTTCTTTTGGGTATATTCCCAGAAGTGGAATTGCTGGATCATATGGTAGCTCTATGTTTAATTTTTTGAGTACTCTCTATGTGTGTGTGTTTTTTTTTAATGTAAAATTTAAACAGCAAAATGCACACATCTTAATCTACCATTTGATGGATTGTGACAAATGTGTACTCTGGTGGATATTTTTTTGTTTCTTTTTAAAATCTTCAATATATGTAAGAATGTTTCTGTTAGAATGCTAACACTTTTTGTGACCAAAATCCTGATGGAAGGAGTGTGGGCTTTGATGACACCCAGCATCCAGTTTCAGGATCTACTGACCTTATCTATTCACTTACTTTGAAATCTCTAAAGGATCTCACAGTCCTGAAATCAGGAATTTGCAAAAATAATTGTTTCCATCTTCTACACTGACTATAAACACTTTATCTTGTGTAAGCAATGACTACAATAGTTGAAGAGGGATTTTGAATCGAAAAATGCACGTTGTGCTCTATCTTTTTAGCTCTTGCCCATTACTAGGGATGAGATGATCTCTCCTTAATCTATCATTCAGCTTTTCCAGAGTCTATAATAAGGCTCTTCCTAGAGATTCTAGCAGGTAGTGAGCAAAGCTTATCTTGCAGACCAAGAATTTAAGTTATTGAAAGTGAAACCAATAATGTTTATAGCATATTTTTGCAATAGTCTCATTGTGAAAGGTATGGAGAAACAGACATTCTCAGATACAGTAGGTGGCATTAAATGATTTGCTAATGCTTATTAACATTTTAAATATACCTTTTTCCAAACCCAAGAATTTGACTTCTAGGAATTTTTCTTACAGGGATGTACAAGTGCACCAAGATATATTTGTACACTGTTGTTCATGGCCACATGGCTTGTAGTAGCAAACAATTGGAAGCAACCCAAATATTAGTCAGTAGATAACTGCTAAAAATAAATCCTGATGTGCCTGCATTTAACTGGTATAACTTGCTTTACTAGCTTGGACACAAATAAGGTTACATCTTTTTTATTTTTTCAAATTACATTAGGCCCAAACATCTATGGGCCAGATTAGTGCCAGAGGAAGTCCACTGCCTGTCTCCTTTCTTAAGGCCTCTTCCCTCCCCTGAGTTAATCCAAACACCCTGGGGCTTTACTCCTTGCAAAGTGGCCAGTCCTGCTTCTAAATGCCTCCTGGAGAGAGAGGTAGGGAATCTGATTAGTCTATTTAGGAGCCTTATTCTCAGCATCTGTTGTTTCTGTTTGCCATACTATTTGTTGAAAGCTGCAAAAGTAATAGAGTCTAGCACTGTAAAATAAAGAATAAAAAAAACATTAATTGAGACTTTATTTTGAAAAAATAAAAGTAAAGATTATCTTGTCTTTAAATATAATTTATCTTTGAAGATATACATATAACAACTCTAATTGCAACAATGCTCTAATTTTTAAAATAAACAAAGAATGAATCAAGTGTTGATTTGGCGAGGGGGATAATTTCCTAACAAAATTATTTGATAGCAAATTTTGACACCCTTCACTTCACACTGACTTTTATAGCAGAATCATACAAAGGTCATTTTGAAAAAAAAGATGTGAGGGCTTCATCAATTTTCCTGAGAGCATCTCTTAATCCTTTAATATTCAAAATAATTTTCCTTTTGAAGAATTTATCCTCTTACCATCCTTGTTGTTTTTCGCATCTTTAATTGTTAACTGGGCTAACACGGCCAGATATTCATTTGCTTATGGAACAGGACCCCCAAATCACTTCCAATGACTTCATAAAATCCTGCATCTTTTGCAAGATTAGCAATTTTACATGGTAACTGAAGTGCATTTTATTTACATTGTACTGTCGGATGTTTATAACATCCACAATCAGCAAAATTGACTGGCTGAGTGGGGGTAGTTGTTGGTATTAAGTCGAGAGGGCTATCTGAGTGGGGACTAAGTTAGTAAGTGGCCAGCTCATTAGTGGACATTTTCTGCTATGACCAATTTCTGCTTTCCTACACAACTTAGCAACTACTGGCATTCATAGGATGACAATGAATAGCTGGATAATAAGAAATTTCTATACTATGTAGCACTAAAAAGGAATGAGGTGTGTGTTGACATGGAAACAATGTTTACAATGCATTGTTAAGTGAAAATACTATAATCATCTTTCTATGAAATAATAATAAATGTTAGTGTACGCACCAAAAATATAAATGAATAAAACAACCTAGAGTCTAGGGTATACTCTTCCAGGTTGTTTTATTTAGAGTCTAGACCATTAGCAGCCATTTCTAATACGTGTGTGTGGAATGGGAAAAGCCCATGTTGGTAGCCTCATAAGTATTTATTACACTTTCAAATATGATACAAGTCAATTTAAAATATTTTAATTAAGACCAGAGGTAACTACAACAACAACAAAAAGTAAGAAAGAAAAACCCCCGGCTGTGACACTACATTACTGTCCAAACAGGTTACTCCTAGAAAGAGAGTTTCATAGGCCCATTTGTAAGAGTATAATTGAATTCTTCAATATAAATCTGTTTTGTTATAAACACCCCACGATTCTTTCTCAAAATAATCAAGCCACAAACACACAAACATTTGCTGAGTATCTGTTTTTTCCAAGGTGCTGTGCTGCACTTAGTGCTCAGAGGAATACAAGGCCTGCTAGAGTCTTTCCTCCAAAAGCTCACAGTCCGGTTGAGAAGGTAACAAGCGCCTCAGGGAATGAGGTCAGGCACCAGCACCTGGTGACCAAGGTCTGTGCAAGATGCTACAACTGTGAGAAGGTAGAGAAACTGACTGATTTCTCATAGTCTTTGCCCCAATTTAGGATTTTTGGGCTCAGGCATTCGATGAGAGTTAGCAACAAGCATAAGATAGTAACCTTCAGAGAAAAATGCAACCCTTTACACTCCATCGGAAAGGAAATTCACATATTGGTCCAAAGGCCAGTTAGAGCTTCTACAGAGCCTATGAGAGCTTCAGGGTATTTTCGATGGAGATACTAATGAAGTGAGATGGTGAATGATAGGGTATGTATTTTTTTTAAAATCTTCTGCCCTATTTTATGAATGAGGAACCTGTGACTGATTCAAGGTTACACTGCTGCTAAGGACAGAACCAGGATTTGAACCCAGCACCTGTGACTCCAAAGCGTGCACTCTTAATGTTTATGACCCACTCCTTTTGTTTTTAATATATATTTTTATTGATTTCAGAGAGGAAGGGAGAGGGAGAGATAGAAACATCAATAATGAGAGAGAATCATTCCTTGGCTGCCTCCTGCATGCCCCTCACTGGGGACTGAGCCTGCAAAATGGGCATATGCCCTGACTGGGAATCAACCATGATCTCCTGGTTCATAGGTTGATGCTCAACCACTGAGGCACTCCGGCCGGGCGACTCACTCCTTCTTCATTGCAGGTTACAGGCTCATCGACCCTGGTTCATGTGGAAGTAAGAGATGCTCGACATGGGACTAATCAATGTGTATATTTACTGTGAAGTTTACCCAAGGAGGAAAGAGGAAACCAGCTGCATGAATGGAATTTGGAGAAAGGTGATACCTCCTGGCCAACATCAAATATCCATGAAACCTCTATAATCTTCCTGTGGAAGAGGTTGCCAAGATTTCTGTAGACTTGGTCTTCCTTTCCACTCCTGGAAGTAATCCCTTTAAGGCAGAGTTGAAGCACATTAACAGAGTAATACTTTTTCTTCTGCCTGTATTTTGCCTAAACGGTGGGTAATAGAGGTGCTTTGAGTTCTGAATTCAGCTGCAACAAAAATCATTTTTTAAAAAGTTGCCATTGAGATACTTCAGTTATGGATTTACTTTGTATTCAGGATAAAAGTGCTTTATATTTGCTATATAGCATAACCTATATTGTTAATGTAATGTGCCATACATTTAATTGTACCAACTTGTTTTTTAGAACTCTGAACTACAAGGAAAGAACCACTTAACTACCATTAGTTTAGCTTGGATTTATAACCGATTCATGAAGAGTTAAAAAATTTAAAAAGCAGCCCCAGCCGGGGTGACTCAGTGGTTGAACATTGGCCCATGAACCAAGAGCACACCAGTTCTATTCCAGATCAGGGCACATGCCCGGGTTTCAGGCTCGATCCCCAGTAGGGGGTGTGCAGGAGACAGCTGATCAATGTTTCTCTGTCATGGATGTTTCTATTTCTCTATCCCTCTCCTTTCCCCTCTCTCCAAAATCAATAACAACATATTAACAACAACAACAACAAAAACCCAACAAAACAAACAAAAAACACACAAAGAACTCCCAAGTATTTAAAAAAACATTTTTTTAAGTGTACATTATTTTTTTAAAAGAAAAACTCATTTGACCTTTTAGGTAAAGTTTATACGTATTAGCTTGCAAAATAGTAGCATGGAAGAACCAGATATAGGAAAAATATAGTTCACTACTCTGGTCATTATGAAATACAAGACAAATTATTTAGGTCACTTCCTTTGCTACAGAGTTAAAACAAACTGCTTCTTACATCCACTCTTGGGATAGGACATAAAATGCAAAAATATCCCTTTTTTATGAAATATGTCTGGGAGTCATTGCCTTGAAAAATTTCTAAAAAGTATTTTCAATACCCCAAACTATAGGAAAATAGCGTGTGGATAATGAGCTACACATTCTTTCGCTCCTTTTTTGTTCTCTTTATCTCTGAGAATGTGAAGACTTGGCATTGAACACTGCAGTGACTTATGGACAACCTCAGAGGTCGGTGAAAAATAATAACGTGCAGTGTTGCGGAGGCATCAGAATCCCAAACATTATTGCCTTGGAACAAGTCAGTTGATTAGTGAGTGGGCCCAGTCATCCACCTGGTATTCACATCTTAAGCAAGATTTTATGGTTCTCTCTAATTGTCACATCTGCAGTAAATCCTGCAAAGAGATAATAACTTTGTTTCTTTGTGAAAAATGGCTCTGAAAAGAAAGTCAACTGCTAGTATAGTGCTAAAGAGTGATGGCATTTATTAATTTGCATGACTATATTTAGACAATTGCATGCTTATATTTATAATTAGATGCATGACATTGAAGGCCTCCTGATATAGGTACACATGTGAAGATTCCCTGTGCATACCGGCAATTCTCTACAGATGAGCACATGACTTCTTTGAACAGAGATGGGAAGACACCATCTGGTTTCACCTGTTGGTTAGGAAGAAAAATATATTACTATGATATTCGGTGGTGGCAAGCACCTTTGGAAACAAAATGTACTGTGTAACTGCTAGGGTGTAAAATTGCTATTTGGCAACAAAAGCTCTCTTAGGGGAGTGAAGTGGTTGCTTTCCCCTAAATTTTGTTTTTTAAAAATCCTTTGTGGACCTGGCCAGGTCATATTGTCCGTTACACCAAAAGGTTGTGGGTTCGATTCCTAGTCAGGGCACATACCTACATTGCAGGCTTACTCCCAGGTCAGAGCTCGTATTGGAGGCAACCGATCGATGTTTCTCTCTCTCCTCTTTCTCTCAATAAAATATATCCTTGGGTGAAGATTAAAAAAAAAAAAAAAGCTTTAAAAAAATCCTGTTCCATATAGTAATTACAATAATCCCAGACTTTTTCAAACAACAGAATTAAGGTGGTTCCCCAGCATGTGATCAGGCTGTGGAAAGGTGAATTGCTGATCCCATCTTCGATGCACATTCCCCATACCATCTTCCCGGGAATATTAGTAAGCATGTTAGGTTCTATCTAACTGGAGAACGAAAAGTTGAATCACTTATTATTCTGCACATGCCCCTTACTGGTAGTCAGTGAAACTCAGACGAGAATACCTTCTCCAGGATTTGAATGTGATGACAACATGGCAAGATGTCAAGCATCTCCAGAGATCTTAGATGTTTGGCCTATTGCCATCTGAGAGAAGGCCTCTAGTTTTCGATTGGCCTTCATGAGGATGTTGCAAAAAAAAATTATTCTCATAACTGGTTCTAGCTGTAATTTTTATTGGTTGTCTTGGAAAGGTAGTAGCATCATATAGCTGGGCTTGTAGGTTCTGAAGAATTTTAGCTGCCTCAGAAGAATGCAAGGAAACTTAATTTCCAGATCTGGAAAAGGTCCATTTTTTTTTTAATCACTTGTTTAGCTTTGTTGCCTTGAGTCAAATAAAGTGAGTTACTCTTTATGAAGCATGAACAATGCCAGAAACACATCATTAAAATGTTAATTTAATTTGGCCTGTTGAGGTAAGAAACCAGACAGTTTGGTTCACCTAAAAGTGACTGAGATTAATGATATTGTTTTTGATTGGGAATAATTCTAGTCACATAAATGAGAGTTTCAAGGCAAGGAGATAGAGCATAGTTATGAAGACTTGGACCAAAGTATACAGTGTGTTTTTGTCAGAGTTGTTGATTTTGTACTTTTGGCAAACATTAAATTCAGTTTTAAGAAGAAAATAAAGGGTAAAATCTATTTGGCTAATAAATTTAATTATGTGACCATGGGTTTTTCATTCGTTCTTGACTTTCCTGCCAACTCTTCAGAGCTGAAATGGGAAGATCTTTTTCCAATGGGATGACCTTATTTTGCAAATCACCAGCAGGTCCATAGTCAAGTTAAAACTTTGCAGGCCCAGATAGCACAAGAGTATTTTTTTTTTTTTATTTGCCAAGATAAAAACCCAATTTATGACTTGGGACCATACTGCAAAATGTAAATAACATTTTAATGAGCACTGTAGAGGAAGAGTGTGCTGGGCCAGTCGCCTACCACTGAAGGGCTGGGTTTAAGTGTACCTAGGGTCATAATGAAACTAGTTTGGTGGTCTTAGCCTCCCCCGTCATTTTCCCACACTAGAAAACCAGCACAGGAGTTCATGTAATTCCCTACAAAGGACAATTACAGTTCTGCCCAAAACCAGAAATGGAGTGTGGATGGGATAACTGGAGGAGAAGCTAGAGGAGAAACTACAGGGAGCCTTTTAATCCTAAACTCCCCTCCTCCCCCTAGATTTAGGAGGAAAAGGGAAAGGGGGAAATAATTGCATGTGTATTTTTAAATTTATGTCCACATTTTGTAATCTCAAATTTGATCTCAAGGCATCTCCTTGTTTCCATTGCCTTCATTGTCCATGTTTCCATGTTCATGACTCTGCAAGAATACATTTTCCAAAAACATTAAGTAAAAACATTGTGTTAACCTCTCTATACTAATAACTCCAGCTCCTGGGGCTATAGAACTGAATGACCACATCTCAACTAGATTCCATATGAACTGTTGGTGTCTTTCTTACCTCTCCCTGATTTCAACTTCATCTTCTTTAACTAGCTATATCTCACCTGTCCTTTTAATTTAGGCACAGTCCCTGTTCCTATAGGGAGCCCTCTCTAATGACAAGTGCATACCTTCATCTCTCTCTCTCTCTCTCTCTCTCTCTCTCGGCACTTGTCTATATGGAATAGTTAATGCCTAATCATATATATCTAATAATTAAATTGCCTATTACTATTCTATTTCATTGATTGAAAATATAGGTGTACATTTAAAAGGTAAAGAAAACAAACAAACAAACCTCCAAACATAAGATGCTACACTCCTGACCTCACTGTACTTAAATAAAGAGGATTCTTTAGTCATTCTTCTCTTTGGAAAAAGACACTGGCTCTAAATCTTTTAATAATTCTACCTGACTTAAATCTGACTTTAATCCTGCATGATAAATTAAGATTGTGCACCTCTTCACCCTTGCCTTTTGGAGTAATTTGTCTAGCCCAACACCTGCATAAATAGATTAGGTCCACTAGTGATCCAAAGCATTCCTTTTGGGCATGGTAGCATCAGGTCCAAGAGGAACAAATGGTGCTAACTCCCAGCCCACCAGGGGACGACTGGATCTATCCCTATCCTTGCCTTTAGAGATCCACTCACCGAAAGGACATCTGATTGCTCTGAGCGCATGTGGAGTTCCCTGAACAGTCACTACAGGTCTCCTTATAGCACTCCCAAACCCCCAAAGTCCTCCCCCCCCCCCAAAAAAAAACACAAAAAAACAAAAAACAGAGGAAGAAAGCATTGTCCCTGGGAGGATCCCAGGTAGCCAGTCAGAAGGAGAAACGCTGAGGTCTGTCCCAGCACAGTACTTCCCTGTAGCAGGATAATGTGCCTTTCCTGGAGCTGGGCCGACTTTGCCCTAAGGTTACATTTCCACACAAAGAAGCCTTTAAGGGCGCTGCTGCAGGCCTCCACACTGGAGGTTTATGTCTGTCAATCTTAGGGGGAGGAAAAAAAGGCTGTAATAAAACTGCAGGAGCCAGCAGTGGGGAATTACAGCTCCAGAAGCAGTGGAGGTCTGCCTCATAGCCCTGCTAGATGCTACGCATTGGCCTTGCTAAGGGCTGAGAACAATAAAGCGGAAGGAATTTCAGTCAATTGGCTGCTGGATTGCATTAGCAGAACTCAGAGAAGGGGGCACTTGCTGGGGGTGGTGCAGATTCTTGGCTGCTGCCATTGTGCCTGCCTGCCGGGAGATCCAGAGTCTGAAGAAAGAGAAAAGTTCACCAAAGTCAAACAAGTCAAGGAGGCCTGTAGACACCCAAGTTGGAGGCTGTATGTGCAGCAGCCACTGCAACTCCAACTGTAACTCAGTTGATTGAGAGTTAATAAGAACAAATACTAATGAAGGCTTCAGCAAGGGACCACAATAGGCAGAAAAACAGGAAATACATCAAAAGGTAGACCCAAACACTTTGCAGACATGAGGAAAAACAAAGGTGGTGGTATCTGAGAGCAAGGCAAGAGGTGTGGGAAGCCACTGATGTGGGTGGTGGGGGGTGGGAGGGGTAATGGAGCTGAGAACGGAGAGGGCATCACTGGCACCTGTCCGGCAGCTCTGCAGACCTGATTTTGGCAGTGTGGGCCTGATGCCTGCACGGAAGGCTTGTTGGATCCAGCCTGAGAGGTTCCTAAAATATCCTTGGGCCTGATGCAATATCACTTTGAGATGGCACTGCATTGCGATGTGGGGACAGGATAACCTGGTGGTGTGGAAGAAGGCCGAATGACTGTGTCCGAGAGAGGCCAAGCGAGTGGAGAAATGGCCCATTGGCAGAGTGATTAAACTCTGATATGAGAGGGATAGAGTTCACACCTGCCCACTCCCACTATAGAGGATGGACATTTGGGGGGGCGGGGAGAGGGGCTCAGTCAGGAGACGGAGATTCAGGAGAACAATCCCAAGGGCCCATCAGCAGTCCACAGGGCACTCTAAGAGCAGAACTGAGGAAGGGCTATGCTCAAACCAGCCTTCACCCTGGAGAAAGCAGCAGAATGAACAGGGTAGCTTCCCCAGAGTAGGTCCTCTGGGCAAACAAGGAGTTGGGTTGAGGAGGGGAGATGGGGCAGGCCTAATCTGGAGAAAGCCACCAAGAGCTGGCAGCACCATCCAGGTAGGGCCCAAGTCTCCAAATAAAAAAACAAATCACCTGGCTCTAGGCAAGCCCATGTTCTGCATAATGATTTGAATTTTGAAATGTGAATTAAACCTTGCAAAGGAATGCAACTCGTTTCTCCCTCCCTCAGGCCATTCTGCCATTCTTAGAGGGTGAGAGGTGGGTCAGAGGGAGGAAGGATTAAATTTTTGTCCCTTTACCAAAACATGGAAAGTGTCAACCACTTCTCCTGCCACCCCCTCCCCCTAAAAGCTGCAGCTTCTTTTCGGCAAGTAATCAGCACACGTTGAAAGGCACATGCTGTTGCATTTCTGATCAGATTGTATGTTAAACAGGGAAGGACCCCCGCCTCTTTTTTGGGGGGGGCTCAGTGCCTATCTGTTTAAAGAAGCCACCAGGCAGTGCCTCTCACTTTGTCTTGGCAGGGCACAACCATCAGACGAAGTGGGAGGAAGAAACATTAACTTCAACAGCTGTTTCTTGACCCCGGCTGTCAGTCTTCCCAAGAATAAATTTTGGAGAGTCCTATTTGAAACAAAGAGGGAGTTTAGGGGGGAGCGAAAAGTTGGTTGGTTCCAGGGCAGCCGCCCAAAGAAGCAGGGAACAAGATGTTTGCAGTTACCAGGCAGCATGCAAGCCTCAGCCGAGTGCAGGGATGGAGCAAAGTAACTTGCAAGCGCTCCTCTCGGCGCCCTGTGCCTGCAGCCTCCCCCCTAACGCGCGCCCAGATCCAGCGCCGGTGGTAAGAGCCGTAGCTCGACTACAGTAATTCCCCAGCCCGGGCGGCTTGAAACTGCTCGGCTGAATAGCATTTGCTGTTCCGCCCCGCGGCCGCCTCCCGCCGCCGCCGCCGCGCTGCCTGCTAGCAGCTCTCATTATCCCGGAAGTTGTGCTGACACAGTCTCGCTGCCACCAGAAGTTTGTCAACATCCAACTTCTCCTGTGTGGGGTACGTTCACCTCCACGAGTATTTAATCGAGCCAACAAGCAAACAAACAAACCCAAATAAACCTGCCGTGATGTCATGCTCCCCCCGCCCCCCCTTTCCTGGAAGGCTGGGGCTGTTAGGAATGTGCTGGTGGGCGCCCAGAGCGCCAGTGGGGTTCTGGGGAGATAAGGGATGGCCCCGGGGAGAAGGTGGGGAAGGGCGAGGAGGGGCCCCCCGCGGGCGGCGGGGGAGGGGCGGAGGAGGGGGCTGGGGCTGGGTGCGGAGCATTGCTCCTGCAGCCTGTTGGCTGCGGACGGTCGGGAGGATGCACGCGGGCTGGGGCGGAGGTGGCCGCTTTTGGTCCCCCGGCCCCGCCAGGAAGGTTACCTGGAAGGTGGGGCGAGGCCGACCAGAGGGGGCGGCGTGGGGTGGGGGTGGCTTTCCACAGCCCTGGAGGACATTTCTATAGACACCTCGGATCTTTCGGAATAAAGGGGCATTAGAGTCATAAAACGTATTTTGAGGCTTCACCTGCAACCTAGAAGAAGTCCGTGCGACCT
Source organism: Myotis daubentonii (assembly GCF_963259705.1). Classification (NCBI taxonomy): domain Eukaryota; kingdom Metazoa; phylum Chordata; class Mammalia; order Chiroptera; family Vespertilionidae; genus Myotis; species Myotis daubentonii. The sequence continues at coordinate 72,024,826 of NC_081843.1, read as the reverse complement.
GAGGGCAGGGACTACCACCTTTTCTGTATTGAATAGGCCTGTCCTGGGACCTTGATGACACCATTCGGTCTAAACATAACCGACCAGGTTCCTTAAGCCAGGTCTCCAGGTTTAGTTCTAGTGGCTGCTAGTCAGGTTGGGTGTTGGGGTGTCCAGTTGCTCCCCAGCCGAGATGCTTCCGGCGCCCTCCCACCCTCCCAGGATGGGGGACTCCGGTGAACACTTTCCACTCCGTGTTTCATCCAGACACATCAGTCTGCTCAGACTGCTCCAGAGCACAAGGCCTGACTTTCAGGGTTGTGACCGCAGGCGTTCTTGCTGGAGTGCCCCGGGGGCCACACGTTTTCCTGGAGGAGCTGGACACTGGCATTAACTTGGTGTCTAGTTTGGAAGGCCACACACTGCATTCAGACCCAGGAGATCAGAGAGGGTTGCTGTATGTCGAGGCAGATATGGGTGGCTCAGAGGGCTCACCCAAAGCCTGCTTCCTTGAATTGGAAGTCTATCCACCTGTGGGCACAGCAGAATTCTCTACTCTCTAACCATAAGTCAGAGTAAACAAGTATCTTTGAAGAGCATGCTGTCCATTATCCCACTAGGATAGTGTGGGGACGGGGAGGCAGGAACTGGATTTACTCTTCTTGTTCATCAGCTGTTAGTAACCATTGTTTTTAGAAAAATTATGTCTACAGTCATGTATTTTTTATTACAAGAAGCAAGATGCTTTCCCCTAATTTTCAAACTGCCCTAAATAGAAAAATTGCACTAGTCCCCAGGGGCCAGCTTACCTTAAACACAACACCAAAAAGCCGAAAACAAAATCTAAAGAAAATGCAAGTGTGGTGTTTCTCAGGGACTAGAAGGTACTTTTGACAACAGATTCAGTTACAGAGCAGGCAGTCCTTACACACACACACACACACACACACACACACACACACACACACACAGAAATGTGTTTTCTTGAAAGCTTAGCTCTTATTCACTATAGTGAGTTTTCTCCTTGTCCATGCCTCAAAATTTCCCCTGAATTATCCAGACTTCTTTTAATTTTTACTTATTTATATCTTCTTATGATCCACAAAGTCCTCAATATTGTTGTATCTCAGCGTGGACATGCATCAAGAAGGATATGGGGAGGGTTCCATTTCCCACTCCGTGTGCATGAATTATTTGCCCTGGTTGTTAATCTGTCCTAGGGTAAAAAGCCTGATTTACAAAAGCTGGAGGACTTCTGCAGAACATGGTATGATATGGTTTTTTATGGCCGGGCTTATTTACAAATAAAACTATTTTGCATTTCTGTCCACAATTTCCTAGTTGCCCAAGGACAATTTTCAGAGTTTTCAGTTTCTAGTCTCCAAATGGAAGCCGTAAACATGAGGAAACAGTTTCTTTTTACAGTGTTGTGAGCTCTATGCTCATCTGGATTTAGTTACTTCATAAGGTAAATATCACTAAATGTGCACTGGGTTCTTTGGGGATCTAGGGTGCTGGATGGGTGAAAATAGTCTACTGTGAAATCCTAAAGAATGTCAAACTACCCAATTCATTTGCAGAGCTAATTGGGTCAACTATGGTATTCTTTAAAGTGGAAATTAATTAGAAATCTTTAAAAAAGTATTTTTGGTTTACTTTTAGTTACATTTAGGTTATTTTAGAAACTATGATTTTTAGAATTTTAATCCCAGGAATTCAATGAAAACAAACTCTTCTGAAAAATATAGACCCTCCTATAAATAATGGTCTCTAATAAAAATAGATTTTGAATTTCATGCTCAGTACATTTTAAAATAATGAAATATTTGTAATTATTTTTGTTTAAAGGTAAAATATCTGTACAGATAATGGCCAAAGCTAATTTTTAAACCAAACTGCTTTAAAAATTAATAAATATTAATGAAGTTTATGAATAGCACAATACTGCCCCTGCTTGCCTTAGGAAAACAAATGTATTGACTTCATTCTCCTAAAATAACAAATCCTTAGTTACTAATGTTTAAAGTAATCTTATTGCTAAAAAAATTCTACCTAATGCAATTTTGGAAATTCATAAGACTAGATAGACACTGTTTACCAGAATTAGATCTTTTTTTAAGAAACTAAACATATTTTCTTTTTACATATCTGAATGCTATTTCTTTTTTATTTATTTGCCATCTCAAGACATTTTATCATTTTTCTAAGTTCCCCTTCCCTGTCATTGTAGTAGCTCACATGAATGACTCAGGATTTTCAGCCCTTCATTTATATTTGGTATATAGATAATGGCATCATTAGTCAGCGCTTCCATTCATCTAAATTTGTCTAAGTGTTTTGGAAGCTGCCCATGAAATTTTCCAGTGAAAGTGACAAATGGATGTCAATCAAGTGGCCTCACCCATTTCAACCTTATTTTGTATGATGTGTAAATGTTTGTGCATATTTCTTCTATGAAGATGGGTTATTTTTTTTATCTGGATATCTGCCTGCTAAGGCAAGTTTCCCAGGCAGATCACTGGTTGACATTAGACTAAATTTGTAAAATTTAACACCAAATGAATGACAAAAGAAAAGAATTAGAGTATAAAATTAAATAATGGCAGAATCCATTTCCTTAATATAAATAATTTTTGATGCTTTAAATTTGAAGATTCTACAATTTTACTTCAAATGAATTTGTAATAAGAAAGGTAAAAATCATTTCAATTAAGCCAGCAAATTTGGGTCAAAATGAAAGCAGTTCTGAGAGAAAAAGAAAGAGATGTTCCTGCTTCCCGTAAGACTGGTTGGGATTTTCTGTCGATTACAAATATATGTAAGTATCTATATAGTAAAAGCCTAAGCAACTGTTATGGTGGAACGACCAGAACGAGTGGTCGCATGATGCACACTGACCACCAGGGGGCAGACGCTCAATGCAGGAGCTGGCTCCTGGTGGTCAGCGTGCTCTCACAGGGGGCACTGCCGCTCAGCCAGAAGCTGGGTTCAAGGCTGCCGAGAGCAGCGGTGGTTGTGGGAACCTCTTCTGCCTCTGTGGCAGCACTAAGGAGCAGCGAGCCCAGCAGTAAGGAGCAAGCAGGTGGGCAGTAAGGAGTGAGGGGTTCTGAACTGCGAGAGGGATGTCCGACTGCTGGCTCAGACCTAAGCTGGCAGTTGGACATCCCCCAAGGGATCCCAGACTGTGAGAGGACACAGGCTGAGCTGAGGACGCCCCTCCCCAAGTGCATGAATTTTGTGCACCGGGCCTCTGGTCTTATCTAATAATAGACAAACATGTAAATTGACTATCCCTCTGCTACACTCACCAGCCAATCAGGAGAGTATGCAAATTAACCCAACAAAGATGGCAGTTAATTTGCATACATAGGTGCAAAGCGGCGGAGTGGGAGCAGCGAAGACTGAAGGCTCCAGCCGGAGCGAAGGCCTGGGTCCCGGGTGCCGGAGGAAAACCTGTGCCGGCAGCCAGGGGAAGGGAAGGCCTATTGCACGAATCTCTTCATGCAACAGGCCTCTAGTATAAATATATTTGTGTGTGTGTTTGCGTACATACACCCACCCACACACACACACACACACACACACACACACACACACACACACACTACACTATAGTCTGGTATCCTGCTTATTTTCTCACTTTAATTTTAATAATCAGTCCAATCTCTAGTGCTATTTGGTAAGTGAATGTGTTTATTAGAACTTGATGCCAATTTTAATCTGAGATTACTTTGTCTGCACTTGGAATCTATTGCTATTTTATAACCTGTAACATGTTTTTACATGTTTGAGAGTGCTGCTGCTGCTGTAAAAAAAAAAAAAATTCTGTGTTGATATTATAATGAGTTTATGTGTTTAGCCAAAAACTGCAGAATGCTAAGATTAGACAATAAATAATCTAAAATCCTAAATGGGTTAGTAAACCCTTGATAATAATTGTACTTTTATAGAACAAATATTTTTAACCTTTTCATACTGCATAAAAGTGTAGTTTGTTATTTTTTCTGAAGTTGTTATGGAATTTCTTTGTTCATAAGAATATTAAAGAAAAGTTTATCATTTGAAGTTGTTTGACTTGGAAATGCTTTGGAGTGAAGCTAATCTTTACACCCAGGACT